>NC_069728.1:18642922-18957922 GCF_027358585.1 Pangasianodon hypophthalmus
GCCACGAGGAGTACGGTACGATCCCGCAGCCTCACTCACCGTCCATCAGCATCCTGATCTGTTTATCACGTCTGAATGAGAGCAACACGGCAGTGTGTGTGTGTGTGTGTGTGTGTGTGTGTGTGTGTGTGTGTGTGTGTTCTGCAGTGTCAAAATATTGGCACCCTTCATTAAACTGAGTCTGTAAGGATAAAACATAATTAACACTTAATTCAACGTTGTATTTTCAAACATACATTCAAGAAACATTTTATCTCATATTACTCAAAGGCAGTAATAATTTCTGAAGATTAATCAGTTTAAACACATTTATAAGGATAATTTTGTATTTTATTTATTTATTTATTTATGGAGGGGTGCCAATAATTTTTTTTTTTTTTTTTTTTTTTTTGGGCCACCTATGCCTTAAAGATGGAATCCAATTTATTTTTTTTATTTAAAGAATTATTTGTTAGTTTAAATATGGTTTACATGGACAGTTTGTCTCATGTACGCTGGTTTCTCCCCTGTATAAAGTAAGGATTTTTAATTTTTTTTGCGTTTCCGATGGTTAAATTTCTCCTGCTGTCTCTCTCTACAGACAGTGAATACTACAAATCTCAGGCCCTGAGGAACGCCAAAGAAGCCTACCAGATCCACCAAGCCAGAGTGAGCTAACACTTTCCTTTTATAGCTTTTTAAATGTAGTTTATTATGTATGAAAACGTTCAGCTTGAGGAAGGTGCACCGGAGGAGGATTCGGTTCGGTTCATCATCTGCCTGTAATGTGGTGCGTCACTGAGCTGTACGAGTGAGATCACAAAAATATCACGCCTTCTTCACGGTACAGTAACACAAGCGCTACTTTAGTACTGGTTTCAGTGATTTTATATTGAAATTATGAAGTTAAAAAGGAGGCAGTTCATACAAAATGTTTTTAGCATCCAGTCAGCTAACGGTTGCTGTAAAGGAATCACATAAATAAATAAAATTTACTCTACATACTCTAACAGGTACTCTAATTTACTCTATATACTCTAACAGGTACTCTAATTTACTCTATATACTCTAATAGGTACGCTAATTTACTCTACTCTTAGTACTCTAATAGATACTCTAATTTATTTTAAGGTTTGAAAAACATCAAAACAGAAAATTTTCCTAAGAATAGTATGAAAGAAGAAAATACAAACTGAAAAAAATAGATTTAAAAAAAAACCCCAGAAGAAATCATAAACGTCATGAAACAGAATATATCCTAAAAAATAGTTTTAAAGAAATAAAACATTAAAAATAGTAATGAGGAGAAACAAGTGGAGTGTTAGAGGATGTGAAAGAGTGATACACACGTGTTTCCATGGTTACATCTAAACCTTATTACAATCTAGACTTATTACAGTAGAGACGAAGTTGAACTGCGGCACATGCAGTGAGTCTCCGTGTGGATTTATTGTGCCATGATTTCTGGACTTAACCATCCACAATGTGTGTGTGTGTGTGTGTGTGTGTGTTACGCAGACGAGGCAGTTTGACGAGGAATCGAAGGACAGCCGCAGTGCCTCTCTGCACGTGGCGGGTGGGTGTGGCTCCGGGTTCGGGGAGAGCTACAGCCTGTCTAATCCCTCCATCCAGGCTGGAGAAGACATTCCCCAACCCACCATCTTCAACGGCAAGCTCAAAGCCTACCAGCTCAAGGGCATGAACTGGCTCGCTAACCTTTACGAACAGGTCAGTGCGGGTAAATACACAGGTGTGTGTGTGTGTGTGTGCGTGCTGTCTCAGTCTCTAACCCTCTGTCTGTGTGTGTGTGTGTGTTTGTGTGTCTCAGGGCATCAATGGCATCCTGGCAGATGAGATGGGTCTGGGTAAGACGGTCCAGAGCATCGCCCTGCTGGCCCACCTGGCCGAGGTGAGCACTTTCCACAGGAACCTGAGAAACGAGAGCCAGTCGCCAGGGCGACAGAGCAACCACGAGCAGCTTATTCCTCTCGTCTAGCAACGTTTTAGCAGATCAGACTTACATGGCTTATATTCGTTAAAGCATTTTAGAGAAGGACACTCCAGGTTGATCCTCCTCGTACACACACACACACACACACACACACACACACACACACACACACACACACACACACAAGAAATAACTGTATACTGTCAGATCCAGAGCACAGGTCTTCCAGGAACGGTGAAATGTTTATGACTCTGAAATGAGCTGTTTTATTGTTAAGGTTTTTTTTTTTCCTAAATCAATCTCGATGAGGTTTATTGAAAAAATGTTAAAAAAAATACATCCTACATCTCAGTGAGAGTCTTAATGAAGAAGTTCGGAATGTCATTAATTTCAGTGAGTCGTTTTAGTGGAAAAAATTTGAACAGAAAAAAAGCTTGACAAAAAATACATATAGAGCTAAGCAATAAGCGTAAAAGTATTTTGAAAAAAATACTTTTTTATGATTTTGAAAGAAAAGTCATAAAAGGAAAAAAAATCAAAAATAGAGTTTGAAAGAATTAATTAAACTTTTGTGAGATTTTTGCACAACACTGGAATAAAAAAATAATAAAAAAAAGGCATAAAATAAGAAATATGACCATTATGGTTAAGATGAATAACTGTGGTGTTAAAACGTGTGTGTGTGTGTGTGTGTGTGTGTGTGGAGCATGATATAATTACTAGTTATTGAAATTAATTTAAGCCCGCCCCTTCAAACGTCCTTTATACTTTCTTTGTAATATGTAAATTACAGTTTACTGTATATTTGATTATTAATAAGGCTTTTAACGGCGTGATTTTATAGGAGTAATACTGAGAAGCTTGATAAACACACATCCTCATGGATGAATCATAGGACCAAAAGGTTTCCAGTTTTCTGTACACATTTATCCTTAAAGTTTAGGAATTCTGCAGCTGCACGCTTCATCCTCGCGGCCTTTCAGTCGAGAGAGGAAGTGGGATTTGATGTGCCAGACTTGTTCCTTGGGTGCAAAGGAAACTTTCCTGTTAGCTCCTTCCTGTTTTCATCTCTCTCTCTCTCTCTCTCTCTCTCTCTCTCTCTGCACTGTATGTGTGTTGCAGAGAGACAACATTTGGGGTCCCTTCTTGATCATCTCTCCGGCCTCCACGCTCAACAACTGGCACCAGGAGTTCACCCGTTTCGTGCCCAAATTCAAGGTGAGAGTCGCAGCTGCACAGGAAGTCGCATGGAAACCTTTAAATAGCTCGCTGTGCTTTTCCGCTTTCCATAAACCCACTGAACTGGCGCTATTTACAGATCCGATAACAATTAAACAAGGTTGCCTAGTCCTATTTTTACCTCTTTAAAGCTCTGAATGAAAAACATGACCCATCCATACATCCAAATAAATATCCACGGTACCTGTCTGTGACTGCAGGGGGCACTGTTGCTGTATTATTGATGCTAATGTTTGAGAAAGAGTGTATTTAATATAAACTTGTGATTATAGAAAATGAATTAAGACCAATCTGAATTCTGTGGTGTAAACAGTGATGAATTTGCGTTTGTCACACAGGTGTTGCCGTACTGGGGGAACCCTCACGACCGTAAAGTGATCAGGAAGTTCTGGAGCCAGGTGAGGTTTAAGCGTGAAAACCCAGTGAGATTTTCAGCCTTTTTGGGAATCTTTAATAAACAGTGTTGTGCTCTGTATGTAGAAAACGCTGTACACGCAGAATGCGCCCTTCCACGTGGTGATCACCAGTTACCAGCTGGTGGTGCAGGACGTGAAGTATTTCCAGCGGGTCAAGTGGCAGTACATGGTTCTGGACGAGGCGCAGGCTCTGAAGAGCAGCACCAGGTACTGAAAATAACACACGTCATACTTTCCTTTAAGTTAGAGACTATCAAACACATCTTACTGAACTGCAGTGGCTTTGATTCTATCAGACAACGGGTTTATTCAGAGACGTGCTTAATGGAAATATTCAGGAAGGTATCACCAGAATGTGTTTTAGAATTTTTGTTTTGTATTAAAAGTCTCATATTAAGCTTAATTTTGTAAGTTATACATCTTGTACTGTTTGCCCTGTGCTAGCCGTGAGATAGCCTTGCCGCTGACATGGCGTTAAAAATCAAAAAACAAACAAACGATCCTTTAAGTTAGGGGCGGGGCGATACGCCAAAAATATCACAGCGCCATTCTCGTAGGTGCTTCTACGATACATGATATGTATCACGATATATCACCAACTGCCAGCAATACTGCTGTGTTGCATTAAATATTTCGATTAATTATTAATAAGTGCTTTCAAAAAATAAAAAAAATTTATGACACTGAAAAGAAGAAACGATAAAAATCTGTAAAAATGAACAGTTAGCAATTTTACGCAAAATTGTAACATCACGCCAGTTGCTTCCAGTCAATCTGTAATTATTGTTTTTTTTTTTTTTTAAATAATAATAAAGATCACGATATCCATGATGTCTCAAAAAAACATGTTGTGACATAATTTATGATGATATCGATATTATAATCACCAGCCCTACACTTAGTCGTATTGCTGATGTAATCAAGCAGGATTCCATGTAATCAGAAGATGAGGAAGGTTACGATAACATACATACTGAAAGATACAGACTTTTTAATCACTTCCTAATTATCATTATTATTTAAAGTAGTTTGTAAACTCTTTGGCTGAAAAAGCGCAAGTTTTGACTATTTTTGGAAGCATTTATTTCAGTCACATCCCTAATAAATAACTGATTTTAACACTATACTAATTTAATGTTCAAGTCAAACCTGCATTGATAGATTTTATTTCACATTAATGAACGTTCTGCATTTACCGTCAGCTTACTGATGTGACATTAGGGGAAGGGGCGGGGCTTCCATAGGGGTTAGTTAATATCAGAGAGTTAAAAACACCTACACAAGTGTCAATCAAGCCAGATTTGATTGGCCCATAAGACATTCAGGGGAAAAACTAGACTGCTGTTTTTGCGTATTTCTGAGCGATAAACTGTAGCAGCGTTCTCCGAAGTTAAAATGCCGAGCTCCTACGTAAAAATGCGTAAAGGTCGGCATTGACACAGCAGATTTTCACCAAGCTATTTAACTCATCCGTGATTCTAAATCAGGCGATCACGGGTAGCGAAAAAAAAAAAATTGCTAGCTGAATGTTGATAGCTATTAGCTAGCTATTTTTTTTTCATCAGATGTGTGCTAGACAGCAGTACAAATAAAAACATATCCATTTTTTTCACAGATAAAAGTGACCACAGTCGTCACCTTGTTTTCCGCTTGCTCACATCCCACGTCCTTTCCCCTTCGGTGAACTGGCTTTTTACGCAGCGCAAATTTTGTACTTTCCATGTGCCTCGCATCATTCATGTGTATCGCCGTAGCAACAGGTCAAAATTTGTACATGCTACGCCTAAATTGTAGAACCTGGCAAGTCTGTATAAGTAAGAAATATAATTTCCAAAAATTAGCTTCTATGCAATAGATTTTGCTAGTTTCTTTAGTTTAGGCTTCTGTTTATATTTTCCAAGATTTGGATAAACAACAGGCTAAAATTGCACGTTGAGAAATGATTTTTCTTTAGTATTCTATTCAAATTTATTTGCTTTAACTCAGAAATATTTTCTTTCCTTTTCATATATATAATGCTGAATTGAACTAAGCCGTGATTTTTGTTTTCCTCCCAATAAAATAGTCGTGTTAAATGTTCTGTAATTGGCCCCTGATGGTTGCGGCAGTATTTTGTTTGTTCTTTAAAGAGAATATGAGGATGGATTTGGATGTTGCCTTTCCTCCTCACATGGCGTGTATTAACACCGTCTCCGTGTCCAAAACACAGCGTGTGAGATTGTGCCCAGCTCGGCCTGACAGCACATGCACCAGCAGCTTCTGTTGTGGTGAAAGATGAATGATTACCACGCCGAGTGTCTCGGAGCCAAGCTTCAGCGCGCTTTCAAGTCTGTCTCAGTGCGTCTGATCCCCGTGTTGGTTTCTCTCAGAGCCGTGTTGACAGGTCTCGTTAGATTTTTCTGTTTGAAGATGATGATGATGATGATGATGTTTCTGCTCTGCAGCGTGCGCTGGAAGATCCTGCTTCAGTTCCAGTGCCGAAACCGACTGCTGCTCACAGGAACACCCATCCAGAACACCATGGCCGAGGTGAGACTGTGTGTGTGTGAGTGTGAGAGAGAGAGAATGAATCAGGGGGAGGATTTTATAAATCTGGCTCTTTGTGTTTGTCTCCTCAGTTGTGGGCTCTGCTGCACTTCATCATGCCGACTCTGTTCGACTCCCACGAGGAGTTCAACGAGTGGTTCTCCAAAGACATAGAAAGCCACGCCGAGAACAAATCCGCCATCGACGAGAGTGAGTCCTCGAGTTCTTACTCCTCTACTGAAGTCACTAGACAAAGACAAAGGCACAGAAACGTGTACACATTTAACCTCCTCACAAAAAAAAAAATCCAGCCCAGCCTTCTTCTCCTGTTAACTAGTGTAATCACCAAAAACGTTTGCACACTGAAACGTGATTGGCTATAATTTAAAAAAAATGTAGGATGCAGTAACACATAACTTCAATAACAATAACAACTTCACAAAGACTTCATACTGATTCATTTCAATCTGACTCGTTTAACTTCGATTCATTTTACCCTGATGCATGTTACTCTGATCCATTTATATGGATCCAGTGTAATAACACAAGACATTTGAATATCGGAACATGATAGGCTTTTATATATATTTTATGATCTATAGTCTTTATACTGATTCATTTGTGTATGATTTCATTTTACACTGATTCAGTTAATTCTAATTTATTTTGCTCTGATTCAGTTAAATCTGATTCCTTTTTTATTTGATTCTTTTCACTCTTATTCATTTAACTCTGATTCAGTTAAATCTGATTCCTTTTTTATTTGATTCATTTTACTCTGATTCAGTTAAATCTGATTCCTTTTTTATTTGATTCATTTTACTCTGATTCAGTTAAATCTGATTCCTTTTTTATTTGATTCTTTTCACTCTTATTCATTTAACTCTGATTCAGTTAAATCTGATTCCTTTTTTATTTGATTCTTTTCACTCTGATTCATTTTACTCTGATTCATTGCACTTTGATTCTCTTAACTCTAATTAATTTTTTCTCTGAATCCTTTTTCTCTGATGCTTTTCACTCTGATTCGTTTTACTTTACTGATTCATTTCAATCTGATCTATTTTTATTCTGATTCATTTAACTCTGAATCATTTTATATGAATCCAGTATAATAACAAAATTCTATTGGAACATGATTGGCTCTTATATTTTATGAAGCAATAACACATTTATACTCTTGATCCTGATTCATTTATGACCAATTCAGTTAACTTTAATTCATTTTAGTCTGAATCAATTCAGTCTGATTCATTTTTCTCTGATGCGTTTCACTCTGATTCATTCCAGTTTTTTCCTTTATTCCTGATTCATTTCAGATGAATCTGGTATAATAACAAACTCACTGGAACATTATTTTTCATACACTCAACACATGCGCTAGTCAACACGAAAGCAAAGACGTGAAACGGGTGTACAGTCAGAGAATTTTTACAGTGTGTGTGTCAAGGTTGTGCTGCATCTGTGCAGCAAAAATCACCTGTTTTTGAAAACTAAACTTTGCCGCTGTTGGGTTTTGGAGCAAAGCCCGTAACCTTCATGTGCTCAGCTTTGGATAAAAGCATGTCTGCTGAATGAGAAAACGTAAAAATGTCAACACGTAGCGGATTTTTGTACCTTTTTCCATTTAACGTTGAAGAACATTTTTAAAATGCTTCAACAATTTTATTAGCAAAAATGAACAGTTCCACCGAAATGATTTGATTATTCAAAACACCTTTTATATGTTGATCCATGACTCTGGTGAAGTTGTCATTAAAGTGTGTGTGTGTGTGTGTGTGGTGTTGAATATCAGACCAGCTCTCCAGACTGCACATGATCCTGAAGCCCTTCATGCTGCGCAGGATAAAGAAGGATGTAGAGAACGAGCTCTCAGACAAGGTACACTCTCACATAGTGACACTCGCGCACACACACACACACACACACACACACACACAGTGCCACAGTGACCCTCTCTGACCTCACCGTCTTCTCCAGATCGAGATCTTGACGTCGTGCCAGCTGACGAGCAGACAGAGGCTCCTGTACCAGGCTCTGAAGAACAAGATCTCCATCGAGGACCTGCTGCAGTCGTCCATGGGCACGGCACAGCAAGCGCACAGCACCACCAGCAGCCTCATGAACCTCGTCATGCAGTTCCGAAAGGTTCGTTTGTGCGCGTATTACGTAGTGAAGTCAGAGTGTTGCGGAGAAGATCTTCTGTGAGTGGACCGTGATTGTGTTTCAGTGCAACACGACTGTGACAGAGTTATGAAAATGAAATGCAGTGTAACAGTGAAGAGACAAATGCATGAGCAATGCAGCGAAGGTTTTGTAATGAGTGTTAGTAGGTGTCTAGAAAGGCTTCGACTCTGATATCTGAGCTGAATCTGTTGTGTTGTTGTTGTTGTTGACGTTGTTGTTGTGTGTAGGTGTGTAATCACCCGGACCTGTTTGAGAGACAGGAGACGCGTTCCCCATTCCACATGTCCCTAAAACCCTTCATCATGTCCAAGTTCCTGTTCCGCCACGGCGTCCTTCATACCTGCACCCCGGGAAGGAGCAAGTGAGTTTCATCACCAGAGCAGTCTGATTTTACGTTTTCATTACGTTAGTGAAGTTTCAGAGAGACTCGGACACGCTGTGGATATTTAACCCCGTCTCTCTGATGCGTCTCTCTGATGCGTCTCTCTGATGCGTCTCTCTGATGCGTCTCTCTGATGTGTCTCTCTGATGTGTCTCTCTGCTTTACAGACTGCTGCAGGTTTTATTCTCACCGTTCTCCCCTCACCACATCCACCACTCCTTATTTCACACCACAAGTGAGTCACTCTTCCTCTCTTTCTCTCTCCCCCTCTCTCTCGCCCTCTCTCTCTCTCTCTCTCTCTCTCTCTCTTTGACTGTCTGTCTCTCACTCACTCACACACACACACTCTCTCTCTCTCCCCCTCGCCCTCTCTCTCTCTTCCTCTCTGTCTCTCTCCCTCTCTCTCTCTCTCTCTCTCGCTGTCTCTGTCTGTCTGTGTCTCTCTCTCTCTTTCTCTCTCTCTCTCTCTCTCACACACACACACACACTCTCTCTCTCTCACACACTCTCTCTGTCTCTGTCTGTCTGTGTCTCTCTCTCTTTCTCTCTCTCTCTCTCACACACACACACTCTCTCTCTCTCGCTCTCTCTCTCTCTTACTGTCCCTCCCTCTCTGTCTCTCTCTCTGACACACTCTGTCTCTCTCTCGTGGTCATGCACACGCACACACTTTCTCTTTCTGCCTCTCTCTCTCTCTCTCTCTCTCTCTCTCTCTCAGACACATTTTCTGTCTGTCTCTCTGGGTCTGTCTCACATGCTGTCTCTTTCTATCTCTCTTCTGTATCTGTCTCTGTGTCTGTTGCTCTCTCTTTGCATCTCTCTGTCTCTCTCTCTCTCTCTTTGTGTCTCTCTCTCTTACACATGGTCTCTCTAACACAGTCTGTCTCTCTCTCTCTCTCTCTCTCTCTCTCTCTCTCTTACACCCAATCTCTCTTCCTCTGTCTCTCTCTCTCCCACACACACACACACACACACACACACACACACCACACACACTCTCTGACTGTCCCTCCCCCCTCCCCTCTCTCAGACACACTCTGTCTCTCTCTCATGGTCTCTCTCTCTCTCTCTCTCTCTCTCTCTCACACACTCACACACACACACACACACATTTTCTCTGTTTTTCTGCCTCTCTCTCTTACTCATCTTTATGTCTGTTTCTCTGTGTCTGTCTCCCATGTTCCCTCTCTCTCCCTCTCTCTCTCTCTCTCTCTCTCTCTCTCTCCCCCTCCCTCTCTCTCTCTCCACTCCTGATCATTGTGAAACACACACACTCCATCTCTGCTGTTCTATAGGAGATGAAGGCAGCTGCTTCTCGTTTCTGCGCTTCATTGACGTCTCTCCAGCAGAGATGTCCAACGCCATGCTGCAGGGAACTCTGGCCAGGTCTGACTCGTTTACACCTGATCATCTATAACAATAAAACTACTGCATACAAACGGTGGATCATTTTAACCTTCTGTTGTCCTTAGACCGACTTTAATCCAACTTTACAGAGGAATAATTCACAAAGTCACTGCTTATGCTCACTACACGGGGTATAATACAGTGTAATGGCGTTGTAGTACCTGTGTACTGATACTGTGTATATAGAGTGGTAAGGAAATAGTATGTTTTATGCATTAATTGGTCATAAAATGGGATCTCTTCTTCATCAAAGTCACAAGTATAGACAAACACAGTGTGCTTAAGCTAACAACACACAAACAATTATACTCTTTCATGTCATTACTGAACCCATTAAACATTCAGAGTGCTGTGGAAAAAGTAAGTGAACACTTGGATATAATAGCCGGTTGGTCCTCCTTTGGCAACAATAACCTCAACCAAGCGTTTCTGATAGCTGTGGTTTAGACCTGCACAACGTTCAGAAGGAGTTTTGGACCACTCTTCCTTACAGAACTGCTTCAGCTCAGCCATATTCTTACCATCATTCCACAGCATCTCTGTGGGGTTAAGGTCTGGGCTCGGACTGGGCCACTCCAGAAGTCGGATTTTCTTTTTTGAAGCCATCCTGTAGTGGATTTACTCCAATGTTTAGGATCATTGTGCTGCATCACCCACCTTCTACTGAGCTTCAGATGGCACACAGCCCCTGATATTATCCTGTCGGATATCTTGATAAGCTCGGGAATTCATTTTTCCCTTGATGATGGCATGTGGGCATGTGGTCCAGGCCCCGAAGCAGCAAAGCAGCCCCAAGTCATGATGCATCCCAACCGTACTTAACTGTTGGGATGATGTTGGTATGCGGTGCCCTTTTTACGCCATACGTAGTGTTGCGTGTTCTTCCCAAACAACAAACCATTTTCCCAGCAGCGTTGTGGAGCATCAAGGTGGTCTTTGGCAAACTTCAGGCATGCAGCAATGCACTTTTTTTGGAAAGCAGCAGCTTTCTTCGTGATGTCCTGCCATGGACACCATGCCTGTGTAATGTTTTCTGTATAATAGACTCATGAACAGAGATGTTAACCAGTTCTAATGAGGTCTTCAAGTCTTTAGCTGTCACTCTAGGGTTCTTTTTCACCTCATTGAGAATTCTGCAGTGTGCCCTTCGAGTCTTGGCCAGGCAACCACTTCTAGGGAGAGTAGCCAGAGTACTAAATCATCTCCATGTATAGACAGTTTGTCTAACAGTGAACAGATGATTATCTACACTCTCTGAGATCACTTTGTAACCCTTTCCAGCTTTATGCAACTCAGCAATTCTTGATCGTAGGTCTTCTGAGATCTCACAGGTCTTCTGAGATCTCACAGGTCTTCTGAGATCTCATAGGTCTTCTGAGATCTCTGTTTTGCGAGGCATGACTCACACCAGCAGATGCTTCCTGTGAATAGCAAACTCAAAATCTTTCCCACATCTCCAATCTCATCTTTTTAATTCGACGCCAGGTTTGCCAACTTCCAGCTTGTTGAAGTCGTTAGACTAGGGGTTTACATACTTCTTCCAACCTATACTGTGAATATTTGATGATATATTCAATATGTACGAGAACAATACAATAATTTGTGGGTTATTAGTAAAAACAGGTTGTGTTTGTTGATTATCGTAACTTAGATGAAGATCAAACCGGATTTAAAGACAAATTTATACATAAATGCAGGTCATTCCAAAGAGTTCACATACCTTTTCTTGCCACTGTATCATGTGTATATGTATAAAATATGATGTATCTATCTATATCTATATAAAATCATATTTATTCTTTAGGTTAAAGCCCACAAGCAACACAGGAGTCATTTAGCTAAAAAGTTTAGGAAATGTGTGTATAGACCTGTCCTATTAAGCAACTAAGTACAAGCTGAAATGCTAAATATGCAAATGATTCATTTGCATATGTAAATATTATGTAAATTTAACCACCATTAGTTTTAACAGCACGTATTCACTTTTCATGATGAAAAAAGAAAAACAATCGAAACGAGGGTGTAGTAAATAAAAAGGTGTGACGTACGTCCTCTGCACTGGTCCTGAATACACTTCCTCTCCTTGTCTTTCTGTGTTCAGATGGCTCGCGCTTTACCTCTCCTTTAAAGCTGCTCACCGGCTCCATCACCGGCGGCTGTGGAGCGCAGACGAGGAGGAGGAGGATGGTGGTGGTGGGAGGAAGGCTGGGAGCAGCGCGAGCTCTGGATCATGTTATCTCTCTAACAGAGATCTCATCCTGTGGCCAGACAGAACCACGTCGTTCCCCAACACGCACAACAGCACCGTCCTACAGGTGAGTCCCGAGTAAAAGGGATAAAAATAAAGCGATGGGTCAGTGAGTAATAAATACAGAGAAAATGTAGAAAGTGGAAGGTAGAGTGTTATACCCTGTGTAGTGAGCGTATACAGCGAACAGAAATATAAAATCAAGCTAAATATCAGCAACAGCACGTTAAAGAACTACATCATATTAAAGCAGCATTGATTATTTGTAATGATGCCTCATTAAGTCTCCAGAAATGGAGATTAGAAAAGAGAGTTAAAGTTTAACAGTCACTACATTACTGAGGATCACCACTGAGGAAAAGTCGTCCTGTCCTGAGACCTTGTCCTGTAGACGATTGTGCGACTGTTGTGCGTGATATAAAAAAAAAAACAAAAAAAAAACCTTACATTACACCAGCAAGTGATAGGTGAGCGTTTGTTTTTTTTTACGTACTTGTGCGATGCAGAGCCACGATTTCAGCAACAGAGCGACGTTTGATTCAAAATAAAGTACAGCGAAGTGAATCGACAGATGTGAACGAATGAATGATGAACGAATGAATGATGAATGAATGATGAATGAATGATGAATGAATGCTTGGACCAATCCTGTGGCCTGCGTAGTCTGAAATATAGCACAGGAACTTGAGTATGGCATGGTGACAACTAGTAAGAGAAAGAGTGAGAAAGAAAGAAAGAATGAAAATATGAAAGAACTCAAATAAGTGAAGAAAGCAAGAAACAGAAATAAGTGAGAAAGGAAGGAAAGAAGGAAGAATGTAATAAAGAATATAAGTAACCAAGAACAACGAAACAATGAATGAATGGAAAAAAATGAAAGAACTCAAATAAGCGAGAAAGAACAAACGAAAAAGAAAGAATATAATTAAGAAAATAAGAAAGAAAATAAGTGAGAACGAATAAACCCTAAGAAAGAAGGATCCAAAAATTAAAGAAAGAAAGAGCTAAAGAAGGCAAGAACACACAAGCGTGGAGTAATAGGCATTAAGAAAGAACAAACAAATTAGTGAGAAAGAATATAAGTAAGAAAGAATAAACAAGTAAGAAGGAAGGATCGAAAGAAAGAAAGGGCGATTGAAAGAAGGAAAAAAAAACACAATTGAGAAAAAGAAAGAACGCAAAAATAAGGGAGAAGAAAGAAAGAAAAGGAAAGAACACAAATGAGAAGGAAAAAACAAACAAAAAGAAAAATAAGAAAGAGGGATCAGAAGAAAGAAAGTATGAAAAAGCACAAAGAAGTGAGAAAATAAAGCAAGAAGATAAATAAATGTGAAATAAGAGTGTGTGTGAGAGCAGACTGAACGTTTCTCATCATTCATTAACACACTCCTATTACACACACACACACACACACACACACACACACACACTCCGAGGCTGTCATTAGAGACGGGACAGTTTTACTTTCATTACTCTGGTAGAAATGGCAGTAAGAGATGGAAAGTGGTGGTGTAAATGACACCGTCTCCATGGTCCCCAGCGTCCTGTCTCTGTGTAGTGCACTAGGAGGAGTGTGTGTGTGCGTGTGTGTGTGTGTGTTTTGGTAACGTGGTGATGATCTACTGCAGAGCTGAAGGCAGGAGAGGCTCTGCTCCTCAGGTGCTGACAGAAGGTGTAATCCTACTCTGGACGTCTGGCGTCTCCCAGCTCCACTGGAGCACAGAGCAGAACCTGACACCGCCAGCGCTGTCCTGCGCACACCGGGAACGCTGGGAGACGGTGAAGCCTGATCCCCGGCGTCTGGCTCCGCTCCCGCTGTAAGAGGAAGCAGCTGGGCCGCTCTTAGCTTTCCAAACCCCTCCTTAGGTCGTGTTCCGCGACGCGTGTCTTGTTTTTATTCGATTATCGTGAGAGCGCTGTGGCATGATGGAGCGTTGTCTTGTTTTCTGCTGAATCATTATTGTCATGAGGAAGCTGGAGATTGAGTTTTGGGCTCGTTTTGTGGCTAAATTAAAGGAGCAGCTCCAGTTCAATTAGATTGTTTCCAATTAAAGGTGGGGTCAGGATTTTTTGGTAAAGCTCCATTTGTTCTGGCTGGCAGCAGAGCCTATTCTATGGACAGAAAAATGTAAATAGAAGCTTTAAATAAACAAACTAGCAAGATACGTTGGTTCTAGCTGGGAGTGGAGCTTATTTCTGGGCCAGAAAATGTAAACAGAAGCCTTAATTGATGAACCTAGTAAGATACAATGGTTCTAGTTGGGAGTGGAGCCTATTTTAGGGATGAAACTAGCGAGAAGTATCGTGTTTGGTTTGGGGGTGGAGCCTATTGCCAGCCTTAATTAAAGAAACAAGATATAAACAGCCTTAACTGAAGAAATGAGAAAGATCCATTTGTTCTTATTTTGAAACTAAAAATTAAAGGAGCGGTTTGTAAATTTTAGTGCCTCCTCCTGCCTGCAGGAAAAGATGCAGAGCTGAGCAGCCTCATTCCACCTGGGGGCGGAGCTAATTTCAGGGCCAGAAAAATGCAACCAGAAGAATGAAATTAAGAAACTAGTCACATGTATTGCACAGCAATTCTCAGAAGATATCTTTTGAAATTATATGATCTTTATAGGGCTTGAAAACAAATAAGTAAGAAATAAAAAAGAGATAAAACAAATGAGTGAGAAGGAAAGAGAAAGAAAGAAAGTGAGACAAGTGAGAAATAAAAAAAGAAATAAATAAGAAAACAAGTGAGAAAGAAGGAAAGAATGAAAGAACACAAGAGGAAGAACGAAAAAGAAAAGAAATAAGTGAAAGAAAAAAACAAACAAGAGGATGAAAGAAATAAGAACAAATAAGAAAGAAAGAACACAGAAGAAAGATAAAAAAGAAAAGAAAAACAAGTGAGAAAGAAAGAACAAATAACAGAAAGAAGAAAAAGAAAACAAATAATTGAGCAAGAAAGAAAGAAAGAAGATGAATAAGGAAAGAAAGATTTAGTAAAAACGAAAGAAGGAGAGGAGAAAGAAAACAATGCGAGAAAGAAAAAACAAATAAGAAAGAACACAAGTACGGAAAAGGAAGGAAAGAAAAAGAAACATAAGATAGAAAGAAAGAACAAATAAATGAGAAATTGGGGAAAAAAAAGGATATTCACTGTATTTGTCTAGAAATATTTAGAGACATTACACACTGCACCTTTAATTTCGTTTGGAATCTCTTTTTGTGATTCATCACAATTAAATTAAATCACTAACCTTTAAATGGGAGAATGTTAATTAAACATAGCTACATTTTTTTTAAATAGCAGTATTAATGCTGGTCCAGAAACACTTGGTACGAGTACGAGGCGTGTTCAGAGCCAAACCGTCGTCATCGCTAAAGCGCACCATCATCAGTTTGTTTAGCTACGATCTGTTTTTTTTTCCTCTTCAAAGCATTTTGATTAAATCTCTGATTATGTAGCCACAAGGATGCTTTATAGCGCTCTGAGAAAGTGTGAATCTTCACGATCCGGGCGCCTGGGCCTCGCCAACGCCTTTCGTTTTTTTCCAACCGCTCCCGTCGCGGTAAGGGTTTCCAGACGTATCTTCCCTCCCTGCTTGTGGGTTGGGAACGCAGCCCGGACTGCGGCTCTCCAAACACCCATCCCTCGTTCCCTCACACCTCCTCTTTCAGCCTTGTTTATAGCTGCCATTTTGTGGGAATCAGAGCCTTGTGTTTCTCTGTGTGCTTCATATGAGTCACTGGAAATATGAACCCTAATTCCAGCTCTGTCTGGTGGTCTGTTCATGTGTTTCGGTGATTCTGAGGTTAAAATATCATCTCGAAAATATGGTTCTGGGATTGAAAGGTGTCCTGATGAGGGCGCAGTGAGGACGAGGAACACTAGGGAGTGCTGTATAGCCGTGTTTCTCCACAATTCTGATCAGACGGCTCAATCAGATCACATGCACGTTGAGTAAAGGGTTGTGAAATCATATAAATCATTAAAAAAAAAAAAAAAAAAAGATGAAGTGGTGTTTTTTTTTCCCTGTGTTAATCCGAGCTTTGTTTTGTTTTTCCGCAGGATCTGGTTTTCACTTCTCTCCGTCCGTGGACTTTCACACACACAGATGTAGTGATACACAGCAGACGCTCCAACACCTCCACCCTCAGACGCTGCCAACCCACCCAGCCACCCAAGTTCCTGCTCACCGTTACACCCAGGGTAAACACACACACACACACACACACACACACACACATATATATATGTAAATATACATACACACACATACTGGTCATTTCATTTTGTATAATTAGTGCCATGGACAAAACTAAAGGATACAAACTGGCAATAAATTATGAAAAAATCTTAAATAAATGACCTTTGACCAAAATGTTTGTACTTAAGATAATTAAATACAAAGATTAATGCTTAATTACAGCTTAAAAATAAACTGGTGAAGTCTGTAGATAAAAGGCTGCCAGTATCAGCTGTAAGAGTAATGTGTGTTGCGTGCTACGTGTGCCTACGTACGAAAAAGCTTTCAGCTATTTTTAGATTAAATCTAGATTCCAATTTCCAATTAAAGGTGGGATCAGTAACTTTTGTTGCTTGTAGTCGTTTTTTCACTAGCAAGATTAATTGGTTCTAGAGAAAGGACCAGAAAAATGTAACCAGAAGCCTTAAATAAATCAACTAGCAAGATCTGATGGTTCTGTCTTGAGGTGGGGTATATTTCTGGGCCAGAAATTCTAAACAGAAGCCTTGAATGAAGAAACTAGCAAGATCGATTGGTTCTGTCTATGGACGGGGCCTATTTCTAGGCTGGAAACTGTAAACAGAAGCTTTAAGTAAAGAGACTAGTAGGATCCTTTGGTTGGAGCTGGAGGCGGGGCCTGTATTTACGCCAGAAATTACAAACCGAAGCTTTAAATGAAGCAGTTAGTGAGATCTGTCAGTTCTTGTTTGGAGATAAAGCCTATTTCGAGGACTGAAAAATGTGAATACTGACTTTAAATGAAGAAACTAGTGAGATGCATTGGTTCTAGATGGGGGCGGAGCCTATTTCTGGGCCAGAAAATGCTGTATATAAAAGAAGTATCTATTGTTTCACCTAGGGATGGAGTTTATTTTGAGGACAGATAAATGTAAATAGACATGTTGTATGAAGAAACTAGCAAGATCCCTTCGCTGTGATGGGGATGGAGCACATTTCTGGGCCAGAAATTGTAACCAGAAGCTTTAAATATAGCAATTAGAGAGAACCATCAGTTCTAGCTGGAGGTGGGGAATTTGTCCTATTTCTGGGCTAGAAAAATATAAATAAAAACTTTAAACAAAGAAACTAGTAAGATTTATGGGTTCTGAATGGAGGCGTGGCTTAATTCCAGGCCAAAAAATATGCAAATTGAATCTTTTAATGAGAATACTAGCAATATCCGTTGGTTCTGGAGGTGGAGGTGGAGTTTATTTACAGGCCAGAAAATGTAAAATAAAGCTTTAAATGAAGAAAATAGTGAGATCCATTGTATAGTAGTATTACAGATCAGTTGGTTATATGGTGTTTTTGAAAAGAGACATGATGATTATTACCGGTCTAGGAACACTTCTAAATATTACAGACTGCACCTTTAAAGACAAGACAGTGCCTGTGAATATCAGAACACACGCATGCAGTGATGTTCTTTTTAGCAGCAGCGTGAAGCGGGGATCATGTTATATAACCGTCGCTAGGTTCAGCGGGTTCATACACATCATGCGTTTGCTGAAACCTTTTTTTTCTGTACAAACTGAATCCAGCGGCACTGATTCTGAAGCGCACGTATGGCCGGCCCCCTGACAGCGCTCTCCTACGGTACCACAAACAAACAGCTCATCTAAAATAAAACCTCAAACGCAGCAGCGTGCCCTGACTTCAGGCCTGCGTTTATTTATCTTCCCCGAGCCACTGACAGATCTGCGGCTCAGCCGAGCTCGACCTCTCCGTGACACGACCAAACAACGCAAAGCCACCAGCGAGAAGCTGTGAGAGCTACCGCTCCAAACCGAGCGCCGATTCAGCCACGGGTTCAGCGCAGAACCCAATCAGACCAGCTGAATGATGGAGTCTTAATCTAACGTTAAACATTACGAGGTTAAATCGGGAATAATTGCGTTTCCACACTCAAAATAGTTTGTGAGCTTTTTATCTGTATTATTACGAGCTGATTAATGGCCAAAGCATGGACGTCAAAGTGCGTCATGCATTAGCATTAAAGGAATACGTCAACATTTTCTCAACCTTATCTCTATCTGCGGTGTCTGTAATGGGTGTCTGATTACCACAGATGGGAATTCCAACTCCTTTCCCTTCGCTGAGAAAAGAACGGAAAGCCAGTTTATTCCAAAACTCACTCACAATGGAAGTCTAAGGGCAGTTGCTGAATTCAGTGAGTAAATTTAATGCAGTGTTGATCATCAAACGTTTTTTAATTCCTCAGTCAAAGGTATTTGTGTTTGTGAAGCTTTAAATCTTTACAATGTAAAGGATTTATGATAGTGTGCACTTAGATACAACAAATAAATAACCGGAACTACTTTCTCATCTTGGAAAGTTGGATAAAACTCCATAAGAACACTTTCTTCATGTCTTGTTTCATCCTGGCGTTGTCATTGTTTCTGCGTAACATTAGCAAGAGCCAAGTTTCTCATGCTACTCTTGTCGCTTGTGGGCGTGGCCTGTCCGACAGCCTACCGTACGATTTGTTTGCTTTACGTGTTATGTGCTCGGATTTGTACTAGCGTCATTGGCAGAACACAAGGCAACGTACGTAAAGTCTACGTAGCTACGTAAAGTCACCAGAGGCGCGAACGATCTCTGCTCCTTTCGTCCAAGCTTTATTTTTCTTCGTAATGTTTCTATACACGTTTAACGACAGGTCGTATATGACAAGGTTGAATATGGAGATTTTTTTTTTTTCATTTTTGTGTGTCAAACAGGTTGCGAGCGGGGAACCAAAGAAACATCAGACCACACCAGCATAGATTTGATCCGAGGAATCATTCGAGACAAACGTTTGGATTTGTCGCTTTACACTGTTCGCCTGTCTCTTTGTCAAATTAACATTAAATCGTTGCATATTGCGAATGTTTATTGCTGGAGTCCCTTAGACTTTTATTCTAATCTGATACTCTGCGCTACAGATGTGGATAGAGAGCGATTAGATCGTAAAGCTCAGGTTAAAGGAGTATTCTTTTAACCTCTCTGGAGTGCATATGCATTTAAATTCCAGGCGTGAGTGCTGTGGCCCCGCCCGGCCCCTCGCCTCCGCTGTGTGTCCGTGGGACTTGGCGCGGTGTTGGCACCAGCCCGCAGGCGCCGGGGGCATGTGGGCACTGTGGGAAAGTGATAAGATAGATTAGCGCCCTTTTTTTTTTTCTCTCGCTCTCTCTTTATTCACAAGGGACTCTTGACCTCATCGGCTTTTAAGGCCACATCTGTGTGTACGGTCTCTCATTGGTCAGCTGTGCGCACGGCAGCCCGAGGCCCCGGCCAAGCCCGAGCTGTTTTTCAGCGGTGATAAGAATGAAAGGAAGATAATATCATCCGCTTGTCAGCGAGCCATAAAACTCAGGGCAGAGCTGAAAGAGAGAGTGAGAAAGAGAGGGATGTGGAGGAGAAAAGGAGGAGAGGAATGGAGGGGGTGGGGGAATGGCGGTGATTCACTACAGGAAATGGTCATCTGTTTAGCCAAAGACCTGTTAGCCCTGTTAGCACTACAGACCTCTGCTGTGCTTTCCTGTCAGAGCTGTGGGGTTCGGGTGAAATATCGGAAACGCTGCTCTGTGTGTGCGTGTGTGTGTGTGTGTGTGTGTGTGTGTGTTATGGTGGGAAACTCTACTCACTATGGCATCCCATTTGTTCTCCCTTGCTTACTAATGAAAACATGAAGCATGATGTCTCCTATACAGGTGATGAGTTAATATTAAGAAAGCAGCGTAAATATCGGTTCAATACCGTGCTCATTTACTCGTACTCGTAAAAAATGCTCTGATACTCATAATCGAGATCAGATATCAGGTGGCGACTCTGTGACCTACGCCTAGCGTACGCTAGGACGTATTTCTCATTTAATGACTGCAGTCAAAGCAAAGCAGACTGTGCGAAGATATCATGAGGAGGAACTACAGCATCTTCATGCAATACAAGCAACCTGATAAAACATCTTAAACCTAAACCTCAACACCAGAAGCTCATCGCTAGCAACAAACGCTGGCTAGGCGAGAGAAAATATCTCCAGGCGACGCTAGACGAGTGAAAATATCAGCTCTTTGTTTGTCCAGTATGTTGTTCTTGACGATTAGCGCTATCGGTTATTCACACCGATAGTGACGAGGGATTCCGACGTAACAAAAACAAAAACGTACTTTACTTACAACTGTACAGAAGCGCTGGAGTAAAACGTGCTCTTTTCACCTCGATCCAAGCTAACCAATGTAGCTAGCTAATTTAAACGTCGTTTAAAATCAACTCGCTAATGTTATAAAGAACGATTCGTGTAGAGTAAGTGCATGAACACACACGTGTGAGGTTTCCATGGCCGCTGGTTAAACCTGGGAAACCCAAACAGAGCGTAAATAACTGTCACGTCATGTCAGTAACAGTCTCGATGTTGAAGCGTACTGAAAAACATAATATCGAAAAAAATTAGATTTATCCGTCCCTCTTCAGTACCTTAATCGTTAAAGGAATACCCCAGTGTGTTTTTTTTCCTTTTTTATTTACCACACAACTCTCTAGCACAAACTACAACCAAACGTTGTACTTTGTAATCGTGTTTTCACCCAAATCCCAGGACGTTACCCGTAATTTCAGACTCGCAGCCTTTAAACCGTATTCGACTCGGATGCCATGACAGTGCGTCACCTTCCACAGGATGTGACGTATATTTCATCAGGTTACACTTCTAACGCTTTGTTTATTTTTCATCCTCATGAATTTCCAGACGTTTCTTCCTGTTGTTCTTATTTTTGGATTTTGAGCTTTTCCTCCAGCTTCATTATGCTAATAATTTTAAAATCAGCAGCCTCAGTAGACATCAGCGTGTCATTGGACAAATAACCATTAACTCGTAATTATCTTCCTCGCTAATTAGTTTTTGTTCGCACGTGAGTCTCCTGGGAATTTCCCAGGAATTGTACTAAGTCTTGTCTTGGTTCGTTGCCACATCGTATCCTCCTGGGATTTTAAATCTGGCTTGCGTTTACGTTTCTCTCTTCTTCTGATGGATTCAAATTAATCCTGATTTTAATTAATATTTGAAACACTGACTGTTAATGAATCTTCCTGAATAAATGTGCAGTTGTGAAGGGGGTTTAAGACTTTCCCGAAAACGTGACCAGTGTTATAAACAATTAGTAAAGTAAACGCTAAACGAGTGACTTCTACAGATTTAGAGCTTTGTTTAAATGTCATATCGGTGGAAGAATTCTACTGAAGTACATTATGTGGTTCATAATTTCATAATTTTTAATGCTGGAGTTTAAAGTTGCATCAGGTAAGATTAAGTAGGTTAAGTAGGTGGCTTCGACGTTTGAATGATTTTTTTTTTCTACCTTTGAGCCCACCCCCCCTCATATTCCCACCCATGTTCATGAAGCTCCGCCCCCAGGCCCATAGAGTAGTAGAGCGTCTATAAAATGACTGACAGGAGGAGCATCCAAACGCAAACAAGAATTCCGGATTGGAAATCAGTTTTCCCAAACGGGTTTTCTCAGCCACTTAGGCCATGACTTAAACCATTTTTTTTATTTCATATATATATATATGTTCCAGTTATTTGTAAGAAATAAACAAAAATGACAACTGCACCGTTAACATCTGCCCTTAGACTTCCATTGTAAGAGAGTTTACACACACACACACACACACACACACACAACAGATCCAGTAAATAGAGAATAAACCCTACAGTATTCCTTTAATGAAATACACACAGCTTTCTCGCTCACTTTATTTCTTCTTTTTTTTAAATTTTATTTATTTCTGTGTTTCTAAGGTGACAGCGGTTCCCGTAGAGCGTTACTGTGCCGACCGCAGCGCCGAGTACGAGTGGCGGCAGGTCCGTGACGGCGGCAGTTTGACCGCCAAGCAGTGCTTCCTGTTCGGCTCACCTGAGCTGGCGCGCACCTGGGCCGCCCGCGCTCACTACTTCCACCCTCAGAGCCCGGGGGGGTTGATGGCCCTGCAGCCCCGACACGGCTGGTCCTTCATCAGGATACCGGGTGAGTTGCGTAGCCGCAGCGCGCTAGCCAGCAGCACTGTGTCACTCGCCTGAGCGCTACATCATTTCTCTGTATCCGACTATTGTTCCTGCTCTGAGGGTTTTATTTAAGCCGAGGAACTTTCTCACAGCTCCTTCGTTTGATTTCCAGCGTCTCTAGAGGAAGCGACTCACAAATCTTAATCTTAAAGCCCAACCCCTGAGAGAACAGCACACACCCGCATTCGCAGCTCGTCTGCGTTGTCTTGATTTTTTTTTTTTTTTTGGATAGGTTGGATAGGGATACGGCCTCTCTGTGCTATTGTGCGTGTGAGTCAGAGCTGGAGGAAACGCTACAGAGGGAGAAGCAGAGGCTGCCAGAGAGACCCGTGGGAGAGTGGTACAGGTCACGGTGGCCACCAGCCCGGGCCGCTCTGGGGTCACGACCTCTGCCTGCACCACTTCTCCGTCACTGTCAGCGTTTGGCTCGACACACCGCCGTTTGTTAAATGTTACAGAGAGCAAGTTTTTTTTTAAAATTTTTATTTCTTAGACGATGTATACGGGTGCACACAGAGTCCTGTGAAGTTGGGAGGGGGGACAAAGCAAGGAAGTTCGACTCTCGGACATTGTTTGAGCGCATTGTTAGCTGAGCGTCAGTGTGTGTGAGTGAGCTCCCGCACTCATTCACAGACCCGAGGTGCTTCGGCTCTGGCTCCTTTTCCCATTTTCTCAGAGTCGTACTGTACCCTGGGAAGGAAGTGACACAACGCAGGGCCGGGCTCATTTGAAGCCCCGTGGCAGCGCCATCAACATCACCATCAACATCAACATCAACATCACCATCACCATCGCCCCCTGTGAAGATGCTGGAACACAGCACAGCTTGAATAGCCTTTTGTGATACACATTAATCAGCAATATCAACATATTAGCTCATTCCAGTTAATCACACACACACACACACACACACACACCCTGGGTTGGTGTGGTGTGTAAACCCATTCTGCTCGCCCGGCTGAATCATGGCGGCTTTGTTCATGCAACAAAAACCAACAAACAAAAAAAATCCAATTGTACCAGTGAGGCTGCGTTCACTCGACTTTTTTTTTCTTTTCTTTTAAACTCTGCAGACTTCATCTGTAATCCTGTCTGACTTTACTGCCTTTTTTTGTTCTAGTTTATTTTGTTTACTTTTTTATTTTATTTTAATTATTTTCTCCCTAAACCACAAGTGCACATTTTTATGGGAATTGGCTGGCATCTTTATTTTATTTTTTTTATTTAATTTTATTTTATTTTATTTGATTATTTGCTTACTAACTTATTTATAAATTGTATTATTTTTTATTTCATCTTACCTATCTATCTATCTATCTATCTGTCTGTCTGTCTGTCTGTCTGTCTGTCTGTCTGTCTATCTATCTATCTGTCTGTCTGTCTCTGTGTATCTGTGTCTATCTATCTATCTATCTATCTGTCTGTCTGTCTGTCTGTCTCAGTGTATCTGTGTCTGTCTATCTATCTATCTATCTATCTGTCTGTCTGTCTGTCTGTCTGTCTGTCTGTCTGTCTATCTATCTATCTGTCTGTCTGTCTGTCTGTCTGTCTGTCTGTCTGTCTCAGTGTATCTGTGTCTGTCTATCTATCTATCTATCTATCTGTCTGTCTGTCTCTGTGTGTCTGTGTCTATCTATCTATCTATCTATCTATCTATCTATCTATCTGTCTGTCTGTCTATCTGTCTGTCTCAGTGTATCTGTGTCTGTCTATCTATCTATCTATCTATCTATCTATCTATCTATCTATCTATCTATCTGTCTGTCTGTCTGTCTCTGTGTATCTGTGTCTGTCTATCTATCTATCTATCTATCTATCTATCTGTCTGTCTGTCTGTCTGTCTGTCTGTCTCTGTGTGTCTGTGTCTATCTGTCTATCTATCTATCTATCTATCTATCTATCTATCTATCTATCTATCTATCTGTCTGTCTGTCTGTCTGTCTGTCTCTGTGTGTCTGTGTCTATCTATCTATCTATCTATCTATCTATCTGTCTGTCTGTGTGGCTATGTACATATGTCTGTCTATCTATCTATCTATCTATCTATCTATTGTAATAGTGGAGCATCCATAAGCTTTTAAACTTTTAAGAAAGCATTAAGTGACATCACACTTTTTTTTTTAATCACCCGACCAATCAGAGTGCAGCTCTGTGGGCAAGTGAGGAAAAAAAACAACATGGAGGACGGTGTAGAAAACTTTGTCTTTCGCAGAAACGGTCACCTTTTCTTGATTTTCTTCCTCTAAAGCCAAAGCCAAATATTTAGAAGTCAGTCTAATCCTTGTTGTTAATAAATCTAGATGCTTAAACTAGCTCATTAGCCCGTGCCAGCCGCAAGGCAGACGCCGGAGCAGCGTTGTTATGGTTACAGCACACACATCGCGTGACGTGGTTTTTTTTTTTTAATGTCAGGACAAAAGGTCAGCACTTTTTCTGTAGAAGAAAATTCTAGTGTGAAGTCTGATGTGTCTGATCTCGGGGGAAAAGTTAGAAAGGTGGAGAGTTTGCTGTGAAAATTGAATTCGAATTTAAATTCGATTCAAGATTTAGTTTTTAACCGTTAATAAGTGCGTAATAAGGAACAGAGTGTAACAGTCCCAAACTGTAAAAAAAAAAAAAGATAGTTTCTAAAACTTTTTGTCTTCATTACATATTATAGACCTGAATATTAAAAATTTTGGACATAGGAAAATAAATTTATTTATTTATTTATTTTATGCATACCATTTTACTTTTTTTTTTTTTTTAACTCATGGACAATCCATTTCCTTTTTAATATATTTGATATTTAGACGGAATCAAAATTCATATATCATGGCATTATAAGTATGTGTTTTTCATTATAAGTAAGTAGGATATGTGTATGAATTAATGTATGTATGAAAGAGATTTAATCCGGCTAATAGTCATCGCTCTACCGTTTCTGATGTGCGTAGCGCAGCACGTGGTGAGATTTGGAGCGAGTCGCTCAGGCTATATTTACATCCTCGAGGTGCGTCACATCAACGTGAATCGCGTTACGTTTAAACCTACTGAACAAATGACAACTTCTGTTTCGCAAAAGTCAACAAGTTTTCAGGGCGTTAAACTGTCGGGCAATTACGAATAAAAAACCGAATAGCTTGGACATGGAATCTGCTGGTCCTGAACGCCCGGGCTACTGATTTATCCGCCTCTGATAATGATAGATGAGAGAGATCATTCAGGGCACTGATTCAGATTCAGTACACTGAGATTCAGCCATATAAAAAGTCACACGAGTTATGAATCATTTGTTACGATAGATGTACAGTTCTGTGCAAAAGTCTTAGGCACATGCAAAGAAATGCTGTAGAGCAAAGATGCCTTCAATGATAATAAAATTAAATGCTTCTGCATTAAAAAATCCTATAAAGAGCAGTAAACAGAAATAAATGAAACAAAGTCAATATTTAATGTGACGATCCTTCACTTTAAATAAAATAAAACAGTATTCTCAGGTGCAGTGTGTGCAGTTTTATAAGGAAATGAGCTGGAAGTGTTACTGAGCATCTTGCAGAAGCAGCCACAGTTCTTCTGGAGACTTTGACTGTCGACTCGCTTCTTATTTCTGCAGCGAAACCCAGCAGCCTTCATTATGTTTTTATCTGAAAAGTGTCTCTTATGGAATCTGCTGCTTTCTTTACTGACATACAAACATTTTTCTGGAACGTTTCATTTTGTGCTGGAAAACTAATGTTTGGAATCTAAAATGTTTTTGTACTGAATCAATAATGTAGAAGTCAATGATGTAGAAAGCCTTTGGCACAGTACTGTACATTAGAGCAGTGGAGTAGAACATGGGCTCTTAAAGGTGTATGGGTGTGGGGGGTGTTTTTTTTTTTCTTAAATGTGAATAAGTAGAAAAGTAGCCTGTTTGGACCCTGAAATTGCGACAGAAACACCGATAAAATTTGAAGTACGTTATGTTTCTCATCCGTGTTGTTCTTCCTCGCGCATTTCTGCTAAAAAGATTGAGATTCGCGCTTCATTTCTAATCTTTGGCGCATCAGTCGCCTCAAACATTTTCTCTACATTTTCTTTTGACTAATCCATAACCATGTGTGTGTGTTTTTTTAAAGCAGTGTGGGTTGAAAAATGTTTCCGATGTGGATTTAGAGGGATTTTGTGGAACACTTGTTCAGAGGGCGGGGTGATGTAGCATGAAGGTCTTTTCTCACACTAGTTCTGGCACAGAGATTTTTTTTATTGTAACAGCATTGCAGACTTGTTGTTGAGGTGGAGGGGTGTGTGTGTGTGTGTGTGTGTGTGTGTGTGTGTGTGTGTGTGTGTGTGTGTGTGTGTGAGAGAGAGAGAGAGAGAGAGAGAGGAGGGCAGCAATCGGTCTTAGCTTGCAGACAGCCTGTGGGAAACTCAGCTTTCCCTTCCTGTTCCTTCAAAGAATCCCTGTGCCCCAGCAAAATGGGCGGAAATATTATTGGCCTTTTTCTTTTTTTCTTTTTACTTTTTGATTTTTGGCCTGAACATTAACGACCGACGTAATTGTTTGTCCGAGGTCCGAGCCTTGGGTTTTTGCCGTCTTGCTAACGTGAGAAGAGTTTCTTCCTGCACTCTCACCTCACACAGCTATCACATCTTTCGTTTAATGTAAAGGTCGTGCACCGTGCTGAGTTCTCACACCTTCCTGACCTGCAGGTGGAGCTGTTCGCTCTGTTTTGTGCGTAGAACCACTCCATGAGGAGAACCTCAGGAAATCTCACGCCACGCTGTGTGGAATACGTGACGGCTTAATCAGAGCTTTCATGACTCACCAGCCTCACATCCGACCCTCATAAGCTGGATAAATTCCACTAAACTCCCAGGTGTTATCCATCCTTGCCCTTTGACCTCTTGGGCCTGGTCATGTGATCTGAGAGCACAATGAAACAATGGCAGTGTATTTTATGAGGGAATTTTCGGAATGCGCAAATAAAATGCTCACAAATTATTATATTGAGAACTCAAAAATTGAGAGCACAAAAATATAAATGTCATGACTCATTTAATATCTCATGGTTGTGTAAATCTCAAAAAAATATGTTTATAAATGTATGATCTAGTCATGCTTCTATTAAATAAGCTTCTCCTTGTGGCTAAAAATGTGTTAAAGTGTAACTGATTTCGCATGTTGTATGTTGATAAAAACGCCAATCAGATGTAAATTATCAAGCACTTTCACTGTATTTACATTTAGCCACGCCCACAAAACTCCATAACAGGCAAAGCTCTCAGAGCGCTGAAAACGACAGGTGAAAGAGCGCCTCCTATGTGCATGAGCATGAGCTAAATCTTCCAGTAACGCAGCTCAGCCATTGCAGCGCGTCGGCTACCATAGACGCACGCTAACACAGCCTGCTTTTATAGGGTGCCATTACTTTTGTTCTAATTGAACGGCTAGTCCTATTGGTCTTAATTTGTCTTGAATTCGCTTTCTTTCACGTCATTAGTATGAACTTAATGAAGCCACGAGAGACTAAATCGAGGTCATGAAATTGCGATGTGAGTGAGATATAATCTGTTTATCACGCTTTTATTTCACTAATTTGATTTGTCAAATTAATAAAATAATGCCAGTGTTTTTGTTAATTCAACGCACTCTTCTGTAAAGAAATCGATATGAAGGACAAGCTGACCAAACACTCGCCTGCTAGGTTTGCAGCTCAAAGTGATCCGTTCTTCACTAAAACTCACTCCTTCACATGAGCAGTGTCTCTGATTAACATGCAAAAAAGAAGCTTTGTGTGGACATTAATGATTAATTAATCAATCGTGTCATATTTATATATTTAATATCGACCTCGTATTACATCGAATTCCATAGTGTTTTTGAGTGTATTTACGGCCGAAACATACACTTCATCGTGACATTTTGTGATTACATCACACCATCAGACGATGGTGCTGGACTTAATACAGCTCCTCACTGGAGCCAAGAAAAATAAGCTTAACTTCATGATCATAATCATATTAAACTGAGACACGCCTCTGTTTTACTCAGACTCCGCCCAGTGTGCGTAACTCTCGCCTAACTTCTGAAGACCGTGGCGCAATTTCAGCATTAAACCGTCTCTGTGCACGCTTAAGTCAACTCTGAATACTCTGAATTTAGCTAATCTAATCCAACCTAACTAGTCTAATCTAACCTAGCTAATCTAATCCACCCTAGCTAGTGTAATCTAACCTAGCTAATGACAAGCCTGTTCTCTTACCCACACCCAGAGAATACTAGGAATGAAAATTCCCTTTGTATTCCTAATTACATTTTTTAATTTTTAATTCCATTCTTGCAGATAGTCTGACAAACAATATAGACATCGTCAAGCCTCTTTTTTTTTTTTCTTTAGGAATGATTGGAAAATGCCTACACATCCCAGTCGAGTTGTTTATGGTGAGGTCTTGGCGTGAGCTCTCTCACTGGGGGCCCGAGGCGATTTATAGGATGTGAGGACTGATATTTCCCCTCTGCCACGCCCCACTGGGTCAAACATTTCACAAGTTCTGTCTATTCCTTCCTCTGGTTCTGACCGTGGTGGTGGTGTTTCCTCCACATGATTGAGATGAGTGTCCAGCGCTGCCCTCCACGTCGTCCCCTCATCAGAAAACAGAGCTCACTGGTTAACATTAAACACTGTCACGGCAGAGTGAGAACCCGATTCACGTTTTCCCCTCCGAGCTCCTCCCCTCTCTCACTGCGGTGTGTTTAATGAACGTAACGTTTTCTCCTCCGAGCTCCTCCCCTCTCTCACTGCGGTGTGTTTAATGAACGTAACGTTTTCTCCTCCGAGCTCCTCCCCTCTCTCACTGCGGTGTGTTTAATGAACGTAACGTTTTCTCCTCCGAGCTCCTCCCCTCTCTCACTGCGGTGTGTTTAATGAGAGTTACGTTTTCTCCTCCGAGCTCCTCCCCTCTCACGCTGCGGTGTGTTTAATGAACGTAACGTTTTCTCCTCCGAGCTCCTCCCCTCTCTCACTGCGGTGTGTTTAATGAGAGTTACGTTTTCTCCTCCGAGCTCCTCCCCTCTCTCACTGCGGTGTGTTTAATGAACGTAACGTTTTCTCCTCCGAGCTCCTCCCCTCTCTCACTGCGGTGTGTTTAATGTGAGTCACGTTTTCTCCTCCGAGCTCCTCCCCTCTCTCACTGCGGTGTGTTTAATGAGAGTTACGTTTTCTCCTCCGAGCTCCTCCCCTCTCTCACTGCGGTGTGTTTAATGAACATAACGTTTTCTCCTCCGAGCTCCTCCCCTCTCACACTGCGGTGTGTTTAATGAATGTAACATTTTCTCCTCCAAGCTCCTCCCCTCTCTCACTGCGGTGTGTTTAATGAGATAATGTTTTCTCCTCCGAGCTCCTCCCCTCTCTCACTGCGGTGTGTTTAATGAGAGTCACGTTTTCTCCTCCGAGCTCCTCCCCTCTCACACTGCGGTGTGTTTAATGAACGTAACGTTTTCTCCTCCAAGCTCCTCCCCTCTCTCACTGCGGTGTGTTTAATGAGATAATGTTTTCTCCTCCGAGCTCCTCCCCTCTCTCACTGCGGTGTGTTTAATGAGATAATGTTTTCTCCTCCGAGCTCCTCCCCTCTCTCACTGCGGTGTGTTTAATGAGAGTCACGTTTTCTCCTCCGAGCTCCTCCCCTCTCTCACTGCGGTGTGTTTAATGAGATAATGTTTTCTCCTCCGAGCTCCTCCCCTCTCACGCTGCGGTGTGTTTAATGAACGTAACGTTTTCTCCTCCGAGCTCCTCCCCTCTCTCACTGCGGTGTGTTTAATGTGAGTCACGTTTTCTCCTCCGAGCTCCTCCCCTCTCTCACTGCGGTGTGTTTAATGTGAGTCACGTTTTCTCCTCCGAGCTCCTCCCCTCTCTCACTGCGGTGTGTTTAATGTGAGTCACGTTTTCTCCTCCGAGCTCCTCCCCTCTCTCACTGCGGTGTGTTTAATGAACATAACGTTTTCTCCTCCGAGCTCCTCCCCTCTCACACTGCGGTGTGTTTAATGAATGTAACGTTTTCTCCTCCGAGCTCCTCCCCTCTCTCACTGCGGTGTGTTTAATGAGATAATGTTTTCTCCTCCGAGCTCCTCCCCTCTCTCACTGCGGTGTGTTTAATGAACGTAACGTTTTCTCCTCCGAGCTCCTCCCCTCTCTCACTGCGGTGTGTTTAATGAGATAATGTTTTCTCCTCCGAGCTCCTCCCCTCTCTCACTGCGGTGTGTTTAATGAGATAATGTTTTCTCCTCCGAGCTCCTCCCCTCTCTCACTGCGGTGTGTTTAATGAGATAATGTTTTCTCCTCCGAGCTCCTCCCCTCTCTCACTGCGGTGTGTTTAATGAACGTAACGTTTTCTCCTCCGAGCTCCTCCCCTCTCTCACTGCGGTGTGTTTAATGAGATAATGTTTTCTCCTCCGAGCTCCTCCCCTCTCTCACTGCGGTGTGTTTAATGAGATAATGTTTTCTCCTCCGAGCTCCTCCCCTCTCTCACTGCGGTGTGTTTAATGAGATAATGTTTTCTCCTCCGAGCTCCTCCCCTCTCTCACTGCGGTGTGTTTAATGAGAGTCACGTTTTCTCCTCCGAGCTCCTCCCCTCTCTCACTGCGGTGTGTTTAATGAGAGTCACGTTTTCTCCTCCGAGCTCCTCCCCTCTCTCACTGCGGTGTGTTTAATGAGATAATGTTTTGTCCTCCGAGCTCCTCCCCTCTCACACTGCGGTGTGTTTAATGAACGTAACGTTTTCTCCTCCAAGCTCCTCCCCTCTCTCACTGCGGTGTGTTTAATGAGATAATGTTTTCTCCTCCGAGCTCCTCCCCTCTCTCACTGCGGTGTGTTTAATGAGATAATGTTTTCTCCTCCGAGCTCCTCCCCTCTCTCACTGCGGTGTGTTTAATGAGAGTCACGTTTTCTCCTTCGAGCTCCTCCCCTCATTCACTGCGGTGTGTTTAATGAACATAACGTTTTCTCCTCCAAGCTCCTCCCCTCTCTCACTGCGGTGTGTTTAATGAGATAATGTTTTCTCCTCCGAGCTCCTCCCCTCTCTCACTGCGGTGTGTTTAATGAGATAATGTTTTCTCCTCCGAGCTCCTCCCCTCTCTCACTGCGGTGTGTTTAATGTGAGTCACGTTTTCTCCTCCGAGCTCCTCCCCTCTCTCACTGCGGTGTGTTTAATGAGATAATGTTTTGTCCTCCGAGCTCCTCCCCTCTCTCACTGCGGTGTGTTTAATGAACGTAACGTTTTCTCCTCCGAGCTCCTCCCCTCTCACACTGCGGTGTGTTTAATGAACGTAACGTTTTCTCCTCCAAGCTCCTCCCCTCTCTCACTGCGGTGTGTTTAATGAGATAATGTTTTCTCCTCCGAGCTCCTCCCCTCTCTCACTGCGGTGTGTTTAATGAGATAATGTTTTCTCCTCCGAGCTCCTCCCCTCTCTCACTGCGGTGTGTTTAATGAGAGTCACGTTTTCTCCTTCGAGCTCCTCCCCTCATTCACTGCGGTGTGTTTAATGAACATAACGTTTTCTCCTCCAAGCTCCTCCCCTCTCTCACTGCGGTGTGTTTAATGAGATAATGTTTTCTCCTCCGAGCTCCTCCCCTCTCTCACTGCGGTGTGTTTAATGAGATAATGTTTTCTCCTCCGAGCTCCTCCCCTCTCTCACTGCGGTGTGTTTAATGTGAGTCACGTTTTCTCCTCCGAGCTCCTCCCCTCTCTCACTGCGGTGTGTTTAATGAACGTAACGTTTTCTCCTCCGAGCTCCTCCCCTCTCACACTGCGGTGTGTTTAATGAACGTAACGTTTTCTCCTCCGAGCTCCTCCCCTCTCTCACGGCGGTGTGTTTAATGAACGTAACGTTTTCTCCTCCGAGCTCCTCCCCTCTCACACTGCGGTGTGTTTAATGAACGTAACGTTTTTTCCCTTCTTTCTTGCTTTCTTTCTTTTCCTATACTTTTTCCATATGACTTGTTTTTGACACTATATCATTACTGCCTCTGTGATCTCTCAGATTGTAGAGTAATCTTTAACAGGAAGTGACCTCACATCTCATTCTCCACAGATTATTATAGTGTCTCTCGGATTGTACAGTAATCTTTAAAAGGAAGTGACCTCACATCTCATTCTCCACAGATTATTATAGTGTCTCTCAGATTGTACAGTAATCTTTAACAGGAAGTGACCTCATGTGGTGTTCATGTGTTTCAGACAAGGAGAGCCTGATCACGGACAGCGGGAAGCTCCACACTCTGGACCTGCTGCTGACTCAGCTGAAGTCTCAGGGCCATCGCGTCCTCATTTACTCCCAGATGACCCGCATGATCGACCTGCTGGAGGTGAGCACTCTCCCAATCCGGAGAAAACAACAACGCCAATATTATAAATATCTACCCACAGTGCACGTATACACACACACACACACACACACACACAGAGAGAGTCTGACATGATGTTCATTCTGATAGATGTTCAGAGAGAAGATTCAACATGCTGTCTTCAACAGCACAGACAAATCAGAAGAAAGAAAGAAAGACACAGACATGAAAGAAGGAAAGAAAGACACAGACATGAAAGAAAGAAAGACAGAAAGACATGAAAGAAAGACAGACAGACATAGACAAAGACATGAAAGAAAGAAAGAAAGAAAGAAAGAAAGAAAGAAAGAAAAAAAGAAATAGAAAAGAAAGACATAGGAAAGAAAGAAAGGAAGAAAGAAATAGACATGAAAGAAAGAAAGAAAGAAAGAAATAGACATCACAGAAAAAAAGAAAGCAGAGAAAGAAAGAAGTGAGAACCAAGAAAGAGAAAGGAAGGAAGCAAAAAAGAAAAAGAATAAAAGAAAAATAAACATCACAGAAAGAAAGACAAAAAGAAACACAGGTACAGTGCTGTGAAAAAGTATTTGACCCCCTTCCTGATGTCTTCTGTTTTTGCATATTTGTTTCTTAATTGTTTCAGATCTTCAGTTTTTAAATGCTCCTTTTGTTTATCAAAGGAAAAAGGTTATTACAACACTTCATATCACCCTTGTGAAAAAGTAATTGCCCCCTTAACTTGATAACTGCTCCCAAGCGGTACCGTGAGATCAGACTTTCACATCGCAGTGGAATTCTTTGCAGAATTGCTGTGGAGCATGAGCTGCCCGTTTAAGGTCCATCAGTCAGGACTTTGACTAGTCCACTCCAAAACCTTCACCTTGTTTCTTTTGAGCTGTGCAGAGGTGGACTTCCTCTTGTGCTTCAGATCGGTGTTTTGCTGCATAACCCAACTGCTCTTGAGCTTCAGATCATGGACTGATGACCAGATATACTTCTTCAGTGTTTTTTGTAGAGCAGAATTCATGGTTCTGTCAATGACGGCACTTCGTCCAGTCCCTGAAGCAGCAAAGCATCTCCACACCATCACACTACCACCACCATGTTTCATTGTTGGTATGACGTTCTTATTGTGGAATGCCATGTTAGTTTTACACCAGATGTTATGGGACACATCTTCCAGAAAGTTCCACCTTTGACTCACAAAACATTCTCCCAAAAGAAGGTGCTGTTTTGTCAAATGTGATACGAGTCTTTTTGTTCCTCTTTGTTAGCATTGGTTTTTAACTTGAAACTCTCCCATGGTATTACTTTTGGCCAGTTGTGGAATCATGAACACTGACCTTATCTGAGGCGAGTGCAGCGTGCAGTTCCTTACATGTTCATCTATCAGCAGTGAACTGCAGATTAAATGTGATATTGTTTTCAGACGTTTCTCTCTTCACCTGTAGTGTTTATTGTAGGATGTAAAGCCACAATGCCACTCTGGAGCTGTATGGGAATTGGTTGCAGCGCGTTTAGCAATTTTACTTTTGTTCAGAAATCTTTGAAGGCTGGAAGGAAGTTTCCAGGTGGTTATACACACTTCACTTCCTGTGTTTGTGGAGTAGTTGCACCATGGGAAATGTTAATCATGGGGGAAAAAAAACAGGACAGCATCCAATGATCCTGTGATCCTGCGACTTCACTGACTGTTCACTCTGATGTTGGATTTTTTTTCTCCTTTAATCACACAGTTGTAAGGATAATACTTGTAATCACACACACACACACACACACAGTGATAAACCCCAGTTCTCAGAGCTAAGACTAGCGGGCTAGTCTGCGCTGTGTGTTTGCTGAGTGATGTCGTGACCGATTTCCCAGCACTTCGTTCACTTGGCTGTGGATTTAAACGAACCAGCTGGAGTCAATTTGAATCTCAGAATCAGCTCTGGGGAACAGATTGCAATCTTTAGCTGTTTAGCGTCAACCTTGTTGGTTTTTTCCCTGTTTTGACACTGCCTAATTTGTCGTGACATCAGTAGTGGTTATGTTTGGGAGTGGAAGTTGATGTCACTATCACACGACTCGCAGTAATGGCGAGATCTTTGGGGTGTACGCTGAAATCTTACCAAGCATCTTACACCTGTTACATTACACACTCCAGCTGGAGGTAATGGAGTTTTCTAACTGTTCTAACTCATTAGCTAAGAAAGAAAGAAGAATGAATGAGAATGACAGAATGAGTGAGAAAGAAAAAAAAGTAAAAAGGAAGGAATAAATAAGAATAAGTAAGAAAGAAAAAGAGAAAGAAAGAGAAGAAAGAAACAAAGAAAAAAATAAGTAATAAAGAAGTATGAAGTAATGAGTGAGAATGAAAGAATGAATAAGTGAGTAAGAAAGAAGTGAAAGAAAGAAACAAAGAAACAGTGTTAATCACTGATCCCCCTCGAGTCATGTCCTGGATTGATTCCATGCCAGAGTGTTAAATGTCATTATGTTATTGTATGTGGTGTGATCATTGTGTTATCATCTGTGCTGTGCGGTTTGGTCATTATGTTATTGTGTGTGGTGTGTGGTGTGGTCATTACGTTATTGTATGTGGTGTGTGGTGTGGTCATTACGTTATTGTATGTGGTGTGTGGTGTGGTCATTACGTTATTGTATGTGGTGTGTGGTCATTACGTTATTGTATGTGGTGTGTGGTGTGGTCATTACGTTATTGTATGTGGTGTGGTCATTACGTTATTGTATGTGGTGTGTGGTGTGGTCATTACGTTATTGTATGTGGTGTGGTCATTACGTTATTGTATGTGGTGTGTGGTGTGGTCATTACATTATTGTCTGTGGTGTGTAGTGTGGTCATTATGTTATTGTCTGTGGTGTGTAGTGTGGTCATTACGTTATTGTATGTGGTGTGTGGTGTGGTCATTACGTTATTGTATGTGGTGTGTGGTGTGGTCATTACGTTATTGTATGTGGTGTGTGGTCATTACGTTATTGTATGTGGTGTGTAGTGTGGTCATTACGTTATTGTATGTGGTGTGTGGTGTGGTCATTACGTTATTGTATGTGGTGTGTGGTGTGGTCATTACGTTATTGTATGTGGTGTGTAGTGTGGTCATTACGTTATTGTATGTGGTGTGTGGTGTGGTCATTACGTTATTGTATGTGGTGTGTGGTGTGGTCATTACGTTATTGTCTGTGCGTGTGTGGTCATTACGTTATTGTATGTGGTGTGTGGTGTGGTCATTACGTTATTGTATGTGGTGTGTGGTGTGGTCATTACGTTATTGTATGTGGTGTGGTCATTACGTTATTGTATGTGGTGTGTGGTGTGGTCATTACGTTATTGTATGTGGTGTGGTCATTACGTTATTGTATGTGGTGTGTGGTGTGGTCATTACATTATTGTCTGTGGTGTGTAGTGTGGTCATTATGTTATTGTCTGTGGTGTGTAGTGTGGTCATTACGTTATTGTATGTGGTGTGTGGTGTGGTCATTATGTTATTGTCTGTGCGTGTGTGGTCATTACGTTATTGTATGTGGTGTGTGGTGTGGTCATTACGTTATTGTATGTGGTGTGTGGTGTGGTCATTACGTTATTGTATGTGGTGTGGTCATTACGTTATTGTATGTGGTGTGTGGTGTGGTCATTACATTATTGTCTGTGGTGTGTAGTGTGGTCATTATGTTATTGTCTGTGGTGTGTAGTGTGGTCATTACGTTATTGTATGTGGTGTGTGGTGTGGTCATTACGTTATTGTCTGTGGTGTGTGGTGTGGTCATTACGTTATTGTCTGTGGTGTGTGGTGTGGTCATTACGTTATTGTCTGTGGTGTGTGGTGTGGTCATTACGTTATTGTCTGTGGTGTGTGGTGTGGTCATTACGTTATTGTCTGTGGTGTGTGGTGTGGTCATTACGTTATTGTATGTGGTGTGTGGTGTGGTCATTACGTTATTGTCTGTGGTGTGTAGTGTGGTCATTACGTTATTGTATGTGGTGTGTGGTGTGGTCATTACGTTATTGTATGTGGTGTGTGGTGTGGTCATTATGTTATTGTCTGTGGTGTGTGGTGTGGTCATTACGTTATTGTCTGTGGTGTGTAGTGTGGTCATTACGTTATTGTCTGTGGTGTGTAGTGTGGTCATTACGTTATTGTCTGTAGTGTGGTCATTACGTTATTGTCTGTGGTGTGTGGTGTGGTCATTACGTTATTGTATGTGGTGTGTGGTGTGGTCATTACGTTATTGTCTGTGGTGTGTGGTGTGGTCATTACGTTATTGTCTGTGGTGTGTGGTGTGGTCATTACGTTATTGTCTGTGGTGTGTAGTGTGGACATTACGTTATTGTATGTGGTGTGTGGTGTGGTCATTACGTTATTGTATGTGGTGTGGTGTGGTCATTACGTTATTGTCTGTGGTGTGTAGTGTGGTCATTATGTTATTTTCTGTGCTGTGTAGCGTGGTCATTATGTTATTGTCTGTGGTGTGTGGTGTGGTCATTACGTTATTGTCTGTGGTGTGTGGTGTGGTCATTACGTTATTGTATGTGGTGTGTGGTATGGTCATTACGTTATTGTATGTGGTGTGTAGTGTGGTCATTACGTTATTGTATGTGGTGTGTGGTGTGGTCATTACGTTATTGTATGTGGTGTGTGGTGTGGTCATTACGTTATTGTATGTGGTGTGTGGTGTGGTCATTACGTTATTGTATGTGGTGTGTGGTGTGGTCATTACGTTATTGTCTGTGGTGTGTGGTGTGGTCATTATGTTATTGTCTGTGGTGTGTGGTGTGGTCATTACGTTATTGTCTGTGGTGTGTGGTGTGGTCATTACGTTATTGTATGTGGTGTGTGGTGTGGTCATTACGTTATTGTCTGTGGTGTGTAGTGTGGTCATTACGTTATTGTATGTGGTGTGTGGTGTGGTCATTACGTTATTGTATGTGGTGTGTGGTGTGGTCATTACGTTATTGTCTGTGGTGTGTGGTGTGGTCATTACGTTATTGTCTGTGGTGTGTAGTGTGGTCATTACGTTATTGTCTGTGGTGTGTAGTGTGGTCATTACGTTATTGTCTGTAGTGTGGTCATTACGTTATTGTCTGTGGTGTGTGGTGTGGTCATTACGTTATTGTATGTGGTGTGTGGTGTGGTCATTACGTTATTGTCTGTGGTGTGTGGTGTGGTCATTACGTTATTGTCTGTGGTGTGTGGTGTGGTCATTACGTTATTGTCTGTGGTGTGTAGTGTGGACATTACGTTATTGTATGTGGTGTGTGGTGTGGTCATTACGTTATTGTATGTGGTGTGGTGTGGTCATTACGTTATTGTCTGTGGTGTGTAGTGTGGTCATTATGTTATTTTCTGTGCTGTGTAGCGTGGTCATTATGTTATTGTCTGTGGTGTGTGGTGTGGTCATTACGTTATTGTCTGTGGTGTGTGGTGTGGTCATTACGTTATTGTATGTGGTGTGTGGTATGGTCATTACGTTATTGTATGTGGTGTGTAGTGTGGTCATTACGTTATTGTATGTGGTGTGTGGTGTGGTCATTATGTTATTGTATGTGGTGTGTGGTGTGGTCATTACGTTATTGTATGTGGTGTGTGGTGTGGTCATTACGTTATTGTATGTGGTGTGTAGTGTGGTCATTACGTTATTGTATGTGGTGTGTAGTGTGGTCATTACGTTATTGTATGTGGTGTGTGGTGTGGTCATTACGTTATTGTATGTGGTGTGTGGTGTGGTCATTACGTTATTGTCTGTGGTGTGTGGTGTGGTCATTACGTTATTGTATGTGGTGTGTGGTGTGGTCATTACGTTATTGTCTGTGGTGTGTAGTGTGGTCATTACGTTATTGTATGTGGTGTGTGGTGTGGTCATTACGTTATTGTATGTGGTGTGTGGTGTGGTCATTACGTTATTGTATGTGGTGTGTGGTGTGGTCATTACGTTATTGTATGTGGTGTGTGGTGTGGTCATTACGTTATTGTCTGTGGTGTGTGGTGTGGTCATTACATTATTGTCTGTGGTGTGTCGTCTGTTTAGAGCCGTCAGCAGCGTGTGAGTGGAGCCTCATCGGGTCGTTTGGGCTTTAATCTGTAGTGGACAGAACCGTAGTCTTGATCAGAGCACAATAACGTCAACACGGCGTCTTTCACAGCTCCAGGCACGGTGGAGTCACGTGTGGGAGAACTGATCGTACTCTCTCGTAATGAGCTCTGATGAGACAGAGTCAGATATGGGGTTAAATGAGGGCATGAAGATAATATTTCATTTTTAACCCTTAGTGAATAAGACTGTTGCTGTCTTCAGTAACATCACTGCCTCTCTGTTGTACAGAATGATCTTTCACACACACACACACACACACACACACACACACACACACACAAAGCGTTTAGTTTAGTTTCTGATTAAGTCTAATAACATATCCCTCTTTTCTTTTTTTCCTCAGGAGTACATGGTGTACCGAAAACACACATACATGCGACTGGACGGTTCGTCCAAGATCTCGGAGCGTCGTGACATGGTGGCGGACTTCCAGAGCCGGTGAGCTGCCAGGCAGTGGTTTCTTTCTTTCTTTCTTTCTTTCTTTTTTGAAAGAGGCTTGTTGAGGGTAAAAAGGGTGAAAAGCTCAACCTGTCTAACAGCGGGTCCCATGTTAGCGTCTGTCTCTGAGTGAAGTTTAGAAAACAAGCTGTAATTAGCGCTCAGTCTGTGAGGTGCCTTCATGTTTGACCTCCCTGCGCACCTCTGGTTCACATTATCTCCTCTCACTGCCATCTGCTTTGCATTTCGTACGGAGGGTGTGTGGGATATTGAAGTGTCAGATTTTTTTTTTTCCTCTTTCTCACTCATTTCTCTCTCTCTCTCTCTTTTTCTCTTCTGCTTGCAGGACGGATATATTTGTGTTTCTCCTCAGCACTAGAGCAGGGGGTCTGGGGATAAATCTGACCGCTGCAGACACGGTGAGACGCTCTAACACACTCTCTCTCATTACGGCTTCACTCAGTGACGGGTTCTCTGTCGGGTGAGATCACTGTTCTGCTGGAACGTCACGATCTGGCACATCACGCTTCTGAGAACATCATGTTCTCCTGATAATAACAAAACATCTTCATTAACCTTTTTAACTACAGTGATCGTGAGGAATGTAAATCTGGACTCACAGGAGTTAACAAGTTTTCCTTAGCTTTGCCCACTTTTGAACTTTTCCACATTTTACAGGTTTTTTTGTTTTTTTTTTAATAAAAAACCCCCCAGCGAATATCCCCTGACCACCACCATGCCATTTACAGAGGTATAAAGTGACATATTACAGGATGTTGTGAGGCTGTGTACTTTAACCCCTACCCAAGAAAACAGAGACAAAGACAAAAAACAGTATAGCAACAATGAAAAGAAAAAAAAACAGTAACAACAATGACAACAACTGCAACAGAAGATAAAAGAAATAAATAATAAAGCATAGAGGGAAAAAGGTCATTAACAACAATGACAACTGAACCAGAAGTAAAGAAAGTAAAGAGGGGAAAAAAAGAAATACATAACAACAACGTCAACAACTACAACAGAAGCGAAGAAAGAAAAATGAAATGATTAAAACTTAGAGGGGAAAAAGAGGTACAATAACAATAAAAACTACAACAGAAGAAAAGAAAAAAGAAAATAAATAATAAAACATAAAGAGGAAAAAAGACAATAATAAGACAACCATGACAAAAACTACAACAGAAAAAAGAAAAATAATCATAAAACAGAGGGAAAGAGGACAGTAACATCAATCACAATTACAACAGAAGAAAAGGAAAAAAGAACAAACAATATAAAATAAATAATAAAATAGAGAGGGAAAGGGACAATAACAAAAAGAAAAATAATAAAACAGAGGAAAAATGGGACAGATTTTTTTTTTATATTATAATTTTCTTTTAAAAGTGTAATATTATATGCAGTAATTTGCATATTACCAAAATAATCACTCGTCAACCGACTGATTTGATTTAATTTTCTCCCATTTTTTTCTGCCGAATAATTAATTAACTTACTGTTATTTAATGAACAGCATAACAAGGTTGAAAGCAGAACGGACCTTCGTTATGACAAAACACCAAAAAAAGCCTGTTAGTTGTGCAAACTTTTGCACTTTACCATTTGAAGTGGTATTTCAAAAGCGTTAAATTGAACTCGTTGATACTGATTAATATCCGTTCCCTGGGTAGAAGGAGAATTTGTATAAGGGGTGTGTTTACGACATGTGTGTGTGTGATGAGTGTGTGTTCTCTGTTCCTCTGCAGGTGATTTTCTACGACAGTGACTGGAACCCCACGGTGGATCAGCAGGCCATGGACCGAGCTCACAGACTGGGCCAGACCAAGCAGGTCACAGTTTACCGCCTCATATGTAAAGGCACGATAGAGGAGCGAATCCTACAGCGGGCCAAGGAGAAGAGCGAGGTATGAAGAGCGACTTTATCTCCATCCACACACACACACACACACACACACACACACACACACACACACAGAGCCGCGGTCATTGTGGTTTTCTCACCTATTACTTAAAGCTGCAGGGGAATCAGAATCAGAATGAACTTTATTGCCAGGTATGATTACACCTACGAGGAATTTGTTTTAATGACAGAAGCTCCACAGTGCAACAGAATGACAGTGACAAGATACAGACAGTAAAAAAAATAATATACAAATATACAGATCAGTAATGTTTCCACTTTTATAAAAACAGAATGAAGTCGTTGTTCGTCCTCTTTCGGCTGCTCCCGTTCGGAGTCACCACAGAGGATCACTGGTCCGCGTATATTTGATTTTGGCCCAGTTTTTACGCACTTCCTGACGCAACCCTCCCCAATTTCATCCCGGCTTGGGACCGGAACTGAGAGCGCACTGCTGCGCTAAACCTCAGCGGCTGGGGCTGGAACCGAACCCGGGCCGCAGCGGTGTGATCGCTGTGGCCTAACCTCTAGTCCTCCTGGGACCCGAAAACGAAATGAAGTGCTGGTAAAAAATTAGCCGTTTATTATTGTTAGTGAGTAAATATAAGATTTACGACATGTTGATCAGTAATTTCATCGTACAGACCCAACACTCATCTATAAAATATTGTAAATATAATTTTTTTGTCATTATTATACTCTCTACCTGGCTGCTACCCCTGTATAGTATAAGCTTATCTGCTGAATACTGTGTCATAGCATGTTATGTTTACATTCACAGCAACTTATTATATTGTTCTTTTGCACTACTGTTATATCTGATTCACTTTCTTACTAGAACCGTGTGCTAGTCGGCGCTGCACTGTCTCTTACTGTGCCTAGTGTACTGTCTTGTGCTGTTTGCACACGTTTGCACACGTTTGCACGTGCACTTTATGTAGTAATGTGTAGTCTCTTGTAGTTCTGTGTTGTTTTATGTAGCACTTCGGTCCTGGAGGAACGTTGTTTCATTTCACTGTGTACTGACCAGGTGTATATGGTTGAAATGACAGTAAAGCCACTTGACTTGACTTGACTTCACTCACACACACCCTGTGCCTTTTATCTCCTATAAAATAAACAAACTGAAAACTCGGGGTTAGTCGTAATCCTGTTTAAAGCCTGTTTAAAGCACCTATGCGGTGATTCTGAGTCTAATCACGCTCTCGTGTGTCCCGTGTCTCAGATTCAGAGGATGGTGATTTCAGGAGGGAATTTCAAACCCGACACCCTGAAGCCTAAAGAGGTGGTCAGTCTGCTGCTGGACGACGAGGAGCTGGAGAAAAAACGTGAGTTGGGTTTTCACATGTGCGATTCGGCATCCTCAGAAATACATCCTCGTCCGATCAACGTTCACCAAATCTGTGTATTCAGAAATTCAATCGAAAGATAAGCTGCTGATAAAATGTGCTAATGACTTAATTCTCTGTTAGCAAGCTAAAAATCTGACGCAGTAACCATGTCTCTTTCCCAGTAGCAGTGAATATTTATTTTGTATATTTTTTTGTAGATAAATTGTTGTATTTTATATGTATTAATTTGTATATAAATATTTATTTGTTTGTTCTACATAATTTAGAAAATGTAGTTTGTGATAAAGAGTTTCAGAATATACCTTTCAGATAAATGCTGATAAATGAACACGTTCTTTATTGAGGAGTTGTCGATGTTTTGCTGATCACTAAACTTTATTTATTTATTTATTTATTTATTTATTTATTTATTTATTTATTTACTGCTCATGCTAGGGGTGTAACGATACACTCCAGTCACGATTCGATTCGACTCACGATACTGGCTTCACGATTCCATTCAATTCGATACTCAGAATATTTTTTGGACAAAATTTGTGACTCCTGTTTCATTTCTGAATCATAAACGATCCACGACATTATAACTGTCTTTATAAAATGAAATCAATCAAAAATGCCTATGAACAGAAGAGGTTTAATATTGTAAACAACTACAGTATTGTAAATATTGTACTATAGGTTCACTGTATCTTAAAAATGTTTAAATTCTCCCCAAATATTAGATTGAATAAACGATTAGTCCTTCATGTTTGTGTTTGCGTGCAGTGCGTTTAAGGCAGGAGGAGAAGAGGCAGCTGGAGGAGAGCAGCAAGGTGAAGGACCGTAAGAGGAAGAGAGAAAAATACGCCGAGAAGGTAATTCAGCCCAGAGTATCATTTACATATTATATAACGTACATATCGTGTATACCTCTCAGATTTCATCAAGCCTTTAAATACAGTTATAGGCCTTCTCTGATTCTGGGTCACGACCCCGTGTTTTGTTTGCGTACAGAGGAAAAAGGAGGAGGACGCAGAGACGAAGAAGAAGAAAGAAGGCGTGAACTTGGTGATCCCGTACGCCCCCTCGGCGGACAACTCCAACCTGTCGGCGGACGGAGAGGACTCGTTCATCAGCGTGGACATGGAGTCGGCCATGCCCAGCCCCTTCAGCGAGGTGAGTGAACATACAGAGTTCACTTACTCCCACATTTATTCTTTTATACTGTTAATTCATCTCGACGTTGCTTAATTAGACTTCATCATAAGATTACAGATTACATCCACATTTAAAACTTTTGTTCTTGTTATGAATATTAAAGATTTCGTGTAATAGTTATTTAGAGTTGTGTATCTTCCACATAACTATTGATGCTGAATCTACGTTCATTAATAACCTTAATTCTCAAGGGAGACAGTGTGTTTGGATTTATTTATTAAACGCTATTTAACGATTTACATTTTATTATTTATTAACATATTATTATTTAACTGGAAATCTTCTGGGAGATTTTCCTGCTTGAATGTCAAATACTCTGGAGAACCATTAAAGGTTTTGTGCGTTACGCCGTAAAGACGTGAGAAGGCTGAAAAAAGAAAGATGAGGGAGTTAAACGAGTGCAGAATGAAGAGCAGGTCATTTTTATCACGAATAAAAAAAAGTTAAAAAGTTTGTTATTTTTGCGATACGTAGCTGAAAAGTCACCAGAAAGCTGACATGCTGATGTGTTTTTACGCAGATCTCTCTGAGCAGCGAGCTGCAGCCGGGCTCTCTGCCAGCCGATGAGAGCAGCAGCGACATGCTGGTGATCGTGGATGAACCGCTGCCCACCAACTCGCCCGCCTCAGGCACCGGCTCTGTCTCGGACAACATGAACGGTGGGGAGAAAGATAAATATAAATAAATATTATATAAAAATCTATGAATATCTAGATACAAAACATAAAAATGGAGATTAAAAATTCAAAATGTGTGTTAAGGTAAGGTGACTTGTGACCAGGTACGGTGACCCATACTTGGAATTTGTGCTCTGCATTTAACCCATCCAAGTGCACACACACACCGTGAACAAACACACACACACACACACACACCCGGAGCAGTGGGCAGCCTTTTTTGCTGCGGCGCCCGGGGAGCAGTTGGGGGTTCGGTGCCTTGCTCAAGGGTCTCACCTCAGTCGTGGTATTCAGGGTGGGAGAGAGCGCTGGTCATTCACTCCCCCCACCTACAATCCCTGCCGGACCCGAGACTCGAACCCACAACCTTCAGGTTCACCTTCAGGTTGCAAGTCCGACTAGCCCCCCATTAGCCCACGACTGCCCCCGTTAGGCCACGACTAGCCCCCCGTTAGGCCACGACTAGCCCCCCGTTAGGCCCACGACTAGCCCCCCGTTAGGCCACGACTAGCCCCCCGTTAGGCCCACGACTAGCCCCCCGTTAGGCCACGACTAGCCCCCCGTTAGGCCACGACTAGCCCCCCGTTAGGCCACGACTAGCCCCCCGTTAGGCCCACGACTAGCCCCCGTTAGGCCACGACTAGCCCCCCGTTAGGCCCACGACTAGCCCCCGTTAGGCCACGACTAGCCCCCCGTTAGGCCCACGACTAGCCCCCGTTAGGCCACGACTAGCCCCCCGTTAGGCCCACGACTAGCCCCCCGTTAGGCCCACGACTAGCCCCCGTTAGGCCACGACTAGCCCCCCGTTAGGCCACGACTAGCCCCCCGTTAGGCCCACGACTAGCCCCCGTTAGGCCACGACTAGCCCCCCGTTAGGCCACGACTAGCCCCCCGTTAGGCCACGACTAGCCCCCCGTTAGGCCACGACTGCCCCCGTTAGGCCACGACTAGCCCCCCGTTAGCCCACGACTAGCCCCCCGTTAGGAAATAATTAGGAAAGTGATCTGCATGTCGACTGAACTATATTAATCATGCAACTTTAGATAATTTTAAAAAATCACCCTAAATGTTATGAAATGCAAAAATTGTCAACGCAATGGTTTTGACTCGTTTATTTTTGCCTAATGTTGCCTAGTGTTGAACACCAGACAGGCATGGGTTATTACATCATAAGATACAACAGCCTATCAGGTTCAATATGCAAATTTCCTCTGTTAATCCATCTGATCTATCTAATTCTCCTATTCCTAGAGTCTGGGCACTTTTTTTGTCATTAATGTTTTGATCTTATATTAACTATTTACTATTTAATCTGGATCAAATTATGGATTTTTGGGTGACATTAATGAATCGCCTGTTCCTTGAGTTTGTGTTCGAGTGTAAATCGATACTTAAGCTCCATTTTCTCTTTTGTTGTCAGACTGCATATAATTAATCAAACCAAAAAAAAAAAAAAAAATGTTGCCTGGAAAGTCGTTGATTTGTCAGAAACACAATGACAGAAAAATTTAATCACAAAAATCACAGAGAACACGGAGCCAGCACTCAAGAAATGATTCGATAATGATGTAAATAACTAGTTTATAACATTTTGTGTTTCACTTTCCAGCATTTACTTTGTCTTTTTGTTTGTTTTTTCGATTCTCATTCTGTGCAGCATTTCTGCAGAGCTACAGCTCGGTGCTTTGGCTCAGTTAATCAGCTCACATCTACAAAAAAAAAAAAGCGCTGCATCCCAAAACACACGCGTGTTTGATTCACTTCCAGCAGTCGAGTCGATTCAGAGTCGATTCACTTTATCACTAGAGTTCTCTTGGACCTGAACGAAAGCATCTTACACTTTTCATTCTCTTATCCTCTAATGAATTGGATAAGCAGGAGGCCAAGATGTATTTTTCTCCCCCATAAACTCCATCATGATTCTTTTTTTCCTGTGTTTCATCAGCAAATTCCTCCACCGCAGCCCTCAGCAGCGTGGTGTTTAGCTTTGCTCCTCTCTCAGGACACGGGCTCGGAGCCAGATACTAAAAGACCGGGCCGTGTGGAGCCGTTGTGTTTATGTAGGACTCGCATACGGCTGTGTAGTGCTTCCAGGATGGAGAAAGAGGTTACAGCAGATACACACACAGCTGAGTGAAGACTGACACGAGCTGTAACTCCTGAATTCCTCGTGCTCGTGTCCCAGACAAAACAAATTAAACTGAGAGAAGGACCCACTCAGCACATTAAGAAATGAATAATGTAAATGATGACTGATCAGAGGTTTTTTTTTTTTTCTTCTAAAAGCCACAATATGCAATAAATTTATTTTAGGTTAATAGAGCAGAGGTTGGTTTACTGTGCATTTTCTCTACATATAAAAGAACTGATGTGTTTATTTTAGCACAAAAAAATGACCAACCAGAATTTTTATGGAAAGCAATTTCCATTTTGAAATCCACAGTGAATTTATTTTACACTTTGAGGTAAAAACCTTCATAAACTGCATGTTCATTAAGGCATTTTTTCAGTATTTATTTATTTTTTCATTACGAAAATGAACTGTTTGTCGACTGAACATTATTGATCAGGTCATTAAAGTCACGCTAAGCTTCAAAATCAGGGCCTTAAAACAGTATCGGAAAAGTTATTGTAGAACATATGACAAGTACGTCTTATTGCAGCATAAGATACAACAGCCTATCAGGTTCAATATGCAAATTAGTTTAGTTCATACATTTGTTTATTCAAATTTGCATATCCCTTGAATCTGGGTAAAAGCACAGACACTTCTCTTCCTTTTCCTGTTGTTTAATACCATGTTTTGTGGAACAATTCTGAGTTTTCCGCATGATTGATTTTATATTCAAAATTTATTATTTATTTATTATAGTTCTGCTTTAAAAAAACAAAAACAAGAAAGCTAACTTTTTTTTTTTTTTTAGTTTTAAGATCTGATGTTCCAGCTGATGTCAGTCTGCGTTTGTCCTGCAGGTGTCTCTTCTCTAGACGTGTCGAGTCCAGGCAGAGGCAGAGCCGCTCGGAGCCGAGGGCGACCCAAAGGCTCGGGAACCGGCGGGAAGTGCGCGAGCAGGAAGGGTCGAGGGAGGAAGTCGACGGCCGGCAGTGCAGCAGCGATGGCTGGAGCGATGGCAGGGGCAGCGGCCGCTTCGGCTGCAGCGTATGCGGCGTACGGCTACAGCGTGTCTAAAGGTGGGTTCCTCAAGAAGGACAAGAAAAATCGACAGCCAGTTAGTTTGCTAGAAAGCTAGCTAGACAAAAAAAAAACTCATGTTAGCGAGAAAGCGTAAACTTAAAGTTACAGCTTTACCTCTGACACTAGAGACTCTTCTGTAAATGTTAAATAAACGTATCCTTATCACCATATCAACAATTATACGTTTTTTTAATCTGCTTATGTGTGAAAGAACTTTTACTATAGAAACGATAATCCTGTGATTTGTACTGATTAATCAACGTCGAATCCAGAATTCAACAGGTATAAAGACGTTACTCCGTCGCGCTCAAATTACAGTTACGTTGAATTAATGGTCATGTGACTTCTGATTTGCTTTTCGATTTTGATTCTTTTTAATCTCGTCCCTCAGGTATTGCTGCTGCCGCTTCTGGCTCCTTGCAGCCGGCGATTGCGCGATCTTCGGCCTCGGCAGCGTTCATCCCCGTGAGCACGACCTCCCCCCAGGCTAAGGGCTCGTCTCTGGGCTCGGGCGCTCAGCTCCTTCCACACGGCAGCTCGCACGTCCTTCACGCTCCCTCCAAGAGAGGCAAAGCTCCAAGCGGCCATGCTGGCGGACGGTAGCAGTAGCACCGTGTGGAGGTTATCGTTCTAGTTCGGCCAGTAATTTTAGTCTTGGGCTGTGAGGTTTTCCATGGTTTATGATGTCTACCTATGCGGAAAAAAATCATTTCACCAGGCCTGTAGTCACTGTGAAGTAGGATCATTTGGGTTTTTCGGCTAAAATGCAAATCTGATTGTCGATTAATATGAACGAGATACCGATAGCGCGACTGTAATTCCACGCATCGCTCCTAGTTTTGCACTTATCCTTCACCAGTTACTCATTTTTTTTGGGGCCACCAGCATGAAATATATCCTTTTTTTCCCTGTTTGCAAGAACATTTAGCACAAATATACAACACAGGAACAATAAATTAAACCTCAAACATCATCTCTACTCAAACACACCAGATTGTGAAAGATCAACCATTTAAAATGCCAAACTTCTCTTTATACAGCTGTTTGCTTTGAGGAAGAATCCGCTTCAGCTACAGATACTTAATATATAAATATTCCGACCTGTGAGGAGAAAATGAGTTTTTTTGTTTTTTTTTGAATGAAAGTGTAAATGTGATGCTGCTTTCAAAAAATGGGGAAAAAAAGAAAAAAAATTCACTACTCCACTAAATGTGGAATATTTCTGACTTGGAAAATTCTTCGATGGATGTAAAATGTATCATAGCTTAAGTTAAAAAAAAAATGTGTTAATTTATGAAGATTTGTGCTAACTGTAAATTGTAATGGAGCTGTTTATTTTTAAACGTATTGAAATCGCATCGTTTTTGTGGCACCAGTGTTTTTTTCGGGGGGGGAGTTTATTTTGTGTCTAAAGCGTGATTATTTGTCCGGTGTTTGTAAATACCACAGCGGATCTCGCTCCTTTCAACGTTCTCCATATTTCCCATGATGCTCGTCTATTTTTATAGGTCACCGTGTACATACGAGAGAAAGAAAAGTGTTGTTTTACTAACGTGGAGTAAATCCGAAATAATAATAATAAAAAAACTCAAAAATAATTTCAAATGCATCTGTCTGTGATTTATCTGGCAATGTCTTGACTCATCAAGAAAGACAACAGCATGTTATTCACGTTGTAAAACATGGTATCACTTTACTCAAGGGCAGTGTTCATAAGAGAACATAACACCTACATAAGCAGGTTTATGACAACTAACGGAAACCTACGTAAATATTTTCTAATCCTTATATAATGAGCATAAAAACAAGGTCATTTTGATGTCAGGTTAACATAACAGTCAGTTGAGTGAGTCATGTGACATAAGGTTGTCATAAGGTTGTGTTATGACACTTTCTGGGATGATTTAGGGAAGAACATTATGACAGATAACTTTGAAACCTATGTAAACATTTATAAAGACTTATTCCAAGTGTCAGCTGACATTAAGGCTGCTTTTAGGAGAGAGATAATATACACAACCCTGTCGTGACCTTGTCCGAGGTGTTCATAAAAATCATAAACAATAAAATAAATAAATAAACAATAAAATGAAACTCATTTTACTATAAAATTTACAAGAGGAATAAGAAGCTCATTGCTTGAGGTCAGTGTTCATAGAGCTACATGAAACCTACATAAGTGCTTCATGATAAGTGACATAAAACCTACATAAACATTTATAAAGACTTATTCACACAGGCGTCATCTGACAAAGTCTGCTTTTGCCTAATTAAGTCAAGCGAAGTAGCTTTAATGTTGTGTTATGACACTTTATGGGCTCATTGTACACCAGAATGTGGTGGCAATTGACTTTGTAGCTCAGTGCACTTGTTATGTCAGAGTGACATAATGATAAAGTCATGTCACACATCAAATTCAGACTTTTAGGTCAGAGATAATATACGTAACGCTGTCATGAGACTGTCATAGGTTTACATAAAAACATACAAACAGTATTAAATGAACTTTATTTAAAGGCCAAAGACAAAACACATAACAGTTATTACAAGCTTGTGTCCATACTATAATACTTAGGAGCAGAAATAAGAAACTCATTACTTAAAGTCAGTGTTCATAGAGCTACAGGAAACCTACATAAGCAGTTAACGAAAACTGACATAAACCTACATAAAGATATAGATGTCAGCTGACATAAAGGCTGCTTTTGTCACAGTTCACGTAACACCTAAGTCAAGCCTTCTAAGTCAATTAAGAAAATGTAAACACAAGTGATAGCTCACAGTGTTATGACATGATCATAGGTGTTCATATCAGTCTTATCAATAGTAGCATTTACTTTACTTAAGGGCCAAAAAGAAACTGGATCATTACAGTGTCATATCATTGTTATAGACATTCAGAAAAATCATATGAGCAAGAATATGAAATGCACTTTACCAAATGCCCACAGGAAATACTCATAACCGTGTTATTACAGTGTAATAATAGTTATAGCTTAAGAATTAATTTTTTGCATGACAATCAATTATTATCCAATATCCACATATCCAAGCTACAAAGTCAGTTGTTATGATGCTCTAATGTATTCTGTCAGCCTGAAAAGTGTCAGAACACTACCTTATGTCAGCATATGTCAGTGACCCAGGTGTTATGTCAGCTGGGCAGAACATTGACATAGGCATCTTTGATAGATGATGCATGTTTGAATAAGGCTTTATAACGGTTTCATTGTTAATAACATCAAAGAACAAAGTAGCCAGTGACATCTGTTTGTGGCCAGTAAGACCACCTTACTTAGGGAAGCTATGACACTTAATTACCATTTTGTGACTCTGACAATCCAGAAGTCCACGAAACTACAAAGTCAGGTGTCATGAAGCTTTAATGTATGGTCAGTCAGCCTGAAATGTGTCATAACACGACGTAATGTCAAGGTACGTCAGATGAGTCAGGTGTTATGTCAACTGGGCATCAAAGTTAACGAATAGAGTTGACATAAACAGTCTTTGAGAGATAATGCCTTGGAATAAGGCTTTATAAATACGTATAAAAATGAATCAATGAAATCTAATTATCGTTACACACAATGACACTTAATTACCATTTTGTGACTGTGACATACCAGATGTCCACTGAGCTACAAAGTCAGTTGTTATGACACTCTAATGTATGAAATCTCAGGCTGAAAACTCATGTTTTATGTCAGTAGGTGGCCTTTGACATGTAATGCCTGTTGTAATAAGGCTTTATAAATGTTTTTCAGTATTAATAACATCAAAGAAACAAAATTACCCCTGACATCTGGTTGTTTGTGAGAAGTAAGACATGATGCCAATGTGCATGTCATTTAGTAAGCTATGACACTTAATTACTATTTAGTGACAATAACATACATGACACTCAACTGTTTAATAAGTCAGCCCAAAACATGTCATAACAGCCTTATGTCAGCGTGTCACTTAACTCAGGTTTAATGTCAACTGGGCATAACAGTATCATAAGCGGTTTTTGATGATTTGATGATGCCTGTTGGAATAAGGCTTTATAAATCTATGACACTTAATTACCAGTTTGTGGTATTACCACTGAGCTGCAAAGTCGGGTGTCATGACGCTCTAATGTACAGCAAGTCAGCCTGAAATGTGTCATAACACAACCTTATGTCAACGTGTGCCATTTGACCCCGGTGTCAGCTGGATATAAAACTGACATACGCGGTCTATGGATGATGCCTGATGGAATAAGGCTTTAGAAATGTTCCAGTGTTAATAACATCATACAAACGTGATGTATGGGGACATGCGTTTGTTGGTGGACGTGCTGTAAGTTTGCTCTGCCGTGACCTCGTTTATTAGCGTTCGTACCGATGTGCGGATAAAAACGGCCCGTTTATTTCAGAATGGTTTACACAATCCCATATAAGGGACGGATCATAAAGGTCTTCCTCTAAACTGTTGTACACAGGTTCATAGCTACGAGAAGATGAACCACTGATCCACATTTCCTCTCTTATCTGTTCCTACAGACCTGATAAGCAGGGCAGAGTGTAAACACAGGACTTCCAGGAGCACCGAGTTCCCTGTTTCAGTCTGTGTGTGTGTGTGTGTGTGTGTGTGTGTGTGTTCAGACAGAAGTCATCTTGAGCTACGTCCAAAGCAGTTCCCTCCTGAGTGGAAATGAAGTGTGTGAGTAACAGGTGTGTGATGCAGTTAAACTAGCGCAAATTAGGAAGTGTGACTAAAAACCTACAGGAAGTAATGAATGTTCAGACGTCTAGAAACTAAAACACACTCACTGTCATGCTGTTATAGTAAAATAATCAACAACAGGGTGGTGTGATGACGCAGAGTTACTGTTCCCACACACGACTTGATTATTGTCCTATAACATAATGTCCTGAAGTGTTTTATTCCTCTTACACCACAGAGATTTGCCAACTACTATATTACTTTTATAATTAATTAAAGAAATACACGTGTTTATAGTTACCTGAAATGTTGCAGAATTGTCGTCCTGTTTTGGTTTCCATAGGAACCAAGCCATTAGTAAGAATAAAAATAAGCTCAGGGTCAAGCCGTGTTTTCATTCGCTGCCACAGCAACAGCAATAAAGTGAAGAAATTCCTGGAAAATACTTGTTTTGAGCAACTGACCGTCTCGATCACTCCCTTTTCTCTCAACGTTACCCAAGCTGCGTGATTAGCCTGGCTAACTTTCAGACTCGGCTCTAACTCTGCTTTCGAAGAAGAAATAAAGTAGATGTGTTTCCTGTGCAAAACCTGGCCTATTTTATTGCTGTGCTTTTGTGCTTTTGTAATTTTGGAGTTCTTCACCATCAACACCTTCAGAGAAAACAAAGTAGTTAATAATATCAGTGTAGCTAACCTCAGGTCATAGCGTCATGTCATCTACCCAGTCATTAAACTTTGACGGGTGAGGCACTGTCACAAGACACTAAAGTGGCAGCACTATAGAGCCATCTTTTATTTATTTTTTTAATAGCAATTTTCACAAGTTTAACGTCACATCATCAGCTAGGAACCAACACTAAATTGACTATAAACACCGGAAATGTAAAGCAAGATTCCCGTATGACAAGACTTCTGTGTTCAGGAAAAGGTTTATAGCAAAAAGGTTTATAAACAGTCGTTCCCTCACCCGCCTCGATCTGTAGCCGTTACTATAGAAACGGTAACGTTAAAATGAAAAGGGCTGCATTCATATACAGTTGTAGCTGCACTATAGTCAGAGCTGCTGTTATAGAAAATTCATCAACAACATCTGACCAATCAGAATCCAGAATTCAAGAGCACTGAGGTATAAATAACTCAGACACACATTTTCATTTAAGCACCTTTATTTAAGGACATAAGTGAACAATGGACTTCCTTTTATAACAAAGGGTCATTTTCTGGAGTGCAAAGTAAACAGAATGTTTTGAAGTAGATGTGTGCGTCGTACAGCTTCGTACGGGAGTGAGCGATGTGTGGAGCTTAGTGAGAGCAATGCGATATGACGCGAACGTGCTACTTGTAACAGTATAGTAAAATTAACGCATGAGAATGTGAACCGGATCTACAGGAACTGTTTTAGCTTAAAGCAGGTGCGCACTGTTGGGCCGCTAACAGTAAAGGCCTGAAGACAGCGAGGCAGGCCCTCTCGATGGAGAACAGGTGAGGGTCGTCGACCCCGGGGCAGCTCTGCCTCATGAACTCGGCCAGGCGGAGCAGGTACTCGACGTTGTAGCCCGTCTTCCCCTTGCACACCGCGATCTGAGCAGCGATCTCGTCCGTACTCGCAGGACCCAGGTAGGTCGGGTTGTCTTCTGTAGCGATGTAAACCAGAGACTGGACGGAGGGCTGGCTCTCGTCACGCGGGATGAACTCGACCATGCGGGTGCCGTAGCCTCCTCGTACCGCTTCGCGTATGTTCAGGTAGGCGAGGCATTCCTCGATCTGGGAGCCGGTCACCTCGAAGGCCACGCCCCAGGTGCACGCCTGCGGAGGAGAGAGAAGCGGCGTTAAAATTATGCACTCAATCAGAACAGTTAAAGAAGCTGTGTGTGTGTTTACGCACATGCTATACGGTGTTGCCAGCTTAGCGACTTTAGAGCTAGATTTGGTGACTTTTTAAAACTTTATATTAAAAAAAAGGCCCTATAGACAAAACTAGTGACCAATCACTGATCCCCACGGCTCCCGGCGACCAATCACTGATCACCACTGTTTATATTGTTCTCTTTTTGGTGGCTTTTACAGTAACAAAACAAAGTTATTCCATCCTACCCCTTTCCCAACTCCTCACTACCACGGCATCATTTTTTCTGCATTCTTCATAGAAATGATACAATTTTTCTCTCTCATATAACATATATATTTAAAAATGATACACTACATATAAATAGTTTGTGCTCGCGCGACCAAAGATGACTTCTTTCTACAAGAGCTACAATTTTCTTTTCTGATAAAACTTCAGAAAACCTTCGGATATGCAAATGACCGTTACGATTCGAGGAATATGCTAATTGACCCGTGACGTCACGCCCCGCACAGCTGGCAACACGTCACACAGTTTTGCTGTAGGAAGAACCGGAAGTTCCACTTACGTCATCCTCCTCCAGGAGCGTCACGACTCTTCCAGGCTGTCACACAAAAAAATTAATTAATTAATTAATTAATTAATAAAAATAAATAACACGAAGCAAAGGAGAATAAAAGTGTATGATTTTAAATACTTAAAAAAATAATAAATAAATAAATAAAAAACCGCTCATCTTACCATTTCGTCACTTCCGCGGTGGAAGGTGTCTCCGTGCCAGAAGCGCCGCTTGTAGCCGCGGATGAAACCGACGTGGCTGCGCTTGTACTTGAAGTCGGGTTTCCACACCAGGGAACCGTAGCCGAAGATCCACAGGCTGCTCTTACCGGCTATGATGTCTTGAGGCTTCATTGTTAAAAATGATTTTAAAAAAAAATAAGCTATGAAACCGTTACAGGAGCGAAACCGGCTAACCCGCTAGCGTTAGCTTCCTCCGGTCCAGGAGCAGAGGTATCGGCTGGCTCACCGCTATACCGCGACCGGTATTGGAGCCCAACTGCTTGGCAGTTGTGAAGATGGAATTGCGCAGATCTGGTTGTTTTGCCTGGTGCATGCCGCCGCATTAGTGTCGCCGCATCATCGCCTTAAAACGCCATGTTAGCCTTTTCGGCTTGGCTCGAGATCAAAAACAAACACTTAAAATCCCGCTTAGCGGGTACTCAGCTAGCCTGCTAGCCTTTTCACCCGTCACTAAAATAAAAAAAAAAATAACTAGAAAGCCAATACTAGCTATCTATATTTAAAAAATATATATTTCTATACTATTAGCTTCCTAGCTCAACAGCAGCAGCGATGCTCTTCACTCGGATGATGAAATGAAGCTCGTCCGCATCCCTTCATATATCCTGTAAGCGCGTTACCATGGTGCTACGTCACCTGCACGCTTCCGCACTCTAAACCAATCACTATCTAGAGGAGGCGGGATTTCAGATCTTTCATCCAATCATCACGTGAACCATTCCTAGTCAAGGCGAACCATACCCCCTCCCTCACGCCCCCGCACACATTCTTGCTCATTCTATTGGTTGAATAGCTGTCAGTCATGTATTTCCTCCACTTCTATTGGTCAATCAGAGCGAATTTGCATGTGATTATCATGGAAACTGGCTGATGCAACGCGAAATGGTCGTTTCAAGCTAACACCACCCCCGAGCACATTTGTTTCTTGGAAAGTGTTGCATCATTCAGGGCTGTGTGTGTTTTCGGAAGGATATGAAGTTAGAAATGTCAAATGATAAAAATATGTAGTAGCTTGTGGTCTAAAAAGGTGTATTTTTTAAAAAGTATACATCCAAAAACAACAACAACAAACAAACAACAAACAACAACAACAACAAGCTGGGTGTAGTCAGCTTTACTCATAACAGTTAGTCAAAAATATAATTTTAGGGAATTATTTATAAATAGTCGTGTGTAAATGTTTTGTAGTCTTATGAAAAACAACAACAACAAAAAAAAAAAACCCAGAAAAAATGTCTCAAGCCACAGGAAAGAAAACAGATAAACTGATAAGCAAAACATCAGTAACACACGATTCCAAGAAACAGTGATTGTTTCAGTGTTAATCGTTGCATAAGATTATAATAATTATTATCTCAGGTCATATATTTAACCCAAATACTTTACAAAGTGGATCAATTAAAGAATTTAAATCTATTTTCGTACACTATCGCAATCAGTGGTCAGATTTTCACATCATTTATCAAAATATCATAATTTCAGGCAATTATTATTTAGAAATATTCGCATTTTATGATTAGAGACATTAGAAAAAAAAAAAAAACACCTTTGCCCTATATTTAAATCATGTCGATGTTGCTTCGGGGGAAAATGACTCGACTTGTGTGGAAACAGGTCTGTCTGACAAAACAACTAAACAAAAAAATAAACACAATGTTCAAACAGAATTCCAAGAAACAGCAATTCATTGCATAAAATCATCATAATTAGTGTCTCCGGTCATGTGGATAATACAGATAAGCACGGATTCTTGAAGTATATGTCTTAAAAATTCATATGAAATGTGTTTTTTTTTTTGGTGTTGTGATAGTCAGTGGACAGATTTTACACAATTGATCATAATTTCATTGAATTATTATTTATGATATGAAGTATATGTGTAGTTCTGCGGTCTGTTTGAGAAAACATACAGAATTCCAGGGCGAATCTTTCAGCGTGAATCATTGCGTCATCGAAGGATGAACTACTGAACGTTATGTTTTATAAACACAATCTGAGTATTCAGTATTGAGATATTTAAAAATGCTGTTCAGATTTTAAATCCATAAACCTCTACATTAAAAATAATACTGTCATTTGTCATATTTATTTAATGGAGTTGGATTCAAGGTATAAAACTAAAGTATGTCTTTATTTATTTATTTTTTTTTGTACGTATTGTTTGTACAGCCACGGATTGGAGAATAAGAGCTCGGTTTTTGCCGGCGGTGTTGTGTTTAACTTTGGCGCTACTCTTCCGAGGATGGATTAAACCCAAGATTCCACCTGGGGGTTGAACGTTGCCTCGTTTTTCAGTAGGATGTGTAGTGCGGGTTTTTTTTTTTTAGGTTTCCAGTCCTGGCCTAGTTTCTTCGTAAGGTGTTTTCCCAACTCTAATTCTTTAATAATGGCTGTAGGATTGGGAAACACTGTGGTCTGACTTCTCAACTCCACTTGGAATAGATCAGATAAGAGCAACAGACACATGACAAATTGAGTCTTATTTTTTGATTCGGCATTTTAAGCCAAACGTAATCAATCTGGTCCCTGAGGAATCCTGGCCAGTCTACTTTTTCTTTCTAGGGTCTGATTACTAACCCACTTTCGCCAGGTAATCCCCGTCGTACAGGCTTCATTACAGTGCTCAGGTGTGTTACGAACCGGAACACGAGAACAATATGGACCCACAGGGGAACCTAGAAGACGGCATTGAGAACCTCTGGCTTAAACTCAGAGGGGGAGAAAAGTAAGACTGCGAAACCGAGAGCCAGCTGCCAATTTGCTGCACCACTGTAAGTCACTGTATCAACTTTAATTCGTCACGGTATTTCCACGAAGCCCAAAGGCTGGAGTAAATCTTAAAGCAGAACCATCCATCATCTCAGACTTGGCTATTGGATTTTGGAAAAATCAAGTCAGCTCTGTGAAAACATGACCTAATAGACTACATTCACCATGAAGTACAGAGACTCATTTCCTGAGTGAGGATTAAAAAAAATTCCAGGGTGCAATTACTGTCACCACCTGGAAGATGAATAATTTCATATAATACCACGCCCGAAGTATTTCTATCCTCTCACACCACAGCAATTTGCCAACAATTAAAATGGTTTATTTGTTAAAAAGGACAAGGACACTATATCCATTTCTAGGTACATTTAATTTTGTGGAATGTCCATGTGTTCCCTCAGCAGACTCTCTTTCTTTTCTCTCTCTTGTCTGGAAGTTAATAGGACAAAAAACCCACTGCTTGCAACGTTACTGAAAAACCGCAGAAAGTATGAACTCATTTGTCCTGAAGAAGTCGGAAAAGTTACAGCTTTACCACTTACTGTTATAAAAACTCCTTCCATAAAAGTTAAATAAACCTCTCCTTACAGAAAACTTCATATCAAAGGTTAAATGTTCTTCTTTGTTAAATAACAACATGTTTTCGTAGTTTGTTTAGTCGTAGTTGGTCAGAAGGTGTTGATTAATTTTCCATAAGAGCAACTCTGACAGTAGTAAATCACAGGTTTATTTTATATTAATGCGTGCGTTTACTACGTCTACTACGTTATCGTTTCTATAGTAACAGCTCATTCACAGGGACGTGTACGGCAGAGGCACCACATAAACCGATTAAAAATCATTGATGAGGTGAAGTTTGCTCTAAGAAGATATTCATCTAATGTTTATGGAAGAAGTCTCCAGTTTCAGCGCTTTGTAACAGATAGTGGTTAAGCTGTAAACGTACATTTTCGGAGTTTACACTTTGCGGTTTCTCAGTAACATGACAAACTGCATTTTTTTGTCTTATTAATTTCACGACTGTTTTGTGACTGGTGTATAACGTGAGTGAGAACAGGAACTAACTTGTTTCGTAGAAGTCCCACAACATTAAACGTAAATGTACATGTGACTATAAAACGCGTGACGTCTCATTTTTTAAATTAAATTGAAAACAATTGTAATTGACAAACACCAAGACATGCTGTGATTGGAAAATAATGAACTTCGGAGCGATAACAGTAACTCTTCATTACACTACTGCATCATTGATTATTTTTCTATAACAGCACGGGACGGTGTGGTTTGTTCCTTAAATATTGCTCAACCGCAAACCCAACACACTTTATCTTACATCAAATATATGATAGAGAGTCATTTCCTGTAGATTGTTTATGTATTAATCAGACCTGTAAATGAACTCGGTGTCCCTTCTGTAAGACTTTGTGATCAGGATATGACCCTCACCACATGGCCACTCTTCAGTATAAAAAAGCAAGAACCTTTCTCCCAGTTCTACCCCGCTATAGGTTTTGGTAAACAACCCCCTCACCCCTCTCCCCTGTTTAACACTTCCTTATGTTTACCCCAGGCTCCTCTTTCCTCTTTAGTTAAAATAGGATTATCTATAAATAGAGGTGCTAGCCGGCATCATACGATCCAGTCCCGTGTAAGCTCCTTAAAAGTCTGCGTGATGCACAGGGCTTTCTCTGGCACGCTGCTGCTGAGCTCCAGGAGCCAAGCCTTTCAAAGAACAGCGCGTTTACTCTCTCCACCCGTAACCTAAAGCTCCGGCATGCAGGAGCGTGACCTTGTGTACACTGTAAACACGGCATGGAAAAAAGCAGCCCTGTCATTTTTCCCTTACTGGATGTTCTGACCTTTTGTTTTTTTAAGTTCTGCATGTATAGAAATAGCAATGTATTCATAGCCGGCTCCTTTTACATTCCAGCTTATTATATTAAAGCAGGTTAGTAACTGTAGTGAAACATGTATACTGTAGTTGTGAAACTGAGGAATGTTAATCAGGACCAGCTTCCTGCTTTGATCAATAAATCATTTCACTTTATATATTATTCCTCTGAGAAACATTTTTTATCCAGAGGCAGAAAACATTAGAAGGAATACTTGGAAAGCACAAAAACTTTCCTGTGTCGGAAAACTTAAGGTTGCAATATGCATTGTTTTGGTAACAAACTACCAGCAAAAGAGCAACATTGCGTTAAAAATAGTTAAAAACTAAGTTCAGTGATAATTTAATGGCTACATAAATAAATTATCACTTAAAAGGAGGGACGAAAATCTAAAAATGTTAATGTTTTACAATTTTAACACTTCCCAATGCTACAACTTTAATGTCATATCAGCTGATCGTGATCAGAATTTAATCTTTGTTATTTTAAAAAAGTTGTAAAGATGTCACAATGCGCACAATATCTCAGAAAAGTGTATTGTGTAATAATTTATCACGACAATAATAATACCTCGTCATATTATATCACACAGCTCTAGTTGCGTTTCACAGGCGTTCCTTCCTTATTATAAGTAACAAAAATTCTCAAATAACACAAACAAGCACTGATAATAGAAATAAAAATTATAGTAATAATGTAAACACAGTAATACACATGATGAGTAATAATAAGCAAGCAAAGCAAAAACCCGTCAAAATCATTTCACTTGTCTATTCTTTTTAAAAAGCTTTTTATAAAACCCAGATGTAGATCTTTTAAAGAAGCACGTACGCAAGTCTTCTTCTGCATTTCTGACGGGTCATTTACGATAACAGCATACCAAACAAAAATGTGTCTCAACAGGCTCTTGAAGGGTTCGAGTCCACAGGTGTTGCTATATATATACATATGTTCATATATTTAAAAATATTGGCACCCTTCTAGAGAATGAACAAAAATAATTGTATAAAATAAACATAACACACAATGAAACAAATTTTCCAGACAATCCTCCGATACAAAATCACTCTCATACAAAACCTCTTTTTAATCTGTTATAAAGTAGTGTTTTCTGTCTATATTTAAAATAAACCCAAATCCTTACAGGTGCTACCATGTGCTTAGTGAAGGCTGAATGTGTGTTTTTTTTAAGGCAATCCATGAAATATTGTCAGAAATCCAACTGGAGGTCAGAGCACATGCAGACAAAAACAAACTAGAATGATTCATATTCACAGTCAGAAAAACAGGCAGAGGTCAAGCCAGGAAATACTACACACACAGAACAGGGACTAGAAAACAAGGCAGTAGGGAAACACACAATAACGTTCGACGAAAATTCAATGAAACAAAGAAACAACTGGGTATACATAGACTAAATAATCTAACACAGAACAGGCGCACACAATAGAGTAAGAAAACAATGACAGGAGAGGGACAGAAACCAAAGCACGAGCACATGACTTTCGTCGCCGTGGGATCTGTGATGTGAAAGGGGGAATCGGCGAACAGGAAGCGGCTCGGCGCTGTTATTCTCGTCAGTAAAGCTTATTATGGGGGTGCCAATAATTTTTTAAATCAGAAATATACACCATATTGTTTCTGCTTGTCTTCATAAAGGGGTGCCAATAATTTTGGAGTTCAGGCTGATGGTTGAATTGGCAAGATGTTAAACTAATCCAGTTGTAGTAATTGGGGTAACTCTTCTAATACAAAATCACACTTTAAAAAAAAAAAAACTTCAATTTTCTCTTAATAATATGTGGCAAAATTATTGGCACACCTAAACATTACTTAACATGAACACAAATAAATAGCGAAGTGAAGGAAGAAGTTCAGAGCTGTTGTTCTCTCCAGCGAGGCTAATTATGGGGTGCCAATAATTTTGAAATCAGCACTAGGAATTTTATACAGCGTCCTCATGTACTCTATTGTCATTTTTTCTTGTTTTCATAAAGGGTGCCAATAATTATGGAGTTCACCCTGACGGCAAAACTTAGACTAAGTTTAATCCAATCCAGTTGCAGTAATTGGAGTAACTCTAACTTTAAAAATAAAAATAAATAAAAATCGTAATACTTCCTCTCATTAAAATTTGGCAAAAAATATTGACACCCTAAAAAATATTTAACAAATGCAAACTATGCGTCATCCTTCAAACTCTGACAGTGTCTCACTGTCTTTAGGTACAAATATGGAGGTCTACAGATAAAATCTCTTCATTGTCTATCATCATGGGGGAAAGTACAGTGCTTTTAGCACAAAAGTCACCTGAACACGTCGAGAACTGGATGTTAAAAATGTAGAGGACTGTGCAAAAGTCTTAGGCACATGCAAAGAAATGCTGTAGAGCAAAGATGCCTTCAAAAATAATGAAATTAAATGTTTCTACATTTTAAAAAATACTATAAAGAGCAGTAAACAGTAATAAATGAAACAAAGTCAATATTTGTTGTGACGATCCTTCACTTTAAATAAAAAAAACAGTATCTGAGGTGCAGTGTGTGCAGTTTTATAAGGAAATGAGCTGGAAGTGTTACTGAGCGTCTTGCAGAAGCAGCCACAGTTCTTCTGGAGACTTTGACTGTCGACTCGCTTCTTATTTCTGCAGCGAAACCCAGCAGCCTTCATTATGTTTTTATCTGAAAAGTGTCTCTTATGGAATCTGCTGCTTTCTTTACTGACATACAAACATTTTTCTGTAACATTTCATTTTGTGCCGGAAAACTAATGTTTGGAATCTAAAATGTTTTTGTACTGAATCAATAATGTAGAAGTCAGAAAATAAAAATCTATAACAAAGTTTGTACTAAAAAAAAATAGGGTGCCAAGACTTTTTCACAGTACTATATATGATGTTAAACATATTGTGAAACACAAGCAGGTCTGTCAAAAGAAAAAAAAAATAATGCAAAAGTGTGAAATATTTAAAATATTTCCCAGGAAGAAGACGCCTGAGGCTGTTTCCACATGGCTCGAAAGGGAGGTGCCCTGACATGTTTGTTTTAGCTCCACAGTTATTTGCACCGTTCAAAAGAAAGAGCAAAAATAAAGTTGTGAAGTTTTAAAATTTTAAATCTAAACCTTTTATAATTTGTCCAAATTAGACGCATGATCATTACCAACCCCTTGGACAGTAAGGAGAACGCTGAAGGATTCAAAGGCGCCAAAGATCAAAAATTCATTTTGTGGGTCGTCGAATGAGTTAATAGACATCATGACCAGGCCTTGTTAGAGCTGCAGCTGGAATTGTGTGTAAAACTGAACATTTTTAATGAGAAAGGTTAAATTTCTCATTTAAAAAAGACAACGAAACGAGGAAGAGATATGGAGATGGATCAGTGATGCCTGGGAACAGCATCAGGAATGTTCCAGAAAAGTCCCAGGATATTTTAATTTAACACTTATTTGCCTCTGCCAGGAGGTTACGATTTGAATGTAGATAGCGCTTTTAACAAGATAATGATCCCAAATCAGCACAGAAATGTTTGCAGCACACAAAATCAGCGTTTTATGACAAACTTCTCAGTCTCCGGATTTGAACAATGTTTAAAAAACAAAACAAACAAACAAAAAAAAAAACCCTGTGGTCTGAATTGAATACAGGAAGTTGAGATATTGCGCATGGACGAGAGTCTACAGCGTGTCCCAGAAGTCTCCATACATTAACATTTAAATTAACACTGATTTACAAAACTCTCTACATGATTGCCATTTCTCTGTAAACACACACAGAGTCGTCTTTCCCAACTTTGGCTCCCTGTTTGGCAACGGTGTTGTGTGTGTAATGAGCTCACCACGTTTCCTGTTAAAGTCCATCACAACCTTGCATCAGGTCTCCGATCCAGCCATGAACATGATTTCAATACGTCCTTGTTTTGTCAAAGGAATTCTTAAAGGCTATCTGAAAAAAAAAAAAAATATATATATATATATATATATATATATATATATATATATATATATATATATATATATATATATAAAATATAAACTTTTGGGAATATAAATTTTTGAGACTTTTGGGACACACTGTAGATGTGTCTCCAACCTTGTTGGGCGTTATAAGAAGAGTCTCATTGCTGCTATTCTCTTCAGAGGATGAAAACAATGTTTTAGAGAAAAAAAAACGTTTAAATAATAAATCTCTAGAGTATGTGTACTTAGTGATTTTTGCTCATTTTCAAGAAGGGTGCCAATATTTCTTGTTATTCCTGACATTAATATTAAGTTGTTTTCGATTAGACCGTAGTACGTATAGTATTCAATAGAAATTTTTTTTCTATGTTCGTGATGAGTGAGTTATCTGGTTTAACAGTGACGCTCATAAAAACATCTCATCAACAAACACCAGAGGAACTTTAGTGAACGCCCTTTTACTGTCAAGCAAAAAGAGCTGAAATATTTCCTCCCGGGCTGAATAGATATTAAAATACGCATGATGACAGCTAAGACATTGTGTATTTTGATATGTGACTAACTGTCTACAGAACCTGTGTTTAACAGCTATGTGGTAATTACAGGTATTTTTTAAAATTATGTTAGCAATGTATGTTACAAATACCAGGTTTGTACAGCAGGAACTTTGTTCCACATTCCAGTAATTACTCAGAAATTACTAGGTAATTAAACACTACAAGTTGAATCTGAAAAAATAAAATTTTCTGTACTTTATTTTCAGTAGTAAGTTCTACCAAACTCAATAAAAACATACACTCACACTCACCTGATCATCACACACACACACACACACACACACGTGGTTCTTCCCCCAAAACAATGGCCATAAAGTTGAAAGCACACAAATGTAAAGTATTTTACTGTTAAAATGTACAGCACTGAGAATGCATCCTGCGACGTTTTTATCTTCACAGTGTTCAGTAAGTTAGTTTTTGAAGCTAATTAGCCAGAAATGACTCAAATGCACTTTTTAATGTGTTGCTGTTTTACTCGTAAAGTAAACTAAAATAATATCAACTATCAAGCAGTTTTGTTTCGTGCATAACAAACAGTTCACGTTAACTTCAGTAGGGTCCAAAAATAGACAAATGAGACCACATTCAAAATTAAAATTGGAAGAAAACAGAAGGCTTTAGAATTTTGAAATATTTAAAACAAAAAAAAAGTAAATGTACAATATCTTGAATATGCACTCACTGACCAATTTATTAGGAACCTCTGTACATCTGTTCATTCATACAAATATCTGATAAGCCTGATCATGAGGCAGCAGCTCAGTGCGTAAATGCAAGTAGGCGTGGATCAAGAGCGTCAGTTAATATCAAGATCAAACAGACTGGGGAAAAGTGATCTCAGTGACACTAGAGCATGTTGTTGGGAAAAAAACACAAAAACTACAAAAAAAAAACCCCACCCAGTATGCAGTCGTTCTCTGAGTGATTAATCACCTTATTAATGACAGAGGTCAAAGGAGAATGGACAGATATGTTGAAACTGACAGGAAGTGTACGTTAACTCGAATAATCACACTTTACATCAGTTGTGAACAGAAAAGCATCTCCGAATGCACAGCGTTACCCCAGTTTTAGAATGGCGTTCCTAATAATTTGGTCGTTGAGTGTATAGCGCTATTTCTAGATTCCTATATAAATGTAAGCAGATGTGTGATATTGATTTTCCTCGTGTCTAATCTCTTCTATTGAAGCACATGTTCAGACAAAATGCCAATGGATTTGATCTAAAATGGCTCATCAGGTTTTATAATCTTGTAGAGTCCGTGTCAGCTCGAGTGCACACTGTCATTAAAGCGAAAAGGGGACAAACCAAATACTAAGAAACTGAAGTTTATGTGAATATTTCTAACTCTGGTTACTGCTGATAATATAATTAATATAATAAGCATTTTCAGTAGTGAAGAAGTCTTTATTTGTCACATATACATTACAGCTGGGGTCAGAGCACGGGGTCAGCTGTGATACTATGTCCCTGGAGCAGAGAGCATTAAGGGCCTTGCTCAAGGGCCCAACAGTGACAGCTTGAACCCCTGACCTTCTGCTCAGTATCCCAGAGCCTTAACCATCAAACCAATACTGCCCTAGCGTTCTCAGACTTCTGGCCCCCACTGTATGTTTAGGTGAATTAGCGTTGTTCCTTGAATTACTGTTAGCAAGTTAGACAGATTTAAAAAAATAAAAAATAAAAAAATTATTAAAAAAGTCCTGTTACTTTGTTCCAGTGTAAAAGTGTTTCGAGCTTCCTCATCAGTTTCTACTAAAAAGACAAACAAAGTCCTGCTTTCAGCTTCACGTTTGTTTGTTTTTTTACATTTTCTCATTTTTCCCAGTTTCCGCCCACCAGCCAGCTTCATGTTATGATGGTAAATAATCGCCGTGATGATTTATTGAGATTTGTTTTGTTTTCCCTGTTGAATATTTAACATTAAAGAAAAATGTTGGCAGAAGTCTTTGTGTTTAAAGTCAAAGATCACTTACAAAGGGCAGGTTTTCTGGTTTTATTAAAACCAATACGGCGAACAAACCACAGGCCGAGGCAATACAAAGAAACGTGTGTGAGACGAAAACTGGCAAACATGCTACGATCAAAACACTAATCGAAACAGACGCAATCCTGGAGAGAGAGTTTGTAAAAAAATAACACAGGCTGTTTAAAGGCGGTGTGAGATTGCGAACAGGTGAGTGTCATTAGATCCTCCTTCAAGTGACTGTGAAGGAGGATCGGAGCGCTCTACTGGAGGTCATGTGACAAGATTGTGAGCTGAGAATCATGGGAATTGCAGTCTGTGACACTGTAGAATTTTACTCTAATCAATGTTAATGTAAATACAGAATGTAAATTTTACAGTAAAATCGCATCAAGTGTAATGTAAATACACTAACTTACAGGAAGTGCTCAGAAGCTGATGTTTATTACAATGTTTACAATGTTTGTATATTACTTGTTGTAGTAATGCTTCAATAAATAGTATAGAAATGTACAGTAAATATCTTTACAACATAGTTCCTGTACTGTACAATAGTGCCTGTCCTTTCTTTTTTTTATACCACAAAGAGGTTTTTGAGAAATGTTAGACCAGGGGTTCTCAAACTTTTTGGACATTATGAATTTTTTTTTTTTTTTTTGCAACCCCAATCTTCCTTGTTATTAAACATCACACTTTTAAACCTGTACTCAAGAAGTGTGAGTTTCTCTCACAACCCCACCTGTAGATCACGCGACCCTACACCGAAACCCCTGCTTTAGACGTTAGACGTTTTCTAAATCTCAAAATTCCTCACATTTTAAAAATTTAGTTACAGCTGTGGAAATCACAACTCATTATAATTATGATTATTATATTTTTATTACTTTCTCATCATTAGTAATCTGTTTGACTGAATGAAAGGGGTTTAATACAAACCTCAAAAAACTAAAAAACAAGACAACTTGGACCTAAAGTGATCTGTGGGTGGAAATTCCAGAAATAAAAAGCTCTATAGCTCTAATAAACAGCCACAAAGTATTATTTTATAAGTCTTTGTATCTCTTATATCATATTTTTCTATTTTTCTATTTTTCCTTTCCTACCGTTATAGAAGTAAATTCTGGTTTATGTAAATTCTAGTTTCACGGACAAGCAAAAAAAGCATTTCACTGGATGTCGTATTGTGTGTTTGTGTTTATGTGACCAATAAAATTTGAATTTGAAATTTTGAATTTGGGTTATATTATAAAAATAAACCTGTACTGAGTGGTCTGTGAATTCATTCGACAGCTAATCCTTGTTTTCTGATTGTTTATTAGCAGAAGATGTTCTGTTCATGGGTTGTTGCGTAGCTGAGACAGAAAATAATGTTTCAAATGACTGACGTTAATTAATTAATTTATTTTTTGGGAGAAACAGTAAAGACAAAAAGCAAAAAACCAAAAAATGGCCCAAGTTTTATGTTGAAAAACAGACATTAAGTCAAATTAACCCTTTCATGCATAAATGATTTATACGCATATCCAGATTCAATTATATTTTCTTTTTTTTTTTCTTATTAAAATTGCATGATGTATGAATTTTGATTCTGTCTAAATATTACTTGTATTAAAAAGGAAATGGATTGTCCATGAGTTAAAAAAAAAAGGCTAAAAGAGTCTGACTCAAATAATAATTAAAATAATTCTAATGTCTAAAATTTGTCATTTTTTATAAAAAGCGTTCAGGTGTAAAACGTGTAACGTTGAAGACAAAAAGTTTAGGAAATATCTTGCATGAACATAAAAAAATTACAGTTTGGGACGTAAAGCAAGGAGGTAAAAAAAAAATCTTCCCAAAAACAACATTAATTAAAAAAAATAAATAAATAAAATAAATAAAATACATGCAAACAAACAGACAAACTAGCTTTTAAAAATCTTTAAATTTTGGCACACAACCATTTTTACTTAATTTTTCTTTTCATATTTATATTTTATTTTATGTAGAAAGTTAGTAAAGATTGAGAAAGACAAATAGTCTAGAGAGCTACAGAAGTTTATGCTAATTTACATTTAAAAAATCTCAAATTATTTGGAGGTGATTTACATCTTATATTTTCCTAAAACATGAAAAAGAGAGTTAAATTGACTGTTCATGAGCGTGGACACGATGCATGAGAGGGTTAAAACGCCTATCCAAAGAGTAGAAGCACTTTTAAAAAATGTCTGCTGTAACGTCATTGGTTTCTTACTCTACTGTGTGCGCCTGTTCTGTGTTAGCTCGCGTCTGTATACACAGCTGTTTCTGCGTTTCTCTGCGATGTCTAAAACAAAGAGTGTTACTGTGTGTTTCCCTAGTGCCTTGTTTTCTAGTGTGTAGTGTTTCCAGGGGGAGGGAAAAGTACAGAGAAGTTACACTTACGTGAAAATATAAATAATGTGTCAAAATCTTAATCAAAAGTGGAAGTATCTGGCTAAAAAAAATAAACCTCAAATGAAAGTCAAAAGATTGCTACTTTTAAATGCACACAAGTGTTTCAGAGTAAAAAGTAAATCTTTTTAACTGATTTAATAAAGATAATGGTCTGTTTTCCTGTGAAAACTAACATTTATTACTTCTCTAAAACTGTTTAGATTATTTCACAATTTTGCCTGAAAAACATCATTCAATCTGTGTAATGCTACATAGTTTGCTAATGAATTAATCAGGAGTAAAATATCCTCTAAAAAAACTATATTTACCACTACCTAGGGTTTAACATGCTGACTAGCCAATTTATGTTAGCTACTGGAATCGATGTTAGTCTAACCGGGCATTAGCAAAGAAAACAAGCTAACAGTCAATTATAGCCAGTTAATGTTAACAAATTAGCAAAACTTACCTCAACATTCTTTTTCAAATTAGGAGACGTCTCATTTTATACTTTATGTCTTTGCTAACTCAGCATACTGAAATATTTTCCTGAGGTAAGGCCAGGGCGCTCATCCTCAACATCCACACCGTGGTAAGGTGGTTTATCCATCTTCAGACGCACACAGCAGGAGTGTTGTCCCTCTCGTTAAGGATTTATGGAAGCGAGGATGAAACTATTTGCCTAAAATGCAAGCTGATCAGTTGTGGCACACAGCTAGCTATAGCGCTAGCTACATTGTGTAGCGTGAGAAGATCACTGCAGATGATGAATTGATTCTTGATAGCTTTACTTTTACACTGATAAACTTGATTGGATGCTAAAGTGAAACAATTTGATGCTAAAGTGAAACAATTTGATGCTAAACTAAACAATTTGATATTAAAGTGAGATGATTGGATAATAAAGTGAAATGATTAGATGCTAATCTGAGCTCATGTGATTGATGTTTAGTGTATGTGTACAGCATTACTGGCTGGGTGAGAGAAGTGAGCTTTGAGATCTAAATAAAAATGAAATGAGTTGTTTTTCTTGGAAATGTAATTAATTGAAAGTAGATGTATTCAAACTCAGTAACACTCAAGTAAATTATAAATACAGCAAAATAATAGTGAATATAATAGTGACGTACAATAGTGAAGTATAATAGTGACTTTCAATAGTGAGGTATAATAGTGACGTATAGTAGTGAGTTATAATAGTGAGGTGTAATAGTGAAGTATAATAGTCAAGAATAATAGTGACGTATAATAGTGAGGTATAATAGTGATGTATAATAGTGAAGTATAATGGTGAGGTATAATAGTGAGGTATAATAGTGAAGTATAATAGTGAAGTATAATAGTGTGGTATAATGGTGAAGAATAATAGTGACGTATAATAGTGGAGAATAATAGTGAGGTATAATAGTGAGGTATAATGGTGAAGAATAATAGTGAGGTATAATAGTGAAGTATAATAGTGACATATAATAGTGACGTATAATAGTGAAGTATAATGGTGAAGTATAATACTAACATATAATAGTGAAGTATAATAGTGACGTTCAATAGTGACGTATAACAGTGAGGTATAATAGTGAGGTATAACAGTGAGGTATAATAGTGAAGTATAACAGTGAGGTATAATAGTGACATATAATAGTGAGGTATAATAGTGAGGTATAATAGTGAAGTATAATGGTGAAGTATAATAGTAACATATAATAGTGAGGTATAATAGTGAGGTATAATAGTGAGGTACAAAAGTGAGGTATAATAGTGAAGTATAATAGTGACGTACAATAGTGAAGTATAATAGTGACATACAATAGTGAGGTATAATAGTGAAGTATAATGGTGAAGTATAATAGTAACTTATAATAGTGAGGTATAATAGTGAGGTACAAAAGTGAGGTATAATAGTGAGGTATAATAGTGAGGTACAAAAGTGAGGTATAATAGTGACATATAATAGTGAGGTATAATGGTGAGGTATAATAGTGACATATAATAGTGAGGTATAATAGTGAGGTATAATAGTGAGGTATAATAGTGACGTACAATAGTGAAGTACAATAGTCAAGTACAATAGTTAAGTACAATAGTGAAGTATAATAGTTAAGTACAATAGTGAAGTATAATAGTGACATACAATAGTGAGGTATAATAGTGACCTATAATAGTGACATATAATAGTGACGTATAATAGTGAAGTATAATAGTGAGGTATAATAGTGACGTATAATAGTGACGTATAATAGTGAGGTATAATAGTGAAGTATAATAGTGAAGTATACTAGTGAGGTATAATAGTGAAGTATACTAGTGAGGTATAATAATGACATACAATAGTGAGGTATACTAGTGAGGTATAATAGTGAAGTATAGTAGTGACGTACAATAGTGAAGTATAATAGTGAGGTACAATAGTAAGGTATAATAGTGAAGAATAATAGTGACATACAATAGTGAAGTATAATTGTGAGGTATAATAGTGAAGTATAATAGTGAGGTATAAAAGTGAGGTATAATAGTGAGGTATAATAGTGAAGTATAGTAGTGAGGTATAAAAGTGAGGTATAATAGTGAAGTATAATAGTGAGGTATAATAGTGAAGTATAACAGTGAGGTATAATAGTGAAGTATAATAGTGAGGTATAAAAGTGAGGTATAATAGTGAGGTATAATAGTGACGTATAATAGTGAGGTATAATAGTGAAGTATAATAGTGAGGTATAAAAGTAAGGTATAATAGTGAGGTATAATAATGATGTACAATAGTGAGGTATACTAGTGAGGTATAATAGTGAAGTATAATAGTGATGTACAATAGTGAAGTATAATAGTGAGGTACAATAGTGAGGTATAATAGTGAAGAATAATAGTGACGTACAATAGTGAAGTATAATTGTGAGGTATAAAAGTGAGGTATAATAGTGAGGTATAAAAGTGAGGTATAATAGTGAAGTATAATAGTGAGGTATAATAGTGAAGTATAACAGTGAGGTATAATAGTGAAGTATAATAGTGAGGTATAAAAGTGAGGTATAATAGTGAGGTATAATAGTGAAGTATAACAGTGAGGTATAATAGTGAGGTATAATAGTGAAGTATAACAGTGAGGTATAATAGTGAGGTATAATAGTGAAGTATAATAGTGAGGTATAATAGTGAAGTATAACAGTGAGGTATAATAGTGACGTATAATAGTGAAGTATAACAGTGAGGTATAATAGTAAAGTGCAGTGAGTGGAGTGTTTTCCCATTGTGAGGTTAAAAGCGTGGCGTGTCAGGTGGAGCGTCTCAGTGAGCATGTCACTGACCTCTAGTGTTAATTACTGAAACATACACACTGCAGGAGCGGCAGCAGTTTTACTTTCCATTCGTTTGGGATTGAACATAAACATCTTCAGTGCTGTGAAACTTAAAAAAGCTGGTTCTGATCGTGATCCTGTGCAGCTGATTCATGATCCCTGTTTGTTTGGTTTGAACTGGAAAAGGAATAATAATAATTTTTATTATTAGCATTATTTACACACCACCTCCTCCTTGTTTATTATGAACCTGTTTCCTGAAACTGAAGGTATCCATGTGAACTGAGATAGGGGAAACAACAACAACAACAACAACAACAACGACAAAAAAAGATGCGTGAGAAAAGCGTTTGGCCTGTGCCGGCATGTTCTGCATTTTTTAATCAGAAAGGAAGCAGGAAATGATGTCACTAGGTCACAAACAGGATGCTGTGATTATAACACAATGAGAATGCCTGGCCATGTGATGGAGACCCTGAGGCCAAAGAGCGGGGCACACACACACACACATTCATACATATACTGTATACGCGCACACACACACGCACATGCACAGAGTCTCTGTGTAACAGGTTGCAGGTCGAAAGCTTTACCACATGACTAATTGCTGCGATAACGAGTGTTATGTGACGGAAGCGTTTTGCTAACCTTGTTGCTTTTCGAGCATCCTTTTCACCCGGATGACGCTGAGTGTGTGTGAGTGTGTGTGTGAGATTTGCTTACTGCTGATGGTGGCGTAAATAATAACTAAAAAATAACTAATCCCCGGGTCCTGTACTTTACATCCTTGACCCTCTGCTCAGTGAAGCTCGACGCCGGACTGGATGGTGAATTATTTCCAGGCCGAGATGAACAAAAAAGAAAAAAAAGAAAAAAACCAGACCAGACCTGCGTTCAGGTGTTTGTCACGGCTTTGACACGGGGCCTAAACATGTAACACGTGCACACATCTTTTTAAAATCTGTTGAGTCTCGGCTCGCACTCCTAATGGGGGACGTAAATTCCCTCCAGCTCCAGGCTGTCTAACAGACGACCTTTCTGGCCTTTCCTCCGTTAAGTGGAGACCCAGGTGACCCTGCGCCACCCATATGGAAAAAGCGACAATAAATAATCCCCGGTTCAAGCTCCAGATTGCTCAATTAAACTTTTTTTTTTTTCAAAGCCCGTAGCTATTTTGTTTTTTGTTCATGGTGCCAGCTTTGCCCTGAAGCCCATCTGTGCGGGACACGACCACATGCACAGCTCGGCCTCCATCTTTTGTTACGGGTTACGGGAAACGGGAGGGGGAGCAGCAGCACCGTTTCTCCTTTTTAACCCCCCACACACCCCTCCCACCCCACTCCACGAAGGCGAGGCCAGGGCTGTTGGCGCCGAAAAACCCACGTGCGTGCGAGCGCTTTATAGCCACGTGGAGCTGGGCGAGAGGGGTGGCATATGCCGCTGTTTTTATGGCGGAGCAGGGTTGCACCCCGGGGGCATCTGTTTCACTCCCCGCACTTTGCCAGCTCGAGGGGCCTGTAGCCGAGGCAACGGATTTGAATTTCAAGCCAATTTACAAGTGAAGGGGGTGACGACAGGGTGAGAGGGATTTTTTGTTTTTTCAGAGATGTGAAGAGAAATTGAAATATATATCTAATTCAACATCAAAAACAAGCCATGAAAAAATTATTATTATTTTTTTTATTCTTCAGTTTGTTTGGTTTTTTTTTATAAATATGCATTATATACAAAAAAATAATAGTATAAAACATATAAAGAGCAGTGTGTTGTAATTAAATTAACTCTGCAAATAATCATTTTTCTTTTAAAAATTACATTATTGGTCTAAATTTATAGGCAGTCAGTGGTTGGTGTGCAGTCTCTCTTTTTGTATTTTATTTCGTTGCTCTTTTCTCCGATCCCTGCTGCTTTCTTGATTGCATCGATTCCTGGTTTTCCATGAATCCAGTAAAGATGAGCATTCCGTTTGTCCCGTTCCTTTTAAGGCTTTTTTGTGAAATTTGGGCTGCATACAATCTCGGAGAAACAAAACAGTCTTGATATGATTTGTACTTTTTCTTTGTACAGACATTCATTTCCTCATGATTGGGATGGGAGAGGCTGTGATTGTTCACCCACCTCTCCCAATCCATGTTTTTTCCTTTTCTTTTTTTTTTTTTTTTTGCATAGTGGGCAATGATGCTGGCGTGAAGGTTTGGAAGTCCCTGGCACCTTCGTAGTGAGTAGTTGGCAGATGACGTGTCTGTGATTACCACACGATAGTGAGAGAGAGAGAGAGAGGGAGAGAGAGAGAGAGAAAACGCTCACTCGCTCAATGTGGGGAGGGGGCACGTCTCTGTGCCAAAGACTTTTTCCCCCCACCCTGGTCCTCCTGCAGTGCAGTCAGTGTAAGTCCTGCTTTTTTTCTTCCTTACAAGCTTCACAGGGGGAAAAAACATAAAACCATACCGTAGGGGTCAAAAAAAAAAAAAAGAGAAGAAAAGAAAACGTCCAGGACTGTACACGTCTGTACACAAAAAGCAAACTTCATCTATTGCGTCCTCAAGTTTCTCAGAGCAGCAGTGAGTGGACATCACAAAAAATCATCTCCAGTCTTTCAGTTCTTTTTTTTTCTTGTAAACAATCCAGAAATTTCTGCTTTGATTGTGTTTTTTTCCCCTCGCATCTTCCATCTTCATCCTCCCGTCATGTCGTTTATACCTGAAAAAAAAAACAACTTTGCAATTACAATTCCAATCACGTGGCCCATTTGGACATATTAAAGAAATTAAGGGATTTTTTTTTTCCTTCGTTCCTTCTCACCTCAGTTGCTATGACGCATTCACTTCTCTCCTCCGCTATTACAAACACAGACTGGTACATGGAGTCTCTCGGGGAGCATATCGTTGATATCCTACACTCCGGCTTTTCACTGCACACACAAATCACACACTCGGTGTTAGCGTGAAGGAAAAGCGGCTACGTTTACAGTCATGATGAAAGAGGAGGGGGTCAGATTAATCAGGAGCTCTTTTAAAAACATGTTAGGAGGCAGATTTAACTCTTTAATTCATTTTTTTTTTCCACAAAGTGTTGATAGAGGGCTCTTCGACTCACCTGTACATTCTACTCAACGGTATTTTGTCTTCTAAACACTTTTCGTACTTGTGACTTTTATCTTCTTGCGTCTGGCTTTCCTTAAACTCTTTAGACGAGTTGTAGTCCAAATGGTAGTTCTTGAGGATGTAATTCGACTTCTCCTGACCGCAGTCCACCTCCAGGTCCACCTTCTTGTTCGTGTTCTTGAGCTGCGACGTCGGTATCAGATTGTCCCTCTGCGTGTCCGATTGATTGTTCATGGTGTCGTGAGTCCTTTCGGCAGCCGCTTGCCTGTGGACGTGGCGCAGAGCGATTGCCACCATACACACGAGCACGAGCAGAGCCACCAAACCTACGCCCAGGGACACGGCGGCCCACTGGAAGTTGTCCCGGGGCTCGGGGTCCGTGTGTACGGGAAGCGTGACGGGGAAATCGCAGCGTGGCCCCATGAAGCCGCTGGGACACAGACACACAGGAGGGCCGCCGGGGACGTTGGTGCACGATCCTCCGTTCAGGCAGAGAGGCTGCGAAGAGCAGGGGGCGCTGTGGAGCTCGCAGTTCCGCCCGGTGTACCCCGGAGCGCACGAGCAGGAGTAGTCGTTGACGCCGTCGAGACAGGTGCCGCCATTTTCGCAGGGGTTCGAGGAGCAGTCGTTGATGTTGATCTCGCAGCGCTGGCCTGTAAATCCTGCTCGACAGCTGCACATACGGACGCCAGCCAGGATCACACACGCACCACCTGTGGAGCACCGGGTGTTCAGTTACACACAGGTACACACACACACACACATATGTACACACATACACACACGCACAGCAGGAGGGGACAGGACGTACCATTAGCGCACGGCAGAGTCGTACATTTGTCCACCCTCTTCTCACAGTTGAGTCCGGTGTATCCTTTAGGGCAGTCGCACGAATAGCTGCGTCCGTTGTCCCTCTCATGGCACTTGCCACCCTGAAAGCAGGGCATGTCTGCGCAGGTCAGGAGGCTGTGCTCGCAGTGCATGCCCTCGAACCCCGGCAGACACGTGCACGTGTAGCCATTATCCAGCTCCTGAAAGATACATGACTTTTAGCAGACTGCTCTAGTAGCTTGCTAAGCTTCACACTCAGACATCATCATCATCATCATCATCATCAGCAGAACTCACCACACAGTGTCCTCGGTTCCTGCAGGGGTTGCTGTCGCAGTGACGCACCTCCAGCTCGCAGTTGACCCCGGTGTAGCCCGGCCTGCACGTGCACGTGTAGCTGCCCTGCCCGGTGTTCGTGCACGTGGCTCCGTTCATACACGGCTTGTGGTGGGTGCAGAAGTTCAGATCTAGTGTCAAATGTGAATGATAGCACTTAAATCATGACCTAGAGTCAACTCGCTAGTTACGAAACCCTGCGTACGTGCAACTGGACGAATTTACTGACATTCTGACTAATAAAACCCTTTAAACATCCCAGTTTCACACACATCATTAATAGATATAAAACAATTTGTGTTCTGTGTCCAAATGCAAGATTTATATTGTGTCATAAATCAAAAAAATTATTTTACAACAATAATTATAATATCAAAATCAGTAGACGCATCATATTAGTACATCCCTAATATATGTATATACTCTTAGAAACGGGTTCTTTGAATGGTTCAGTGTTCTCAGAGAAACAACCTGTTACACACAGAACCTTAAATTAATCTGATTGCTAAATCCATTATGTACTGTATATAAAAATACTCCTACTCTTAGAAAATGGGTTCTTTCTCTTAGAAAAGCGTTCTTTCTTATAGAAAAGTGTTCTTGTTCTTAGAAAAGGGTTCCTACTCTTAGAAAGGGGTACCTATTCTTCGGAAAAAGGGGTTCCTACTTTTAGAAAGGGGTTGCTAAGAGTTTATAGTTTCATGTAGAACATTTAAGTGTTTCTCCAGATGGACTTAAATGTTCTACATGAAACTATAAATTGCAACTTGAGTTCCACATTTAGAAGCACTGATCCTCTGATACTGACCAATTGATCTTGGAATACTGGAATATTGAAATTCCTGGAATATCAGTGTGTTTTTTCGTCCTACAGCTTCGGATGCTCTTTGCTTCCACAGCCGATGAAAGAATTTTGTCTCTAGAAACGATGAATAAAGGATCCATACAACTTCCTAAAAGGTTCTTTAGTTTGTCGCTCTGAGGAAACCCTTAAGTGTTTTATATAAAACTCTCAAAATCTTGTGAAACCATTTTATAACACACTCACTCACATATCTATATTGAATTAAAGGTTCTGTGTAACTCATTAACTCAAAAGGAGCCCTTAACAATCTGCATTTCGTTGTAGTAGAACTTGTGCTTATGCAATGGCAATAAAGTTGAATCTAATCTAATATATATTAGGAATGTACCAATGTGTTACGACAGGGGGTTTCCTTTCAGATAGGATTCTGAAAAAAAATATTTTAACTCATTTTAATCTTGTGATTTTTACTATCAGTCATTTATTTAATCTGCTCTTAGACTGTTTTTGGACTGAAGTGGTGTTCAGCCTCACCTTGATCACAGAACAGTCCTCCCCATCCTTCTTTACAGTGACACTCCCATGGCTTGTGGCATGTACCATGCTTACACACGGGGTGTTTCTTACACTCGGTGCAGAACGTTCCCTGCCAGCCCTCTCGGCATCTGCAACACACAACCACAGAACAACGCTCGTTACAAGGAGAACTCAAAAATACACTGTGTTTTTACGTAATCATGCACCGTGAATATTTACTAAATTGCAACTTGATGTGCTGTGATATCATCTTGGCTAAACGTTCATTGCGGGGATTTATGTACTATTTACTTTTGTAATAAAATGAGATATGAGAATATTAGCGGAATACTGATCCATTAATTGGTGCCAAAAATTGTGTACTTACACACACTCTCCAGGATTGGAGCAGTTGCCGTTAGCTTCGCTGCAGCCTTTAAGGCAGATCGCTGTGAAAGGAAACGGAAATGACGATTAGTACCACAGGAACTCAAATAATAAACCAATAACTTCCATTCATCAAATCTATACATCAATGTTGCATAATAAATAAACTTTTATGGTATTATTAATGTGAATTAAGCAACAACATCAATAAGAGCAATCGTGATCATTTGCTAGGTATCAGTGGTTATTTCAGGTTCTAGCCCTGTCCCTCAGTCTCAGTGATGCGTGTTGCTAAGGGGTGGCCTGTACCTCCCCGGTGTGAAGCATGGCCACCCCAGTAAGACTTTATCCTTATTTTTCGTATCATTAATGTCATATGATACTAACAAACTAGCAAACAACTTGGTAAATCTCGTGGTAATAGGCTAGTTTGATTAATAACTGAACACCCACTACAACGTCAAGGAACGAGCAAGTTTAGCTAGCTAACACAGACCAGGGCTCAACTGACGAAACAACAAACAAACATGTGAGCAAACACTGATCAAACCTTTTCTTTATGTTAATGATATTTATTATTTGGTGTCACAACATTGGCTTTCTACCGTTAGCTAATGATATTGACTTGATAACACTAGCGTACGTCATAAGATGTAGACTAACGTTTGACTTTGACTAGCTATGACTTTTCTGTAAACAAATGTTGCTTAGCTGTGTGCCTTTTACGTCTGATGGAGATCCTACGCAGGTCGTACACAGACAGGGCTACAGTAACACAACATAATATCATTTTCTTCCTTGTGGATTAGCATTTTGACCCACCCTAGATTGCCACACTTAATATCTTGTTATTTCAACTTAATATCTTGTTATTTTGAGTTACTAACTTGTTATTTTGACTTAATAACTTGTTATTTTGAGTTATTAACTTGTTATTTGGACTTAATAACTTGTTATTTTGACTTCATAACTCTTTATTTTGACTTAACAACTCGTTATTTCGACTTAATAACTTGTTCTTTTGACTTAATAACTCGTTATTTTGACATAATAACGTGTTATTTCGACTTTGTTATTTTTATTTTTACATATTATTTTGATTATTAGAGATTAGACATATAACCGAATTTCACTAAAGCAACTCCTGGCTTTTGAAATAACGAGATAATTTGTGGAAATAATGAGATATTAATTCAACGTTATGAGATTAAGTCGAAATAATGACATGATATCTTGGAATAATGTCTTATTAAGCCAAAATATTAGTTTTATGGCTCAAAGAGGCAAAACAGAACAGAAATTAAGGAGAATGATGGAGAATCTGTATGTCTGTTTGTGTGGGACACTGTGAAATATGAAAGTTCTCCATCTGGACACAATAGGAGATATTAATGACTTCATGGAAAGAAACTTGCTCTCCTGACTTTAGCTGGTTTTCTGTACATAAACATGGCGCCTATTTGTGCTGATGTATAAAAAACGCAGCTCACGCGACAGGCACGCTGTAACCATGACAACGCTCTTACAACATGCACGCGGTAGCTACTCTCGGCTAACGAACTAGCTTAGCTTGCTGTGTAGCTTAGATTCATTATTATTTTCTAATAAAGATGAAATAAAGCTCTGAGGCAAACGCCTTCACTGTGACTTCGGAGGCTTTGGGGGAAAATCGAGAGAATGTGACTTGTGAGTTATTTTTAATTGCGTTGCAACGTTGGAATATTGGCAATCCAAGGCTTCCGTACCACCCCAATAGTATCAATGGAGCTAACCTGGCCACGCCCCCTGCCTGGTTTCCGAGCACCTGATTGGACAGGACCTGTGAGGTGTGGGTGCCGTCGCTGTTTGTAATTGGCCTCTGAGTTTTTTTTTTTTTTTTTTTTTTCTGTAAAGTGGGTTGAACTGCTGCTTTTTTAGACCTGAACAGATGCTCCATCTCAATTAAAAAAAAAAAAAAAAAAAAAAAAAAAACGGACAGCTGCCGCTATTGTTGTTCTCAGGCCGCGCGAGCCGTAATTTTGCAGCTGCCACGCCGCAGAGCCACAATGAGAGCGCGCGCAACGGCGGCGCGTGGCGGATAATAACGCCGCGATTAGGGCGGCGCGTGCTCGCCCGGGATTAAATTACCAAGCACGCGCTCCCTCTGTCTATCTCGCGGCGCGCGCCCACACACACACACACACACACACACACACACAGCGCCCCAGTTTATCCCATTTCCCTAATAATAAGCAAATGTTTCTGCGCATGCGCAGTACTCTTTCCCCCCCAAATTCATGCTTCTCCATATATTTTAATCCCTTCACTCCCCCTGTAATCTAGGTCACAGATATTCACAGTTTTTCCTCCTTCCTCACAAAAAAATGCATAAATTTCAGATCAGATTTATGAGAAAGTTCTGGGTAAACTATACAAAAGAATATAAATACAAATAAAAAAGTTCTAGCCATGTTGCAAAATACATGTTTCTGCATCTCATGGGGCAGAGGGTTGAAATGTAGGGAATAAAAAAATGCATAACAATTTCAGCTTCAGGTCTGAAGTGGTTCATGCCAAACATCTTCTGCTCTGTAGTGACCTATAGTTTCATGGTGATAAAGCCACAGTAATAAAATAAGACGAAATACTTCCAGTATTGTTCTATGAAGATCTACAAATCGACAAAATGCACGAGAGGCACAAAACCAGAACCGAAACCAGATCCAAACTCAGAGCATTTGGCAAAGTAAACCGCATGGGGCTCTCAGTAATGGCATTAACCATAATGACTGCTACTCAGACTGCTAGAGAAAGCAGCTGGCTTGACATATTGGACATGTTTCCAGCAGGGTTGCCAGATTTTGGTTTAAAATCCACCCAAGCTTCTCAAAGTGCACTAAACTGTACCATTCCTTGTCACTGGGGTGGCACCGTTACTCCCTTCTTCACATACACCTTTACTCTAGAGCTTTACTCTAAAAGGTGTGCATGATAAATTACTTATTAAAGTAATTATTACTTATTAAATTACTTATTAAAGCTACCAAAGATAAGAGACAACAAAAGGTACAGTTTAGTACCCTTTTTTTTCTGAAAGTGTAGGGTTGTGATCATCACACGCCATTTATTATTGTGTTCTGAGTTATGGTTATATGGTTAATCTGAACCTCATTAACACGAAAACAAGCAGCCTATAAATAACGTCAACTTAACTTTTCTTTTTAAAAAAAAAGGATTTTGTGAGATTAAAATGAATCAGTATAAAGTTTAAGAGGTCCTTGGATGCAAAAAGGTTTAAGAACCCGTGCATCAAATCAGCCCGAATGATTATTTACAATTATGTCGCAGCGTAAAAGATGCTTTTCATTTCTTCAAATGAGTTAGAAAAATTGTAATGGAAATTGAGGAGGGGGGAAAAAAATTGGAAATGCCTACAAAGACTCGTGGATTTATCGCCGTGCAGAGTTTCATTTAAAGCCATCTGGATCGAATAAGGTTCAGCTACTACAGAACGCCTCGATATAACGGATATCGTTCAGGTGCAGGACGATGGTTTGAAATGAACTCTGCAGAGCGACAGATCTCCAGGAGCATGAAGTGCCTGGATCACATCAGAATTTCTTTTTTAAACGTTAAAAATGCGAGGTTATGAGGTCGGACAGTTAAAACAGAGGCCCCACGTGCACCTGAGAAAGCACACTGTTTTTTTTTCCTGTCTGATGAGAGCAAGGTGAAGCACTAAAGCAGACCCTCAGTCTCCTAAAGGCCAGTGCGTGGTGATCTCTGATTGCTTACGTTCTTCGCAGTATTCCCCCTTCCAGCCGGGGAGACAGGATAACTGCCCGTCTGGGTTGCAGGTGTAGTGGCCAAAACGGTCGTCCCTGGGCGTGCATATTTTGGAACAACTGTCGCCGTAGTAATTTTCATTGCAGATGAACCGGTAAGAATACCTTAGCTCCGTCTGCTGACCGCTTTGGACATCCTGAGACCACTCAGCCCCTACTTCCAGCTGTCTTTGGATGGCAAAAGAACTAATCTGTAAGTCGGGGTTGTTTGAGTCTATGAAAGGAAGGAAAAAGAAAGAAAAAAAAAACATTTAGGTCAAACTGTGAATATAAGAAACATACTTTCACACACTCTTTGTAATGGACTCTCCTTCAAGGTCTAATCTAATCCATAGGAATAAAAAAAAAAAAAAAAACACAAAAAAACGAATTTCCTTTTTCCTTTAAGTCGAGCGAAAAACATTCCCATGCTATTATCCCGTTCCAAAGGGCGGGACACAGAAAGGTGTAAAATACAGGAAAGTGCAGTCGGATGGTTTTGGCAAGCGTTGACTATTCTCACCAAAGCCCACTGCGCTTTCCCACGCCAAAAATAAACCAAAGGAAGTCCAATTGTGTTCGAGTATGAGAATGTGAAGGTGTTTTTGAAGCGAGAGGAAAATGCAGTTCCACGGCTGTATGTGTGCTTCAAAAAAAACAACAGCTTTACTTTCTTTATTTTTACTACAGAAATGCTTTTTGATTAAAACAGTAGCAATAATAATAAAATTGCATATAGCATATATATAGTGGACATAACTTAGAGTAATACCTTATAGAAATGAAAAACTAACAATGCTTTGCTTAGTTCATTACAAGCATTGGACTGTACAATAGTGTCGCCCTCTAGTGGATAAAAGTGGAAGTACTTACCTACAGGTGGATCCTCCGAGGGTGAATACCAGGCCTCAATAATCAAAGAAAATGATCCCTAAGAGGAGAAAATGTCATAAATACATCTGTAATTACAGCCCTGAAGATGATATAAAACTGATCCTGTAGCATTATGTCATTCATGTAGCATGAAAGTTGACTGTGCATGAGTGCTAAGAGTTCATGCAGCAGTGCAGGTGTAAATTGTGCACAGTACTGTTACACTCTGCAGCTTTATTTTCTGTGCAATAATCACACACACTTGCTTTCAGCTTTAGTGAAGACAAAGTTTTCCGACTGGCTCGTGCACTCTTTTTTCCTCTTACCGGCCATCCAAAGTTGAAGGGCAGGCGTATGGGTGTGCTCAGTTGTCCTCCCTCCATCCTGAACGAGTTGGAGCCCAGCACTGGGGTGACGGCGCTGCCGAAGATGCAGTCCCCTGGAGACACGGACACCTGGTAGTTCTTCAGACAAACACGGAAAAAAGTCCTGCAGTCCGGTCTGCATGAGGTTCCGCTCGCCAGCAGACCTTTAAAATTCTTGAACTCGTGGAGCTCGAGCTCGAAAACACCAGATCCGAATATCTATAGATATATATATTTATATATATGTATAGAGAGAGAGACAGAGAGAAAGAAAGAGAGAGAAAAGATGCATTAGGCTGCAGGTAGAGTCTCAGAAATAAAGGTGTGTATCTTTTACCTGGGAAGGTGCACCTTTTAAAGGTTAAGTGGTCCTTAAGGTTCATATATATATATATATTTATATATGTACCTTAAATTATTTCTAAAGGTATAAACATACATACTAACAGCACCAAAGATGTTTCCTTTAATGGCACCACCAAGCAACAAGGAAAAGTCCAGGAAAAGTTTGACACCTTTATTTCTGTGAGTGTAATACAGTTCTCTACAGCACTAGTGTGATAGCTAGTCAGTGGCTGATGAGACCTGATGAGACCACACACACACACACACACCTCTCCTGATCACTGCATATCAAACAATAATTCCTTTCTATCCCACATGCAGAAACTCAAGCTTTCCTAAAGATGATGCAATTACAATTAATCATTTGCTAAGGAATCATCTGTTAATAACCAATGCATTGCTCTCCTTTACAAGCTTTCCAAAGCACAACACAACAAAACAACAAAACCCAGCTAATCCTTTACAGCTGCTCCAAAACACAACACACACACACACCACCAGTCCTGTTTTAGTTTTTTTTTATTTCCTTTGACACTAAATAGTTATTTTACTGCTTTGCACTTGTGTACTTGAATGAACTGAATGCCTGTATTCATGTCCATGCAGGTCTACTTCAAGAAAGGTCTTCTTTCAAAGGAAAAAATACAGAAATTTGGAAAAAGATGCAGCTTTGTGTTTTCATGCATTAACACTGTGCAAGTCAGTATCTGTTTCTCATCTCTGAGCTGCTAAAATCAGATCTTATGATTATTATGATTATTATGATTATTATGATTTGCAATGCTTTGGTTTTTGGTTCTGCAGCAGTGTCAGAAAAAGAACTAATGATGATGATGATGATGATGAAGATGATGATGATGGTTTATTTACCTGCGTTAGGAGCGCGCTGAAGCATGCGATCAGAAAGGTGAACCAAGCTGCCATCCTTTATATTTTCCCAAAATGCTGTGGCGGGGCAGCCGGGTCACCCGCGGGGATATTTCCTACCAAAAAATAAAGCTCCTATTCCAAAGTGGAAGGAAGGCTTCAAAGAATGAAAAATAAATAAATAAATAAAGCACACAAAAGTACGAGGAGGAGAAGAAGGGAATATATTCCTGCGCGCGTCGCCGCTCTTCCGTGCGCAAAAGGCGCGTTCAAATTTCCAGGTTATCCAAAAGGTGAAGGTGAAGCGCTGGATCCAGTCTTATTATCCGTCCCGTCCTTGCATGTTCACTATTCCACAAACCTCCCGTGTGTGTGTGTGTGTGTGTGTGTGTGGGAGAGAGAGAGAGAGATAGTCGCCTCGGGGTGTGTGTGTGTGGTGTGTGTGGTGTGTGTGTGTCTTGTTTTATGCGACTGTGTGCGTTAGGGTGCTGCAGTAACGCAGATCGTCTCTCCTTAAGTCGTGAATGAAGTGTTGGTTCAGACGCACAGCGGTATTTATACTGGCTTCGTGTCCGCGCTGCTCATTACATAAACTGTCCATCATTAGACCCGCCCACTTTATTCAGTCCCCCCCAACACACACACACCTCAGGCCACGCCCACTCGCTCCAACAACAATGATGTGCACATGTAGGCTACTGGAACAAACAGCACACTGCCCTGCTAGCAGCGTGTTAAATAGCAGTCTGCTGATAATAATAATAATAATAATAATAATAATAATGATGATACTACTACTACTACTAATAATAATGATACTAATGATAATGATAATAATAATAATAATAATAATAATAATAATAATAATCATCATCATCATCATCATCATTTTATTCCAAATTTGTTTTTCACTCCGTCTTTTATTGCTTGATTGAACAGCACGTGTATGAAATGTATATAAAATGTGCTCTTGAAATAAATTTTATTTTTATTACCCTATATACATACACAGCATTTCTTTGCATGCACCTAAGACTATATATATATATATTTGTATACTTTTGTTTGGTTAAACTTGGTTAAACTTCCCACTCTTAGTAAAGGGTTAAGCACTGTAAAAGCTTCACTGTAGAACCCTAAATTATTACAGCATTAAAAGTAAATTTAATGAGATAAAAGCATGAGAAATACACCACTAGGGGAAAAAAGATATCGAAAAGATCCACGGAAAGCTTAAGGTTTCTTCATTTGTTCCTCCTGGTTTTCTATGTAAAATCCTATCAGAGAGGGTTCCAAGTATTTTTCAAAACACTCTTGAGGAACCCACTTTTTCCTTACGTGTACATATAAAAAATAAAAAGGCTAAGCAAAGTATTTATTATAAAGTGCATTAAAGAATCGTTAAGCAATAGAAATAAATGAAACTGTTTAGAGCCTTTAAGGGTTCCTCAGCTGCCTGTTTTGGGGAAACCGTTAAAGTGTCCACAGCAGTGTTTCCTGGTCAGAAAGTGTCGCAAGTACTAATCAAGGAACCCTTAAGGAACCCATTTTCCTCCTAATAGTGCACATAAACAAAGCATGCATGATAAAGCAGATGAATGAGATAAAAACACTAACAGTACTTGGAGAAAGGTCAGATCTAAGCTAGGAATGCTTAAAGAACCATGCTTTGAAGAACACCTGAGGACCCTTTTTCTAAAACTGTAGTTCAGATTAAATGAGTATGTTTCTATTTTTAAGTTAAAACACACGTACAGCATGCATTCCTAATATTTCAGCATTTAAAACAATTTATTTATTTATTTTATTTAGTTTTAGTTTAACTCTAATGTACCTACAGAATAAAACAGCAGGCTATATACACACATTTTTTTTTTTTTTGGCAGAAAAGCACAAGTGTTCACACTTTCACACTATCTTATACCACAGCGCTGTTGAATTCTGGATTCTGATTGGTCAGAAGTTGTTGATTAGTTTCTATAACAGCAGCTCTGACAGTAGTGCAGCTGCAAATCACAGGTTTATATCAATGCGCTCGTTCTGATACGTTATCGTTTCTATAGTAACGGCTCATTCACAGGGACTCCACCTGAATAGATTTGGATATGGTGATGTTTTCTGTAAGGAGCCTTTTTTTTATGTATGCATGGAAGGAGTCTCCAGTGTCAGCGCTTTGTACCACTCAGAAGTAAAGCTGTAACTTTAATGATTTCTTGGTAACATCGTTTTTGTCTTGTTAACTTCAAGAGAGAGAAAAGTGACGCTGATGAAGGAATGACTTTTATGGTTTAAAGCTGCAGTTTATAGCTGTAAGTAGAAATAGTTACAAATATGACACGTTGTTCTTTAATAAATAAAAAAATCTAACTGGCAAATTGCTGTGAAATCAAACTCTTCAGGATGTGCTGTGTATTATTATGATGTCATGTTTAATTAATTGATTTTGGGCAGAATGTATCACACTTTACTACAGATATTTTAACACAGTGTATATGCTGATTGGTTGATATTTCTGAGGTGAGAGAAAACAAATAAACACTAATCTGAGTCACTACACTTTCCAGTCAACTGCACGGATGACTGCCTCATTTACAGATGATAAATAAAGGGTCACAACACGACTTTCCGTTTCCACTTAGTGCACGCTTCATTTAAAAGCAATATCACACTCGCAATCATGCTGTGTTACTGACTATCAGCATGGCTGTGATTATCCGTGGCCTCGGGCCTACAGCAGAATCTCAGCTGCGCTGATATTCAGTACAGCAGCACGACTGCGAGTGTGATACTGCTTTTATACACCGGTTTTATAAACAAGAAATTATTATCGAGTAACTGACATTTCAGACACAATATGGACAAAAATATCTTGTTATTTTTACTCCAAAAATGAAAATACTACAAAGAAGCCAGAGCTGGATAGAGCGTTGCAAGTTGTCATGGTAACGCACAGACTGACTGACAGCCTGTAGTAAGTGAGGTAACAGTTTCAATGTAAAGAACTACTGCTAAAATTGTAATTTTTTTTAATGTAGTGAACACAAACAAGTGGAGTGATACACACAGAGACATGTCCCGGTGCTGTTATACTAAATATCACCAATCTTGGAACTCGTTTGTCCAATCAGATTAGTGGACTGAAACTAACCGTTGTATAAATCTCTCTTACAAGTTTGGGGGAAAACTGTGGTGCTACTCGGTGAGTTTGAATATTCTACATTATATTACAACTAGTACAGTATAGTATAGAATAGAATAGTATAAAATAGTATAGAACAATATAGAATAATGTAGTATAGTATAGAACAGTGTAGTATAGTAAAGAATAGTATCGATTAGAATAGTGTAGTATAGTATAGAACAGTATAGTATAGAACTGTATAGAACTGTATAGAATGGTACAGAATAGTGTAGTATAGAACAGTATACTATAGAACAGTACAGAACTGTATAGTATAGTATAGTATGGTATAGTATAGTATAGTATAGTATAGTAATGAATAGTATAGAATAGTGTAGAATAGTATAGTATAGTATGGAATAGTGTAGTAAAGAACAGTATACTATAGAACAGTACAGAACCGTATAGTATAGTATAGTATAGTATAGTATAGTATAGTATAGAATAGTGTAGAATAGTATAGTATAGTATGGAATAGTGTAGTATAGAACAGTATACTATAGAACAGTACAGAACCGTATAGTATAGTATAGTATAGTATAGTATAGTATAGTATAGTATAGAATAGTGTAGAATAGTATAGTATAGTATGGAATAGTGTAGTATAGAACAGTATACTATAGAACAGTACAGAACCGTATAGTATAGTATAGTATAGTATAGAATAGTGTAGAATAGTATAGTATAGTATGGAATAGTGTAGTATAGAACAGTATTTGAATAGTGTAGTATAGTATAGTAATGAATAGTATAGAACAGTATAGTATAGAACAGAATAGAATAGAATAGTATTTGCATAGTGAAGTATAGTATAGTCATGAATAGTATAGAATATTGTAGAATAGTATAGTATAGAACAGTATAGTATAGAACAGTATAGTGTAGAACAGTATAGTATAGTCATGAATAGTATAGAATATTGTAGAATAGTATAGTATAGAACGTTATAGAACCATATAGAACCATGTAGAATGGTATAGTATAGAATAGTATAGTATAGAACAGTATACCATAGAACAGTACAGAACCATATAGTATAGTATAGTATAGTATAGAATAGTATAGAATAGTATAGTATAGTCGTGAATAGTATAGAATATTGTAGAATAGTATAGTATAGAACAGTATAGTATAGAACGGTATAGAACCATATAGAACCATGTAGAATGGTATAGTATAGTACAGTATAGTATAGAACAGTACAGAACCGTATAGAACCATATAGTATAGTATAGTATAGTATAGAACAGTATAGAACAGTATAGAATAGAATAGTATTTGAATGGTGTAGTATAGCATAGTCATGAATAGTATAGAATAGTGTAGAATAGGATAGTATATTACAGTATAGTATAGAATAGTATGGAATAGTGTAGTATAGATCAGTATAGTATAGTGTAGTATAGAATAGAATAGTATTTGAATAGTATAGTATAGAATAGTATAGTATAGAACACTATAGAATAGTATGGAATAGTGTAGTATAGATCAGTATAGTATAGTGTAGTATGCAATAGTATGGGATAGTGTAGTATAGATCAGTATAGTATAGTGTAGTATGCAATAGTATGGGATAGTGTAGTATAGATCAGTATAGTATAGTGTAGTATGCAATAGTATGGGATAGTGTAGTATAGATCAGTATAGTATAGTGTAGTATGCAATAGTATGGGATAGTGTAGTATAGATCAGTATAGAATAGTATACAGGTGTATAGTAATGAACACACACTCCTACACTGCTCATACATTACATTTACAGTAACATAGTGGCAGCAGAGTCGTCAAGTCCTTACTGTAAATAATATTTTGCTGTAGTAGATAAATAATAGTTTGCTGTAAATAAAGAGAAAAACTGTATTTTTTTTTACAGAATTGCAGATTGGTAGCAGTATATTACTGTAAAAACAACACTCTAATTTTACACTTATACTGTTTTAGCTCTTTCATTATTATTAAAAAAATAACATCATCGTATTAACATCATTTACAATTTGTCTTCACTGAGATTCCTGGTTTTGTTTTCGAACCTAGTTTTATTTTTTAAATTCTTTATTTTCAAGTGTTTTATTCTTTTAATTTTTTTTATCTTTTATGTAGATAAAACCACTCTTACTATATAAGTGCTATATAAAATTATTATTATTATTATTATTATTATTATTATGAAAAATGGCCAGTGAGTGTATATCAAGACCCTGTATATTATTATAGCTTTTTTAAATACATCTGTTAAGTAAGGAATACATTCTGAACACTCTGTGTCATGCTGTTAAAGGAAAATAATCAGTGACAGGGTGGTGTGGTGAACTGGAGTTTGGTGAATTTTCTAAAAACAGCACGTCTTGCAGTGTTTTATTCCCTTTATACCACATCAGCTTGCCTAGTAATTTATTATAGAATGATGCATCATACTTTTTTTAATGTTTACAGTTATATATTTGTAGTAATATTGTGGGATGTGTGTGAAACAAGTTCATTCGTGTTCTCACTTACGTTATAGCAGCTATAAACAGTCGTTCCATCACCAGCCTCTCTTTTTTCTCTCTCTGAAGATAATAAGACAAAAAACGCAGCTTGTCACGTTACTGAGAAAACACAAAAAAGCATAAACGCCTCTCTCCTGAAGATAACGGAAAACTTAACTCTGACACTGGAGACTCCTTCCATAAATGTTAAATCAGTGATAAACTTATCAACGATTACACGCATCTTTTAAATCCGTTTATGTGGATCTTTCACTGTTCAAGTCCCTGTGAATGAGCTGTTACTATAGAAACGATAAGTGCATTAATATAAACCTTTGATTTGCAGCTGCACTACTGTCAGAGATGCTGTTATAGAAAACTAATCAACAGCTTCTGAGCATTAATGTGCTATAATCCATAATAACATCTTACTGTTATACAATCATTTGGCTATAATGTGTGTTCTGAATTGTGCACGAACTATTTATTGTAATGTAATGAAATGACAATGCCGGTGGTAGAAAAAAAAACGAGCCGTGATTCTTTGTGGACTGATGGAGATGATAGCGGCGCATGTCGTTTAGTGCTGAGTGGCTCGCGTGCCGCTTCCATGCGGGTCTCGAGCGAGCGCTGGTGATGGGGCTCAGATAACACTTCAGCTGTATGATAATGAGCGCTCATTTAAATGCACAACTGCCATCATTCCAGTAAGAGTCATGATAACTAGACATAACACAGATATAACACAGCTTGATATTCATGCATGCTTTATTGCTTTTTTTAAAAAAAAATTTTATTATTATAATTTTTGCACTGGTATCGGATTAAGCTATACTCATACAGTAGCTGTGAGGCAATATTAGTTATTTCATGACCCCCTGCTCAGGCCATGACATTAGACACGCCTTCTCCCGCACTGGATTATATTTTCACCTCACAGTCAGGTCAAACCTGTTTACACTGCATAGATTCACGTTTCTCAAAGTCAAACAGTTTTTTTTTTTTTTTACAGTTTAACATCTTATTTAGCTATTAGCTACATATACAATCCTAATTCACTGGTCAGTTAAAATGAATTGGATTTGAAATTACTACTTTTGCCCAATAACTTCAAAAACAAGCAGCAAATGTGTTAATGTTAATGTTAATATTAATTATGATCTATGAAAACTTCTCTGGATGGAAGGTTCAGAAATGAAAAGCTCTAATGGCTTAAATAAATACTTACAATCATATATACATTTGCCTAAAGTATTTAATATTTGTATATTTGGATTATATTCATAAAATGAATCAGTGCTGCGGTAATAAAATACCATTTTACAGCAGTACGTCCAGGGTTTAGTTTCGAGGACTGAAAAGCAACAATGCTACAGTCAGCGCAGCTCTCGAAAACCTAACTACAATAAAATAACTTCAATAAATTAACTACAATAAAATAGCTACAATAAAATAACTACAATAAAATAACGGTACCAAACGGCACTCTTCCTGCTCGCTGAGGCCGCACCAACAGCGGTACCTGTTTTGTACCTTTAGTGTGTAGCTTTATAAGGTGCTTGTGGTGTAGCTTTAATTATTTTAGAATAAAGAATTTCAGAAAAAAGTTTTAAAAGAACATTAGTGCTCCTTAAGGTCCTTAGCATACCTTAAAAATGTTAAAGCCTTTCAGATACAAGAAGGAAAGAAAGAAAGAAAGAAATGGGAAAGATGGAATGCAATATTTAAAATTAAGATGCATTTAAAGAAAGATAGAAAAGAAAAAAAAATGAAAGAGAGAAAAGGTGAGGGATAAAATAAAAGAAAGAAAAAAAGGCATGAAGAAAGAAATAAGTAACAAAGGTGGGTGGGCAGGAAGGTGGGCAAGTGGGTGGGCAGGAAAGTGGGTGGGTGATTGGGGGGGCAGCTGAACAGGGAGGGCAGGTGAGCAGTGGGGGCAAGTGAGTGGGGGGGCAGGTGAGCAGGGAGCAGGTGAGGTTGGGGGGGGCAGGTGAGCAGGTAGCAGGAGAGTTGGGGGGCAGGTGAGCAGGGGGCAGGTGAGGTTGGGGGGGCAGGTGAGCAGGTAGCAGGAGAGTTGGGGGGCAGGTGAGCAGGGGGCAGATGAGGTGAGGGGGCAGGTGAGGTGGGGGGGGCAGGTGAGCGGCGGGGCAGATGAGCAGGCACAGGTGAGTGGGGGGGTAGGTGAGTAGGGGGTAGGTGAGGTGAGGGGGCAGGTGAGCGGGGGGGCAGGTGAGCAGGCACAGGTGAGCGGGGGGTAGGTGAGTGGGGGGGCAGGTGAGCGGGGGGGCAGGTGAGCAGGCACAGGTGGGGGGAGCAGGTGAGTGGGGGGTAGGTGAGTGGGGGGGTAGGTGAATGGGGGGGCAAGTGAGCAGGGGGCAGGTGAGGTGAGGGGGCAGGTGACTGGGGGGCAGGTGAGCGGGGGGGGGGGGCAGGTGAGCAGGCACAGGTGGCATGAGTGCTTATGAAAGATGCTTTAATTGCTTTGAGGTCAGCGCTGACATTCGAGCTCACTTTCACTGTCTTCATCATTATTAAATATTTCATGCACAATCACGACACTGTTTTTAGGAAAAATATAAGATGTAAATTATCTCCAGATCACTGTATTTAAATATAAATCTAGATTTCTGTTGCTCTTTAGACTGAAATGTGTCTCTGGTTTATCTTTACAATCTTTCTACACAAAACAAAACAAAGCAAAACAAAACAAAACAAAACAAAGCAAAACAGATTGACTGTAATAAACGCTGTTGGCTTTTAAAATATTCAAAATTTTTTGTATCTCTGAAATCAGCTGCATCTTTAATCTCAAATTGCAAATCTTTGCAAACATTTTTTTGACTTCAGTGTTAACAAATGAATTAAATGTTTCTGAACACATTAGAATTTTTAAAAAGGGTTTTACTTTTATGTATTTGCTGCAAAGAGAGAGACCATTAACATTTTAAAATAAATTTTGAAAAAGTCAAAATTTATAATACATGTACTTATAAAAAAACAATCAAAGAATCTGGATATGTTTTTAAATAATTTATGTGTGAGAAGGTGAAATTAAACACAATGTCACATATGCGTCTTGTCTTAAATGCGCCACAGAAATGAAAAGTTGAACATTATTTATACATTCAGCCTACGTGATCTACAGCCTACTGGATCGCTGCAGCGTAACGGACATTAACCTCAGACCATTGTAACCTTTACCACCCACACACAGCTATAGTGTGATCTAAAGCCTGTGTGTAAATCACTGCGCACAAACACACACACAAACACACACACACGTACGCACCCACACAAGTAGGAAGCGGAGAGATGGAGGGGGTCAGAAAGCTCAGATAGAGAAAAAAACAACACATATACACACACACACACACACAAACACACACACACATGCAGGAACAGCCAGTCCAACAATGTGGAATAATTCTGCTGTTAAAGATGTTTGTGAACATGAAAATACATTAATATTAGCATTATTATGCTGCATATTCGGTCTCACTGAGATGTTTACTTCTGAATAAAATTTGCTTGCACACATTAGGGATGTACTGAGCTGATGATGAGTATCGTTATCAGGGCCAGAAATGCCGCATTAACATGCAACAGATATTCCGATCTGATCCACTGATGTATTTTTATGCATATGTCGTCGACTAACGTAACGCAAATCATACACATAAACACCGGACACAACTTATCTTAAAACACACACTCGAGGTACTCAAGGTACTGCGAGGACCTGGAAAAGGGATAGTTAAAAGTAGGATTGGGGAATCCATACAATACGTACAATAAATCTCCTAGCTCACTGTGCTGATGTTAGCCAATCATAGGCATCTATAAGCTCATGTACGTATGTGGAAGAGGGCAGATAGCGCTTTCATTCAAGTGTGTTACGCTGCACTGTGAAAAGATGCAGTCGGATGGCTTCATGTGTCTCGGAGGAAAGATGTAATAGCCTTCACCCTCCCCATGTGAGCAAAACTGTCTGTAATGTTCTATGGATAGTTTTTTGGTTCTGTTCTAGGGTTCTGCATAGAACCATTAGCTTGACAAATCAAAGACTCCTGAGGGTTTAACATATTTGTGTTAAATCTTTCCACTCTACACCCTCACTGGCGTTCTTTGGATGGTTAAGAGTTCCAGCAGGAGGCTTTTCTGAAAAAAGTCTGTCATAGGGTTCTACACAGAACCTTTAACATTTTCCTCAGGGGGACAAACGGAAGAGCCGTTCTCATGTCACCGAGAAACTGCAAAGCGTAAACTCCTCTTTCCTTAAGAGCGCTGACACTGGAGACTCCTTCTATAAATGTGACATTGTTAAAGACTCCTTACAGAAAACGTCTCTGTGCCAATGATGACACGTTTTTTATTCATCAGCTCTATGACTCCCTGAGTGAATGAGCTGTTACTATAGAAACGATTAGAACGTAAGTATTTTATATATATATATAAAATACTTCGCTGCATCTATATATATATATATATATATATATATATATATATATATATATATAGAGAGAGAGAGAGAGAGAGAAGCAATAATGCTTTAGAATGAATCCGCTCTTATAGAAAATGACTCCATGCCTTCTGACCAATCAGAACCCAGAATTCAATTATTAACTCGCTAACTTTTCCTACAGCTCGAGTCGTGCTACGAATTGGAGCTCGTGCAAAGCGGTCGCGTCAGCTTCACTGAAAGTGAAATTCACTGAACAAAAGGATGCATTAGCAGAACTGAAGCGATTGTTCTTCTCGTGTTTAGACAGCATTATCCTGTTTGTCTTTTTTTTAAATGTTTGGTCGTTCCTGAATAAATACTTTTTTGTGCAGCACAACAATCGCCTAAGTGAGGCCTCCAGTCAGATGGGGATCATATTCTGTTATTTGCACTTCGGAGCTTGCGGCAGTGGCGAGCGTTTCCTATCTTATCTGCCGTCGCTCCATATGTCTCTGTTATAGCAGAAATGTCATAAAGCGAGCGACAATTACACGTAAACCAGAGTTTTATGGTCGTGTTTCACTCATGGGTGCTGCTGATAAAAGCACAATGCTGCTAAATGTGGCGGCTGTTTATTAGGAGTTTTAATGAAGACAGATTTACAAGGACGAGACGTGGTTTCTTTCTTCTTTCTTTCTGCTTTAGAACTGCACAGTGATTAATCATTAACATTTGTATTATTAATGCAAGTTTATTAAATAAATAAAATCTATTTCACCATCCTGAGTGTCCTGGAACAATCTCGCAACACGAGAATCAGATGAAACCATCCGTAAAGCTCACGTTGCGAAGAATATTTATTCAGTCAAACTGTAACTGTAAAACAGTCATGTAACTGTAACTGAGGTAGCTGTGATTTCAAACAAACGTCCCGTGATGATCCATCACCCTGCTGTGAGAGCTGGAAGATGTGTAACTGTCCACGTTTATGTCATATACCAAGAAGAAAGCCGGCTCTCAGGCCACATTTACCTTCGCTTCATTTATCACCTTTGATCCACAGCCTTCCCGGGGTTTGTTTTTGTCTTTTTGTTCAGTTTTTTTCTGAGGCGGTCTGTAAATGTGTAAATGTCGGACATGAGAGTGAGATTTACGCAGTGACAAAGTGTCAGGGTGTGTGTTTTTTTTTGCGTTTTATGCTTGTCCTACATGTTAGTTTTGGACACACTCTTGTTGAAATCTAAAAAGATGAAATAGGTTATGTAATGTATTTGGTTTCTTCTCGAACCCTGTGACAATGGACGCCATTCACGGCTAAAAAAAAAAAACAGATCTCGATGTGATAGAAAATTGGCAGGACAGCTGCATGTGAGCTCGAAAAGCAAACATTTCATCGCCAGCCCTATCTGTGAATAATAGGTATTTGCCAGTCAAACAATATGTTCTTGGGAACTGGTGAATACTAGCCATTATGTGCATTTGGGTGCAAAAGTTTGCACCCCCTTAGTTTCTGGATGGAAGAATTGACAAGAGTACATCAATTTTACAGTTTATCTTACTTATTTAATAGCGTCTATTGACTGAAATTCATAAATATTACAGCGAAAGTTTACATCCCCACTGACCTGTTCTACTTAATTTAAGGTGTCTAATGACTTCAAACAGGCAACGTGTTTACTTTAAGTCATATATAAACAAGTTTTGCTTTGTTTTGGGTTTAAGAGATGATGGCAATCTGGAAAAAAAACTCTCACACACCCCAAACCAGGAAATACTGACCTCTCACAGAGCTGGAGCAAAAGTTTACATCCCCACTGACCTGCTCTAGATAATTTAAGGCCTCTAATGACTTAAAACTGGCAACATGTTTACTTTTAGTCATATATAAGGGATAAAAACTTCAAACAAACCCAAACTCTTTTGAGATTTGCATAGTTTCAAGTTTAAATGTTGATGGAAATCTGGAAAACAGCTCTAACACACACTAAATCAGAAAATAACTGACCTGCTATAGGTAATTTAATGACTCGCAACAGGCAACATGTGCACTTTAAGTTGTATATAAGGAATAAAAACTTCAAACGGACACAAACTCTTGAGTTTAGCTGTGTTTAGAGTTTAAGAGTCGATGGGAATCAGAAAAACAGCTCTCTCACACACACGCACACACACGCTAGTCCAGGAAATATTGACTTATCATCGAGCTGGAGCAAAAGTTTACATCCCTGCAGACCTGCTCAAGGTAATTTAAGGCATTTCATGACTTAAATCAGGCAACATGTTCACTTTAAGTCATATTTAAGGCATAAAAACTTCATACAGACCCAAACTCTTGAGATTTGCTGTGTTTTGAGTGTAAGAATAAATGGAAATCAGGAAAACAGCTCTCACACACACTAAAACAGAAAACTACTGACCTGCTGTAGGTAATTTAAGGTGTTCAGTGACTTACAGCAGGCAACATGTTTACTTTAAATTATATATAAGGAATAAAAAACGCTCGAATTTTGCTGTGTTTCACATGGGAATCAGGAAAAGAGCTCTCACACACACTAAACCAGGAAATCGTGACCGTTCACAGAGCGATACCAAGAAGGCAATACCAAGAAATTTTACAGTACTTAGAAAGGCCAAACAAAATTCACCCACGTTACAAATCTAGCTTATTTCACTGTTAATATGTGAACATGCACATTTTGGATTGCTTTATTATTTGTGATAAAGAGCAAACACACGATCAATATCAAACGAAAAGGTGTACAAAGTTTCGCAACTCAACTGTAAGGTGAAGAAAGGACATTTTCAGAGTATGACTGAAGAAAAGCAACATCTTTTAATGTTTGATATACAAACTCCCCGTAAATACGGGTTTATCACCAGCCCCTCAGATCCACATGGTAAGCGCTGACCCCAGATCAGCAGGTCTGACGTCCATCACCACGTTTTCTTTTACAGCGAGGCTCAGCAGCCGAGGCAGATGGCCCCGCTGCACTTGAATTACACCTCTATTAAAAACACGGCTGCTTCGCACGGCTTAATGCTACATTTGATCTCTGAGCCACAACCTGTTCTGGCTGATCCGTGAGCAGCTCTGCTATCATCCTGTATATCAGAGCAATATAAGCCACCTGTTACACTCGTTACACATACACACTGTATTTGCTCAGGCTGGCTTTGCTGTGTTTGACGTAAGACTGATTCCGGCTGTAAAACACTCCAAATCCTGATTTGGGCAATATGGCACCAATGAGAGCCAGCTATCAGGGTTTCATTTAGCCACAAGCTGAAGTTTTCCTAAAAGACTTGCCACAATTTCTACACAAAATCCCAAATTAAGTAAAATAAATTTGTGACTTCAGACTTCATGTAGTATGAACTATGTAAATTTTGTCAAGAATACTGCTATATTTTGTTAAAAAAATTATATTTTCTCTATTTTTTATATTATTATGATTATATATTATTATTTTGTATATTATCTATATTAAAAAAAACTGCATATTAGATCAGAATATTAACAATTTTGTTGATTGATTGATTTTTTTTTGTTTATTTAAATTTTTTTTCTTTAGTTACTATATTATATAACATATTTTTTAGTTGGTTTTTTTCTTTCTTTTTAGCTCTTGGTATCCAAACATGTGGCAATCCATTCACTTTTTAATATATGATGTGTATAAATAATTTTTATAAATAATAAAACTAATAAAAAAAAATCTAAAGAATCTAAAGGGTACTAATGTGTACCTTATCTTTTGTACCTTTAATATGCATTTCACCTGGAAACATGAATATGGTGTAACTTTACATGATTTAAGGTACATAACTACTTTTCGAGGTAAAAGGTATGTATAAAGTAGCTGCTAAATGATACTTCAGAGAATTTTTTTTTTTTTTAATTTACTTACTTAAAGCAGCAAATCAGCAAAGTATTTAAACATAATTAAACAAAAAGAAATCTAAATCTGGAAGGTTTTCTTTTTTTTTTTTTTTCCCAACATGCTCTCAAGCTTGCAGATTTGTCAGTTCATGTGAATGAGTTAAGGTTAAGGTTAAGGTGACGGTTGGGGGCGGGGTTAGGGGCGGAGTTAGCACTTAGAATTGGGTCGCAAAACTCACAAAGAAAAAAAAATCCAACCACCTCACACTTTTTCATCCAAATTTCAATGATTTTTTTTTCAGATTGGCTGTTATTATTATTATTATTATTATTATTATTATTGTTATTTATTAAAATGAATAAACTACAAACACCCTGGTATATAACTGACAGGCTATAGTTCATTTATAAGTAAAGAAATGCCAGAAATATGCGAACAATTTATAAGTCCAGATTTATAACAAGTAATTGAAAGTGGAATTTAAAAATTATAAGGAGTAAAATGTTCTTACTGGAAATGTATTGAGGTAAAACTTCAATTATTTTCAACCGTACAGTAAAGTATACTTATGTTTAGTAAAATTACATAAGTGCTTTCCACTTCAGCCTGTGATTACGCTTACAGAACTGTACCTGCACACGCCTCCCATTCGGGAAAAGAATTACTCACCAACAGCAACAAAAAAATTAAACCGCTTCTGTACCTGGAACTTTCCAGCCACGTTCTCCGCTTTGTGTTTACTAAACAGTGGCATACGCTGCTGCTGACAATCTCAACTCCGATGTCACTCCCTAAAACACTGACTCATGAAAATGTGTCATGAGCCATAATTAATTACACCAGACTTTTTTTAATCATTGTTGTTTTTTTCTTTTTTTTTTTAAAACAGTTTTAATGGTTTTGACTTTTAAAGTTCACATTATGTGAAAATTCCAACTATGGATTTTAATTTTAAGTTCAATTTTCAATTCAATTTTATTTGTATAGCGCTTTTAACAATGGACATTGTCACAAAGCAGGTTTACAGAAATAAATGGACTCACAAAAATATATTGTAAATATTTGAATTTATCACTGTGAATTTATCCCTAATGAGCAAGCCAGTGGCGAAGTGTTTAGTTTTTAATTTTCAAGCTAGAAAAAGTAAAATAAAATGTCCATCGATTGAGTTTTAACATTAAGTTTTAACTTTAACATTGGACAATAAGTTTGTAATGTTTGTCATTTAACTTCCTTTGCAACCAAATTTAATTAAAAATAAATCAATTTCCTGTTGAATATTTGATAAATCACTTTCTATACTTTCTATTTTAAAATCCTACATAGTATTTAATCAATTAAACAAATTCTAAATTTGTTTTTTTTAAAGACAAGAATGTTCTTAATGTGTCCCATATTATTTAATTTGTGCTATATAAGCAAGTTAAAGTAATTGTAAAAAACATTCATAGTAAAACTGAATCACAAATTCATATTCAGATTCCTAAATTTGCACAATTTAAATGTTGTAAGTACAATTTTAACATTGAAAGGACAAAAATAACTAAACAAGTGAATATGAAATGTACAAATATGAAAACATTAGGCAGCATGATTCAGCTATTAAAATTGCAAGTTATAATTTACATGCTCAATATGTTCAATATTTATGTAATTTATAAAAAGATAGCTTATAATATATAGCTTATAATATAGCTGATAGCTGCATTTAATGCTGTGGAATGTCTGCAAAACAAGTTAGTTCCTGTTCTCACTTGCGTTATAGCAGCTATAAACAGTCGTTCCCTCACCAGCCGCTCTTTCTCTCTCTCTTGAAGTTAAGACAAACAAAAAATGCAGCTTATCATGTTACCAAGAAACCACAAGCAAGGCGTAAACTCCTCCATGACGAAAAACTTAAAGTTACAAAGTTACAGCTTCAGCGTTGACACTGGAGACTCCTTCCGTAAATGTTAAATTAAAAGACTTCACTGTAACGCGGTTACGTGGAGCATCCGTCGAACAATTCCCTGCGAATGAGCTGTTACTATAGAAACGATAACATGTGATTTGCGGCTGCGTACATATTAAGACCTTCGGACCAATCGGGATGCAGGATTCAATAGTGCCGTGGTGTAAGGAAGCGAATGTGATCAACGCAGAGTGCATGGTGGTAGCTTCCAGGCTTGCTGGTTGATTACAGAAGCCATGTGGCTGAGAGAGAGAACGTAGATTAGAGAAACCACCTGCAGCCATATAAGGGGTTTAGAGCATGATGCAAGACTGCATTATAGCTTTCCCTAATCTGCCCTGAAAACAAACTCCTTTCATCTGGGACATTTTACACTATAGCAGCCATGTACACTCAGCAGGAACTTCACTACAATTCTACTCTACATTTACTTCCTGCTCCTTTAACTAGTGACAAAAACGTAAGTCTAGCATCTGCCCATGTTACCAAATTAAAAAAAAAACTTCTTTTCTTTTTTTTCTCTGGAAAAACACTAGACAAGTCTAAGCTTCTCGCATGAAACGTGAGTTGTAAGATACGTAGCACATGGTTGGAGTGCAGCCAAAAGTAACACATAGTGGCCGCGTTCTTCTGTAAAGCCGTTGCTATAATGGGATTAAGTTCTCCAGCCTGAGCTAATCCCCACTTGTCTCTAGTGCACCATGCTGACAGATGAGATACAGAATAGAGTCAGTGGGCCAGTAATGGACGCTGTATTTGATTACAGTTGGACCATTTTGTTTCAAAATGTAAAAACAGTCCATGCTAGGACTATGGTGTGAATTCTGGCTTGGTTTCAGGTGGTTTGACTCCTGTAAGTAAGATAAATGAAGATTTGCTTCACTGTCCATCAAAAGATTTGCTTTTTTGGTTGCTTCTCTGGAAGAAGAAAATATAAACAATACAATAAAGCATGTCCTGATAATACTACAAGCCCTTGAACAAAAGTTAGACACAAAGACACATAAATGACACTTTCAAACACCCCTACAATGGGTCGTACCATTTCTCAACTGCCTCAAGTGTGACTCTTTCATTATGCATGTGATAGTTGTTAAAAAAAAAAATGCAATTTTTACTATTAGCTAGCTAACTTAAATGGGAGGAATTGTGATAGAATAAAAACATTGCAATTTATTATATTATATTATATCATTATTGAATTCTCTAATCTCCCTGGTCAGAAGGTGTTGATTAGTTTTCTATCACAGCAGCTCTGACATTAGTGAAGCTGCAAATCACAGGTTTATATTAATGCTCATTCACAGGGACTTTTACAGCAAGTGGTCAAAAGAAAGTGATGTGACGGATTCATATGTAAGGAGATTTAGCATTTATGGAAGGAGTCTCCAGTGTCAGCCCTTTGTAACAATCAGAAGTAAAGCTGTAACATCTTCAAATTTTTCTGTCACATGATCAGCTGTGTTATTTTTGTCTTATTTACTTAATGAGAGAAAAAAATGTGTTTTATTCCTTACTTATTTTACATTAAGACTGAGTAAAAAAAGGTAAAGGCAAAAGGTTGTGCTGGCTCTTACATTTTTAAAAAAATGTTAAGTAAACACTTAAATATGTTTCTCCAGTAGGTTTAGAAAGACGCATAAATTATATTTTCGAACACCCCTACACAGGGCCATACCATCTCTTAACTGTTAGCTAGCGTAATGCATTTCATATTCATTAGTGTCTAAGCAAAAAGTTAGCTAGTTAGCTAGCCGGTTGACTTATTATTTATGTATAGTATTGCTTGAATATATATGACGCTAGTGGATATACACCAGTGTTAACTTGTTAGCCAGCCAATGAACTGACAACAAATATTACAGTGTCAGAACTTAGCTTACTGCATTGTGTTATGTGTTCAGGATCTCTGTGTGGGAAATAAAAGCCTCGAACTTCAAATTTCAAATGTCAAATCTTGAGTCGTGACGTGGCAGGACTGTTTCTCTCCTCATCACCTACTGCCACATTTAGCTACCCACGTTGAACTCGGGGGATTCCACCTCCCGCTTGTCCTGTGTTGGTAGGATTCATCCATCTGAGTGAGATTTTTGTTTGGGACAAGACAACGTCCTCTTAGGTCACTTCAAACAGGATATGACACGTGGTCCTCTCAGAGCTCCTGCCGTTTGTTTGATAGAAGAAGTCCGTGTGTAATAAATAAGACTCAATCCTCCCCAAGCGCGCTTTGATTTAACCAAAACACAGAAGGCCTTGTTTAAATCAAGTGTTTAAATGAAAATATGTCAAACACTCTAAATTAATGACAAACCTTCGGTTTTCGACGGAGGCCGCAGATGAAACAGAATAACAAAGCAATTAGTGAAGTGGCAGAATCAGCTTGTGCATGTTTACGCTGCTTTAGAAGCCTGACTTTGACTTGTTTATCAAAGACGTCAAACTGAAAAATGTTTGAGTCACTTTTAGAACACAAATTATCTCAGGATTGAATAATACATTTCTGAACTGGATGGTTCTGCAAAAAAAAAAAAAAAAAAAAAAAAAAAAAAATCTAATCAGAAAAAGGTTTTTATGCTCATCAAGAAATCCAGATTCTACGAATATGCAAATTAGAAACGCCCCCAAGATTACACCCTCTTCCCCTCTGAACCTGTTTTTGCTTGGCCTGCATTTGCATATTAGAATTTGATTGGCTCTTGTATTTTATGACACAACAAATAAAAAGACATAATGTTAATAACGTACAATTTTACAAGGTGATGGTGAGAGTGGGAAACTTACTGACTGTTACAAAGCGCTGACACCGGAGACTCCTTCCATCAATGTTAAATAAACATCTAACAAACAACTTCACCATATCAATGATTTTTAAATCCCTTTCTGTGGAGCGTCCACAGTAGTTCTTAAAATTTGCACAATATTTTAAATTTGATGAATACTTATTGAACGTCCCTACACTGGGCCATACCATTTCTTAATGTTTACAAACATAATGCGTTACATATTTAATAGTGTCTAAGTAAAGTCTAAAGCATATAGTGTCTAAAGTATTTCTTGAATATATGATGCTAATCATTTGGCTTGTATTTGCATACTAGAACCTGATTGGCTGTTATATTTTATGACAACAAAATTCACATCACACATTCAACGCTAGCAAAGAACAACCGAAATTTGGTCACTACAACAGAAGATTGATAATTTGTGCTTCAACTATGTAAAAAGCCTTGCTAATATCTTTAATGTTTTAATGTTACCTTCATTATAAAAAATTATAAACTTTAAAAATGAAAAATCTGTTTTCAGACGGACAACTGGTCGTCTATTTAGTAGTGTTGCATAATTTATAACAGAGCATTGTTGAATTCTGGATTCTGATTGGTCAGAAGGTGTTGATTAATTTTCTGTAACAGGTTTATATAAAGGCACTCGTTCTAATACGTTATCGTTTCTATAGTAACCACTCATTCACAGACGCTCCAGATAAACAAACGTGTGTAATCATTGATATGGTGAAATTTTCTGTAAGGAGGTGTTAACATTTATGGAAGGAGTCTCCAGTGTGAGCGCTTCGTACCAGTCTCTTAAGTGCAGTTTTCCGACATCTTCAGCAAAGCCGCAGAGTTTTTTTTCTTATTAACTTCAAGAAAGAGAAAAATATAGGAAAGGTTTCTCGATGTTGTGGTGCACGGTACTCATTTTTAAAACCCCAGACATGCTGCATTACACACGATAGTAAGTGAGGATGTGTCTGGCTGTTGTCAGGAGCTATTTTTACTAAGCTACTATTAATTAGTTGAATGGATGCTAGACAATATTTCCAGAATCAGGATGTGGAAACAGGAACAACTGAGCCGAATACAGTACACTCACTCACTCACTCACTCACTGTAACCGCTTTATCCTGGTCATGTTCATGGTGGATCCGGAGCCCAGGCAGGAAATACACCCTGGATATAACACCAGTCTCTTGTAAGGCACCACGTATACACATTCACACCTAGGGGTAATTTAGAGTCACCAATCCACCTAATAGCATGTTTTTTTTGGATGTGGGAGTACACCGGAGAACCTGGAGGAAACCCATACGGACATGGGGAACATGTGAAACTCCATAGAGACAGTAACAGGACAGAAGCCATGACCCTGGAGCTGTGAGGCAGCCATGCTACCCGCTGTGCCACCGCACCACCAGCTTGGATGAATGAAGAATTTTCCAACCCAGAAAAAAAAGCCAGGGCTGCTTTCCTGTTTTACAATCTTGGCCTTGGTCTCTTAGTCCTGGTTTTGTCCTGGCCTCGACTGCAGCACCGGTCACACATGATAAAGCACCACATGTTGCCTTTAAACCAAAACGGATTCTCCTCTTGGGATGGAAATCATAATTAAGGGCTGATTTCTAGAATGCTAATCAGTCAAATTAGGGACGAGTAAAAAACTGAATTAGGAAGCTGAGGTCAGAGGAAGCGACCCTTAATGGCTGTGACCTCTAATTATTCAAAGCAAGTGCTTGGGCTAAGTGTGTGGCCTAATTTTTCCCCAGTTTGTTAGATTTGTACTTAACTGCAGGTTTAGCCTACTGTTAGCTAGTTTGCAACATCAGAGAGCAATTTTAACAACACAGGCTAGTCTAATAACACAGTTTACCTAGCTTGTTAGCAAACCTGGATATCATCATTTACTTAGTTTTCTAGAGAACCTTGCCGTTAGCTAGCTTTCTAGAAGAAAAATTATTACTGGTTTTATTGTTATTTATTCTCCTAATAATTTGCCTGTTGGCTTAAATCACCCGATGTAAGTTAGCATAACTTAAAGTAATGTGGTTTCTGTAGTTTAGTGATCGGAAGGTTGTGAGTTAAATCCCAGTGCTGCCACTGCTGGGCCCTTGAACAAGGCCCTTAACCCTCAACAGCTCAGTTGTATAAATGAGATGAATGCAAGTCACCCTGGATAAGGGTGTCTGCCAAATGCTGTAAATGTTATGTAGGTTGTTAGCAAACTTGGCTGCTGATTTTAATGTTACAGGTTTTAAATATATAAAAGTTAGCCTAATGTTTGCTAGTTAAAATAAATGGCCTCTCTCTTTAATTGGACAATAGCTGCCAATGTACAAGCTTGGGCTAAGTGTGTTGGCTCTAGTTCCAAATGACAATGTTGGATAGTCGTAATCCCAAAATGGAGCTAATTTCATCACAAATTGTGCTCTGTGCAACTCCACAGGGAAATGATGGGATAAAACGCAGCACGGGAAAACTGTCCGAGGCTCCGTGTGCTCCTGCTGATTGAGTTTCATGCTGTCATTACATGGGAAGCTAACAAGGTTCCTAATCAGCGGTCACCTCTCTGTTTCCTGGTTTAGTCATGAGGATGAGAAAGAGGAGGACAAGGAGGGGGGATGCAGGAGCGGAAGAAGATGTGCCTGAGCAACAGAGGAATAATATTTCTGTTTATCTGCCGTGGGGATGGGTCTGAGGTATTTTTGGAAGCCTGTTGTTTTTTCCTTTGCAAATTCCAGGTTCCGCTTTTTTCCCCCCTCCTCTCGTTCCCAGCCTGTGAATGCACGGCCGCTTCCTCTCCCTTCTTCCTATTCTCAGCCTCTGATTGCTAGGAAGTTTGCGTGTGCGTATGTGTGTGTGTGTGTGTGTGTGTGTAGGGTTCGTAGGGTGTGGAGGATGTGGCCATTAGAAGATGTGGGGAGAGTGTGTCAACAGTTCCACGAGTGCTGCTTTCTCAGACACAGCTGCTGATGGGACATGTGTGTGTGTGTGTGTGTGTAGGATGGAAAGAACTTACACACTTGAGTTTCACCTCTGTCCAAGCTGACAGGTTCTTCCACACTGATTCTTGGAAAAGGTTTTACTCGACGACGATCGATTAAACACAGAACTCATTGACGACCGAGCGCCATTTTCATTTCTATTATTGCAACCTGACAAATTCGCTCCAGTTTAAAAATACAGAAATAAATAAATTAAAATAATTAATCCAAATTACACAATTGTTACCTTCACTTGGTTCCAGATGTTAACGTTGGATAGCTTACGAGCGAACTTTGGTTTAAATGACAAAATATGACAGCTGGCCTAATGTTATCTCACCAGCTAGCAACTTCTCTAGTAGTTTGAATTCTATAATACTTAGCCTAATTAGCTAGCTCACTGATTCCCACCTGCTAGTTAGAGATCCTTCTATCGCACGCTAGCTACCACTCTGAGAGGATGAGGCCGAGATATGCTAGCAAGCATAGCAACTGGTTTCAATTACGCAAAATACAATAGCTAACAGTAACATTAGCTAACATCTTAGTGAGCATTTTTAATGCTTGTCAATGTAAGAAATTTTAGATTTTTATCTCTCTGTTAAGTGGATTTTTTTTAAATGATTAGCTAACCTTTTTTTCTGACCTAAAAATATACATAAATGTAACTATTCCTCCATTTTGCACTCATTCAAGCCCACCTTTTGTCCCTTACTTTTTTCAGATAATTTAACCACCTTATAAAAACACGTCTTTACGAATTGCTGATCTCACAACAGTCAACAGGCTAGTCTAGTAGCATAGTTAGTTTAATGTTAGCTAGCTGTTTAGCAAATATGTATAATGGTCTTAATAACAAAATATAACACTTGGCCTAATTTTACCTAGTTTGCTCGAAAAATTTGATTCTGATGTCAACGTTCACTATACAAGCTTTAATGTTAGCTAGCTTGCTGGCAACCTTGCTTACTGGTTTAAATCACACAATGTAACAGCTTAATGTTAATGATGTTTGTTACTACTTTAACATAAACTAGCTAGCTAGTGAACCAGTTTGCTAGCAATTATATGATACTTAGCCTAATGTTAGCAAGTTTGTCAATTCCCATTTGCTAATTAGGTCTCTCTCTCAGAGAGCTAAACAGACTTAGCTGGCTAGCTTAGCTAGCATTCTTATACATGCCAGAATGAAAAATTTTAGCTTTTAACTCTCTGTGAAATGGATGTTAGAGCGTTGAGTTGGGGGGATGTTTTTTTTCCAGAATGATTTAAGGACATTTTTTTATTCTCTTCTTCTTTTTTTTCTGATTAGCATATGTTTTTTCTGACCTAAAACGTATAAATATATATATACCTCCTTATTTTTCCATCATTCAAACTCAAACCTAGATTTTTCTCTCAGGTAATTTAATCACCTCACAAAAACACTGAACTGCTAATCTTAAGAATCTTAAGAAAACACAAACATTTTCAGATAAATATGGAGAAGGGTATTCAAAACAGCGACAAGAGATTTTTATCCAGTAAACAGAGTTCTGAGGTAACAGGTTTTGACGGCAAATGATGTAAATGTTATACACTTTTGTTGAGACTTTTCCTGCTCTTAATGAAACACTCGGACACGACGTCAGGGCGGTTTTTCCTTAGACAGCTGAGTGTGTTTGACAGAACGCCAAAGTGAAAAAGCCGATAGTTTATGCCCTGCAAGAATGTTTGAAAGTTGTGTGGGGATGCGATGGCTTGCAGTAATCACTTTCCCTCAGACTGGGGTCACTGGCTAACACTAACACTCGTGGAATAGGAAAGACACGTTTGTGTGTATAACAAATATGTCCATCAGTGAGCGGCGTGTGCTGAAGGCTGTGATGTTTAGTGATGTTGTCGTTTGCCTAAAGCACTTTGTTGACATGAAAACAGAGCAGTGCTGCTTCACCAACAGTCCAAACCACAAGGCTGGCTCTGCATGTTTACAGAGAAACCACTCGGCGAGGCTCCGGCGTCCCGCTCCGGCCCCTGACGCGCCCGCTTTTATTCTGTCAGAGAGCACACCGAGGGAGTTTCAGTCTGAAATGCAGACACCAAAAAAAACCAACAGGAATGCGAGTTGAAAATGAAAAGAGTCAGTCGTGATAAGCGAGAGAGGCATTGCTTTCGTCTCGCTGCGGAATGCCATTAATCATGTCGAGTGTATTTCTAATTCAGCTAACTCTCCAGGGTTTTGTTTAATCACAAAATATAACATTTGGTCCAATTTGACCTCTTTTTATACATAACATGGCTTCTAATTTTAAATTAACTAGCTTGCTCACAAATTTCAAGAATGCTTTTAATAACAAAATATAACACATGGCCTAATTTTATCTAGTTTTCAAGAAAATCGGTCAGTGTCATTATTAGCCTTGTTTTACCTAATTTTCTAGCAATATGACTACTTTTAGTAAGTTAATTTGGGCTAGTTTAATAATAGCAGAAGCTAGTCTTATAACATAGTTAATCTAATGTTAGCTAACCTGCTAGCAAACCTCTAAAAAGGTTTTAATAAGAAAAAATTACCTTTAGCTTAATTTACCTAATTTCCTCTAAAACTTGGCTTTTAATATTAATGTAAGCTAGCTTGCTTGTGAACGTGGATAATGCTTTTAATAACAAAATATTAACAGCAAAATATATATTAGCTTAATTTTATCTAGTTTCCTAGCAAACCTTACTGGTTTTAATTACTTAGCCTACCGTTAATTTGTCAGCAAAGATGGATAATAGTTTTAATAACACAAGCTATTCTAATAACATAGCCTAATGTTAGCTAGAAAACTGCTTCTGGTTTAAAAGTAATTTACTTTTACCTAGTCCACTAGTGAACTTTACTGGTTAGTTAATTCGTTTGCTAGCAAAGTTGGACAATAGTTTTAACACAGTTAGGATAATGTTAGCTAGCTTGCAAGTGAACCTGGATAATGATTTTCATAAAATTTGTCCCAATTGTACCTGGTTTGCTAGCAAAACTGACTACTGATTTTAATTATTTAACTTACCGTACGTTCTCTAGAAACATTGAAAGTTAGTTTTAATAACAAGGGCTAGTTTGTATCATAGTTAACGTAATGTTAGCTAGCTAGTTAGCATACCTGGATGATGGTTTTAATAACAAAATGTAACATTTGGCCTAATTTTACCTATTATGCTAGCAAACTTTACTGGTATTAATTACTTAGTCTATTGTTAGCCATTTTGCTAGCAAAGTTGGATTATAGTTTTAATAGCACAAGCAAGTCTAATGATACAGTTAGCCTCATGTTAGGTAGCAAACCTGAATTTATTAACAAAATATAACATTTGGCTAAGTTTTACTTAGGTTGCTAGCAAACATTGTTGGTTTTAATTATTTAGCCTACTGCTAGTTTGCTAGGAAAGCTGGATAATGATTTTACAATGGGCTAGTCTAAGAACATAGTTAGAATAATGTTAGCAAACTTGTTAGCCAGCGAACCTGGATAATGGTTTAGGAAAAGACATATGATCTAATTTTTACCTAGTTTGCTTCTGGCTTCTAGTTGTAATGTTAGCTGGCATTTTTTTGCTACAAATTTTAATATTAGCAAACATGGAGGTAGCACTAGCAAAATGTTATAGTACTTTACTTTCTTACACAAAGGCTACCTTTAGGAGCCTAGTTTTATTTTTTACAGCTGACACTGATCTTTTTTTAAAGATTGAGTCATTTTTTGTACTAGCGACTCCAGATGTTGTGATGTAAAAGCATATCAATCTGATTTCAGAACAAAAACAACAAACAAACCACAAAGGAAAAAAATATACTAAACTACGTCGCTTTTTTAAGGATAAGTTATCTTCTGTCTTGTCAGCTGTTTGCATTGAATTTCCTTTCGTAGTGTGGAGATAAGGGCACATTGATGAATGTTTGGAGTGTAAATATTTATGTGGGGTACGTTTCAGAGTGAGGTACAAACAGCCAACGTGTTTACGTCCGAGTACCCGGGCAGGCGGTGGAGGTGGTGGAGGAGGAAGAGGAGGAAGAGGAGGAGGAGGAGAGTTATCTGATTCACACATTTTATGGTTTATTTACTAGTACATAAATCCCCATCATTGCAAAGACATTCGGTTAACTCTGAAGAGCAGATGTTTCTTTAAGTGGCGTTTATGTAGGCCTGTTAGCTGCCACCCACCCACCACAGCCACACACACACACACACACACACACGCACACACACACACGCACACACCCTGCTCCATGACTGTTTATTTTGTCTTCTAAAAGCCTCGGACATCTGTATGACTTTCTCCAAGGATTCTGTGATTCTTGACCAAATTCTTTTCGCACAGATTCAGCGGTTATAAAAAACGGTTCAAATGTACGACGTGCTCTGAAGATTTACAGGGTCACATTTCTGCGTGTCTGGGATTGATGTTTTGGAGAAAACTCTGGAACTGATTTTCACAAAAATAAAACACAAATGCTCCTTTATGAGATAATGTTCACAAATGCAGGGGGTGGACAAATCAAATCAGAAGATTACGTCTCTGGGATATTGGTGTTTTTTATACCAGTCCAACAGTCAACAATGTTTTTTCTTTTCTTTTCATGTTCATCAACCATTGAATTTTGCAAAAAAGTGTTTCTTTTTTTTGTATACACTATAAAGTATTTGGACAGTGAGACAATTTTCGTAATTTTTGCCTCTATACACCACCACAATGGATTTGAAATGAAGCAATCATGATGTGATTGAAGTGTAGACTTTTAGCTTTAATTCAAGAGGTTTAACAAAAATATTGCATTAATCCTTTAGGAACTACAGCCTTTTTTACATAGTCCCTCCATTTTCACAAGCTCAAAAGTAATTGGACAAACTAACAATCATAAATATTAGGATTATTTTTAATACTTGGATGCAAATCCTTTGCATTCAAAGACTGCCTGAAGTCTGGACCCCATGGACATCACCAAATGATGAGTTTGCTCCCTTGAGATGCTTTGCCAGACCTTTTCTGCATCCTCCTTCAGTTGCTGCTTGTTTGTGGGTCTTTCTGCCTTCAGTCTTGTCTTCAGTATTGAAAAGCAGCTCAACTGGGTTGACGTCATCGCCCATTTAAGAACATTTAGTTTCTTTGCCTAAAAAAGCTTTTGCGTTATTTTCGCGATATGTTTTGTAACATATTATGTTATAGAAAGTATACCTCTATACACTTCAGAATTCATCCTGCTATTTCTATCATCAATAAACACCAGTGACCCAGTTCCATTGGCAGACATACATGCCCATGCCATAACACTGCCTCCACCATTTTTGACAGATGATGTGGTATGCTTTGGATCATGAGCCCTTCCTTACCTTCTCCATACTCTTCTCTTCCCATCATTCTGGTACAAGTTAATCTTGCATCAGAACTGGTCAGGCTTCTAGAGGTTTTTTAGCAAAGTCTAATCTGGCTTTCCTGTTCTTGAATGCTACCAGTGGTTTGCATCTTGAGGTAAACTGTCTGTATTTACATTCATGAAGGCGTCTCTTGATTGTAGACTTTGACAATGATATGCCTACCTTCTCCAGAGTGTTCTTGACTTGGCTAGATTTTGTGAAGGGGTTTTTCTTCACCAAGCAAAGAATTCTGTGATCATCCACTTTAGCTGTCTTAGTTTGCTAGTTTACTAGCAAAATTGTATAATAGTTTTAATAGCATAGACGAATCTAATTACACAGTTAAACTAATGTTTGTCATTCTATATTACATCATGTTAGCTAGCACTTTTAACAAAACACAGGCCTGAACTTCGAGTGGAGAAGAGCAATCACTTGTGGGCTCGCTAATGAATTTTTCATTTGTCCTCCTCTGGACTGTCACTGTCTTCTCATATCTGTCTCAAAATGGAACGTGTGCACTTGTAATAAAAACCAGAGAGGCCCTCAGTCGGGGTGATTAATCGCCGTCGCTGGCCACTTATCACAAGAGGTTATGTTTATTTAACTCCTCAGTGTCATGCCTGATTTTCTTTAAAAATTTGTTTGTTTTCAGATGGAACATGCTTTGCGACAAATCCAAAGTGTGACGCAAAGTGTGTCTTCTTGCTTCTTCACCTGTGAAGAGGTTAAAGGATAAACGTCATTGATTGGATACGTTTTGTGTTCAGGCTCTACTCCAATCATGTTAGTGCTTGAAACTTGGAACGTTCTTACCCCAGCCTTATTTTCTTTCTTCTCTGGATAGGAAATCATGAATTGGATCTTGACCAAATTTTTTTTTCCAGAGAACTCAGAGCGAAAATGACTTCATTCAGGAACAAAAAGCACAGGGATGAATCAGGGAGAGGAAGGATCGGGCCTTATTTTAGATTTCTCACCATCGTGATTCATGCTGTAGGGGACAGATAGAGGAGGGGAAACCTGAGGCGGGGTGGTGTGTATGTCACTCGTTCGTGATGATGGCGGATCGGGGTGGGAAATCTCAGCGCGTATTCACAGTCAACATAAAGCTAACGTTTATGATGTTGAATAGCCCGTGGTTGTGTTGTTGTTGTTGAAAATTGCACCTGCTTGTGCTCCCTCGCTCGCACACCAGCCACTGCTTTGGTGTTAATTGCTTCGTATTTTTGTAGAACTCGTAGATATCGACCAAATTGATGTGAACGGTGTGGTGTTATGTGTTGTGTTAGTGTTCTCAGTCTGTGTTTTGTCCGCCCGGCCGTGTCTGCTGTGTACTCATCACGGCTTCGACGTCTCAGTAAACTACACGGAGAAAACACAATGCTGAGAAGGCCTTGTCTCTCTTCCTATTGTGGCCTTGTTAGGGAAATGAAAGGGGTGTTCCGTCCGTACTCTCCAAATCCTTTTTCTTTTCTTTTTTTTCTGCAAGCATTGCATGGGAACTGTTTAGTTTATCAGCACTATTGTTCGAGGTATAATTCACTTCAATGTGCCATGACACACTATTGCACACAGCAGGATATCAGGCTCATACACACCGAGACAATGGCCAAAATATCATTGCAGTCATCACAGTGCGTTAATAGGGACCACTTGGACCGCTTCACACGGGGTCAAAATGGATCAGCGTCTGCGTTCTGATTGGTCGATACGGCGGTCCGTCCTCTGGATGCTCCACCTTCCTTAAGTGCCTCGTTCCCACCTCTTATCCGAGGTTCCCACGCTACTCACTGGCTATCATTAAATCGTTAAGCCATACCACCGCGCCAACCTACCAACAGGAAGTGACATCAGGAAGTGTATTCTAAAGTCTTAAGCTTTAAAGAATGTAGCATTCCCAGTCAGTCTGTCATCCAAGTACTAACCACACCCGAGTGTGATCTGATGGCCGCTTTCAGAGTGGTGTAGCATGTATAACGTGTGTGGCCATATTTTTATGTCCCCACAAGGATAGGAATATCTGTTATGTGAGGAAAACTGCTTTTTTTTTTTTTTAATTAAAAAAAGTTTCCTTTTGGTGACTGAGGTTAAGTTTAGGGTTTGATTTAGGTGTAGCAGTGCATTAATTATCTACATTGTTAATTATATCCTCATAATGATAGTAAAACAAACGTGTGTGTGTGAGTGTGTTTTCTCACATGTCTATGAGAATCCAGTCGTACATTCCTTTCTTCAAAAGCTCTTATGATGTACTTGTCTATTATAAAAGAGCAGTTCAGCCAACGCCAAGTAAGATTACTAGCGAACTCATACTGTATTTACAGCAATTATTCAAACCCTGACTGAAAATATGTACACTGTATTAAAATATTACTCTTGGAAGCCATGCAGTGCATGTGTCCAAGTTTGTGCTTTAACACCGGAGAGCATGGGTTCAAATCCTTTTGGTCAGCTAGTGGAGAACTTTATTCGGGAATGTATTCAGCAGGTTATAAAAGATCTTTCATGCATCTTCAGGTCACGGTGATGGTGGATCTCGGGAACACTGGGCGTGAGGCGGGAACACACTCAGGATCAATACTAATTTTAATAAACGTTACTTTTGTAGCACATTTCATACATTTAAATGCAGCATGAATATTATGAAGTAAAAGAAAAAAAAAAGAAACAAACAAAAAAAAAACAGAAAAAAGAAATAAAGAAACAAAACAAATAAAAAAATAAATGAATAAATGGTAAGTAATATGAAAAAAATTAGAAGAAAATCATAAAAAAAAAAAAAATAAATATTAACAATAAAATAATTAAATACAATAAAATACAATACAATACAATAAAAACCCAAATTAATAAAATAAAAAAAGTATAAAAATATAAAAGTAATGTAAAAAAAAAAAACAACAACTGGATTTAACGCCATTGTGCCACACATTCACACCAAGGAGAAATTTGGCGTTTCTAATCCACCAGCTTTTTTTTTTGGGAGGAAACCGGAAAACCCGAGCTCTGGAACCGGGGACCCTGGAGCTGTGAGGTGACAACGCTACCCACCACACCACCAAATTATTATTACATTTTGTGATATCTTTTAAGGAGAAGGGTGAAGTGTTAAATAGTTATTGTTTAGATTTTGTCATGGAAAAAAACATCTTTGACAAACATTTTTCCATTTAGTCTTTGTCAACAGAATAAACACTGTTCTCAAAAGTACCAGTATTACCTGTCGCACAGGAAGTACACTTTACTCATAACACTCATAACACTCAGGGAATGGTAAATTTGGACAATTATGTCAATGCTGCTAGTCCGTGAGGCTTTACCCATCACGCACCCCTCCAGTCACTGTGTTACAGTTTCCTGTTCTCTCCCCTTAGCAACTCAGCTATGTTGCATTGTGTTGTGTTTATTGTGTTGTAGGTCCACTTGGTCAGTGTGTATTTATTGTCTTGCACATTGATCTGATGTGATGATCTCATGATGTGATGATCTCATACCGCTCTGTTTCTATAATATACTGCATCAAGGTCTTGGAGAACGCTGGTTTGTTTCACTGCTTAAATGACGCTAAAGCTTTCAACTCCTTTCTCGACTACCAAAGCTGTAACGCTACTCTGTCGACATTTTAACATTTCACGTCTGAGGGAGCTTTCACACCTATTAGTGTGTTTGTCGCATCCGAATCAGCGTGAAATTGATAAGAGATAGTGTCATTACGTTACGTTTGTACTCCAGACCATTTACAGTGAAAGTGTAAGGTTAGAATTTATTGCAGTGTCCAACCTGAACATCTACTTTTGCTATTATTACCTGTTTAAGGAGACACCAGAGAGACATAAAAGTTGTACGTTAAATATAGCGAGAATATTCAGCGTAGTAGCTGGTAGTTCAGGTTTAGGATGCTTGCTTGAGTTTTAGATATGGGATGCAGCTTGCTGGTGAGCAATATCCTGTTTACCGTGACCTTCCTGGCTCGGGGATCATCTTTGACATCACTTTATTGTTTATGGCTGGATTCAAGGTGAACGCTTTACAGGGGAACCGTCAGATGTTCTTCCTGATTATAAGACGTGACAAGACGTGTGATATAGAATGATATACACTCACTGACCAATTTATTAGGAACCCCTGTACGTCTGTTCGTTCATACAAGCATCTGATAAGTCTGATCATGAGGCAGCAGCTCAGTGCGTAAATGCGTGTAGGCATGGATCAAGAGCGTCAGTGAATATTAAGTTTCAGAAACTGCTGATCTGTTGGGATTTTCACAGATAACTGTCTCTAGACTTTACGCTAGAGAATGTTGTGGGGAAAAAAAAAACACCCAGTAAGCAGTCGTTCTCTAACACCTTGTTAATGAGAGGCCAAAGGAGAATGGACAGATTTGTTGAAACTGACAGGACGTGTACGTTAACTCAAATAATCACTTTTTACATCAGTCTTAAACAGAAAAGCATCTCCGAATGCACAGCATTACCCCAGTTTTAGAATGGGGTTCCTAATAATTTGGTCATTGGGTGTATACATTATGAACTGCTCTACAGTCATGCACTGCGATGGTGTAAATTATTTGGTGTATTTGGTAAATTATTGGTGTAAACCATTTTGGTTCTAGCTTTATGTGGTCCAGACCCAGAAATGAAAGAGTTAACAGCAAAAATAGGAACAGTTTTTTTTTTTTAAAGGGTAGTGAAGCCATAAAAATGCCAGCAGCCTCCAGCTCCAGCTTTTAATCATTATTTAGCTAAGGCTTGTTCAGCGTCACTCTTGGTTTCAGGAACTTTGACATCTAGCATGCGCACTTCTGTAGATTATTGCATTAAAAATTTTTTTGTGTGTGTGTGTGTTTATCATATCCAGGTGTAGTAAGTAAAGATGAGTGCCCCTTAAAGCCGTCCTGCCTCACTTCCTTGCCGCTCTGAGTCAGCTTCCTTTTCAGCCTCACATTCCCAACCATTCCAGCCCTCCGTATTGGCCTCCGAGTGCCGCTTCCTGATGTCTCTATGTGCGGTGTTTATTGAGGAACTTCAAACCGCTGTGTGCTTGGCCTCCGTCGCTTGGCTCTCTCACCAGCGCAGGAGGGAGTGGACGAGAACAGCTGCTTGATGTTTATTTGAAGTCTCAGCGTCAGACTGATTTTCCTCTACTTAAACATACAGGCCCTGTGAGCATCGTAAGCATCCTGTATGACCACACCGCGTTGTTTGTTATCTCTTCATTTAGACCTCAGCGCTGTTGAACTCTCGATTCTGATTGGTCAGAAGCTCTGACAGTAGTGCAGCTGCAAATCACAGGTTTATATTAATGCGCTCGTTCTAATATGTTATCGTTTCTATAGCAACAGTTCGTTCACAGGGTGGACACTCCAAGCATTAAAAAAAAACGTGTATAATCATTGATATGATGAAGTTTTCTTCTTCTAAGTAGTCATTTATTTAACATTTATAGAAGGAGTCTCCAGTGTCAGCGCTTTTGTAACATCCATGGATATTACTTTTGAAAGATCTTTTGACTAATAAAAACTAAAAACTTAAACATAAAAAAATAGACATACAAATTAAACATAGAAGTACAAACTTATTTACTCTCAATGAAATCTTCTCGGGTCTTTTAAACATAGATTATTTTGGAATTCCATCATTCTGAATATAAAAACGACGGTATGTAGAATATAATAAATCTTATTTTTCTACTAGCTAAATATATTCATATTCACAAGCATAAAATTTAGTAATAAGAAATGTGACATTTGCTAGAACTTAGCTTCTTGCCACATATATAACAAATTATGAATAAACAAACAAACAAACAAACAAATAAATAACTTCTGGGGGGAAAACCCACAAACTTAGTCCAAAAGCAGATTAAATTACACTTCTCATCTATGCAGCACTGTCAGTGGAGAGAATCAGCTCATTCATTGTTTCTTCTGTTCCTCTACTGAACATCACTATCATTACTCACTCACACACACACACACACACACACATGAGCCCTTCCAAACACAGCAAACATATGGTGCTTTCTGGCTGGCTGTGTAAACGTCCATGCATGGGGTGTAATGAATTTTGGGATTATATCCATTATTCGCTGGCCAGAACCCTGGAGAATGATCTGGCACTCGGCCCGTTGTCTGATTCACACATTTCAACATACAGTAAATTCACTTTATAACCACATCTCTCCACAGACATGTTCTGCTCGGTTCTGTTACTCAGGCGGGTTCTGATGAGTTATTTCTGCGTTATGGTTCCAGGGTTTGTGGTACATAGGGTTAGGATTACTCTAAAAGAGACAATTTTTACATTATTTTTTCACTCCTTAGCTAAGATTTAGCTCTTAAATTTCTCCACATTGAAGAACAGTGAAGCACATTTCCTGGGTGTTGAGTTTATATGCTAATGACTGTGGCTGTCATTGGCTGTCTCAGTGAAGGGGGCGGAGTTGTGATTGTCCAGTGGTGGAGAGAAATATTTGCAAAAGTGATTTAAACCTAAACATACAGATAGAGTTTAAAGAATGAGGAATATGGACTCATTAAGGGTTCTTCAGTTGTCATTCTAGGGGAAACCATAAAAGTTCTATGTAAAACCCTATTTCTCAATAATGGAAAGTTCCAAGTAGACCTTTAGGAAGGTTAGAACCCTTAACCATTGAAAGAATCATGGAGGAACCTTCTCTGATGGAGAAACACTTTGTTGTAGGGTTCTACATAGATCTTTTAAGGTTTCCCTTAGAAGGACAACCAAAGAACCACTAAAGGTTCTATGTAGAACCCTACAACAGAGTGTTTTCCAAACAGATAAGGTTGCAACTAGATCTTTATGAAGCTTAGAACCAGTAACCATCCAAAGAATCACTGAGAAACCTTGTCTGATGGAGAAACACTGTGCTGTAGGGTTCTACATAGAGATTTTAAGGGTTTCCTTACAGGGACATCTAATGATCCCTTAAGGGTTCTATGTAGAACCCTATGACAGAGTGTTTCTCCATCAGAGATGGTTCCAGGAAGAACATTAGGAAGCTTAGAACCCTTAACCATCCAAAGAATCATTGAGGAACCATGTCTTTTTAAGAGTGCACACTTTTAGAAAGTGTAGAAACCTTAAGGCTTCTTCAACAACAAAGTGTTTCATTATCTGGGGAGGCTAGGTGTCTCTAAGGAGGTTTGGAACCCTTTCTATATAGAAACGTACAAGAAAGTTTTTTTTACTATCTGAGAGGGTTTCAAATAGAACCTTTCTGGAAGCTAAGAACCTTTAATTATCCAGTGAACCCTTAAAGAACCTTTTTTTCCTAAGATCGTACCAACTAACAAGGCCGACTTTAACTAAATGCCTTACAGGTTCTACATATTAAGAAGAAAATAATGACCAATAAATTGGAGATGGTATATATATACTCTTAAAAAAGTGTTCTTTAAGGGTTCTTTAAAGGTTAAAAAGGGTTCTACCCTCTGTTGTGGGGTACTACACAGAACTTCCCCAAAAGGTTGCCAACTAAAGAATCTTTGAAGATTCCACATTTTTAAAGAGTGCATGGGAATACCAAGAACCTATCAGGCATCTATCATTTAGCTCTTGTTACTTGGTAGAAAGGGTTCCTCAGGGGTTCATTGGACAGTTAAGGTTTCTTAGTTTCCAAAAAAACCCCAGGGAACCCTTGCAGATATTATGGAAGCACCACTAAACAGGCGTCTACGCTACGAGCTGGAATTTGATGTGTCTGTTTTGGCATCTCGATGCATCCAGTGACGGCACATTAATGTGTATTTACAGTAAGCTGGTGAAATCAGAGTCACGGCACTGAGAGAACCCCCGGTCCCAAATGACGCATTTGTCCTCGTTTGCCAAAAGGCCAGCGAAGACCAAGACCATAGGGTACTGTTTTTCATTTTGGGGTTTAAAACAGCGCTGATGAGTGCCACATTGATGCTGTCTCTGAGCCTAAACCTAGTGTGATATTAGTATAAAACATCAAAGTGGAGGACATTGTTCAACATGCAATAACACTGATGCAGAAAAATGGGACTTAAAGGTTTACTTGAAGTAATTTAACTCGTTATTGAGTAGCACTGGGTGGAGACTTATGTGGAATGAAAATTAATAAATGATCGTGGAATGCTAATCAAACAAGCATTTGAGTTAATAATGACTCATGGAAGATGAATCATAACTAAAACTGGGGGAGAGTTCACTCGGGTAGGCGGGGCTTTATGTTTTTCATACGTCACAACAATCTAGTATTACATTTTCTGTAAAAGAAAAGACAATTTCATGTTTCTTGGCTGGTAGATACGCTGCTGATATCATGTAACTTACAATGATTACATTTTTAAAATTTATTATACTGTATAGTGAAATCATAGTTTTTTTGCCTCATGTTACAGAGAAACCACAAAGCATAAACTCCGTTATCTTAAAGATATCGGAAACTTATAGGCACAGCTTTACCTCTGACTGTAACAAAGCACTGACACTGGAGACTCCTTCCATAAATGTTAAATAAACATCTCCTTACAGAAAGCTTCACCAGATTGTGTTGGATTTTTAAGAAGAACAGGGTCCAGGTTTTGGTGCTGGTTTCCAGATCTGTTAACTGTTAGATGATTAATGTGACAGTTAGAAAATGGGCTCGTCCCATCACACTCATCCACTTGTGTGTACTAGTTGATCAATTTTAATTTAGCCTCCACCAGGAGCTCCACTGGCTTGGTCAGATTAACATGACTTCATCCATCAGGACGTGCAGCCCCTCGTTATGAATGCTGCAGGACCGAGGCGGATGCTGGACAGATGGCCACATGATTTCATTATTTTCCAGCTCCTTTTCTCATTGGCACTAATCTGAAGGGTGTTGACTAGCTCTTCTGTTGTGTATAAGTGTATGCTGGCCGGCTTTGCTCACGGTCAGGCTTTTCCTCATTTACTATATTCCAGACTCTCCAGACTTTTACAGCCAGGCTGGAGTCCATTTGTTCTTCCATTAGTTTTTTTTTAAAAAATAAATGACTTTTTGCATTCACGCCAGCGCAAAGTGTATTGTGTTGTCGACCCGAATGTAACCTTACTCAAGAGGCACTGAGCCAATGATTGATATGATGTATTATGAATTAGTATTGATTTTCTCATTGGTGTCTCGCCTGAACAAATCTGGCCAGATTGCTGATTAACCAGCACACTGGAAGAAAATTTGCCAGAACTTATTAAGAGCAAGAAAGCTTTCTAAGACACCATTGCACAGATTTGGGGTATTTTTCTGTCATTTAAATGTAATAAATTAACCCGGGGGTGTGACCGCATGAGGATCACAGGGTGAAATTCAAAATACAATTCATTGTTTTTTATATAATGCCTGTATTATAGACATACAATAGAGCAGCTCTTAGGTACAAATCTACAGTATCCAGGTCTGATAAGTCTTGGCACTCAAACTCAGACCTCAAATATCATACACAGTTCATGCAGACTCAGTAAATCATATTTATAAATCAGGATAATAACATAATTTAACAACTTTCACTGGACAGTGTTATCAGCTTAGTGACTTGGAGTGTTCTTAGGCCCCTTTAGTCAGTTTAATAAAAAAAATAAATAAATAAAATAGCGCAGCGACAAATCTAGTGACTTCCAGAGACATTAGTGATTGTCCTGCACTCGATTCGGCTCTCCAGCTCACATCACAGCTGCTGGTTACAAGACTGATCATCAGTGTGTAAAGCCACCGACCAATCACTGAGCACCATTGTTTACCAAAATCCAAACAAGAGCTTAACAATATAGTAGACAAGAAAACAGAATATCCCATTGTTTGATTAAGACAACATCACTTTGAACTTGGTAATATAACTGGAAAACCATTATCCAGTTGATAAATGGACTGAATTTAGATCTAAAATAACCATGGGAGCCAAAAATATGTCCAATAACACTTTCTTGATGTTCAGCAACTCAAATCACTCACTATTGCTAAAAATGTTATACTATTAAACAGGAAAGACTGAAGCCATATTCCCGGTAGACCACGCAAATCACTGCAAATCTAAAGGGTCATAATAAATCATTTCAAGGCCCCTGTGTTATACCACCTTTTATTCCTCTCTTGCTCTTTGCATTCTCTCTTCTTGCTCAACTCTATTGCTGCTTTGTGGACAGAATAATGATGATAGCAAAAAACGACAATTACAATGATCTGAATTCCATCCAAAATGTGTTACCAAAGACACTGATCACCATTACTCCCAGCGACCAATCACTGATCACCATTACTCCCAGCGACCAATCACTGATCACCATTACTCCCAGCGACCAATCACTGATCACCATTACTCCCAGCGACCAATCACTGATCACCATTACTCCCAGCAACCAATCACTGATCACCATTACTCCCAGTGACCAGTCACTGATCACCATTACTCCCAGCGACCAATCACTGATCACCATTACTCCAAGCGACCAATCACTGATCACCATTACTCCCAGCGACCAATCGCTGATCACCATTACTCCCAGCGACCAATCACTGATCACCATTACTCCAAGCGACCAATCACTGATCACCATTACTCCCAGCAACCAATCACTGATCACCATTACTCCCATTACTCCCAGTGACCAATCACTGATCACCATTACTCCAAGTGACCAATCACTAATCGCCATTACTCCCAGCAACCAATCACTGATCACCATTACTCCCAGCGACCAATCATTGATCACCATTATTCCCACCGACCAATCACTCATCAGCATAGTTTCCAATGACTAATCAATGATCACTTTTGTTCCAAAAGACTAATCACTAATCACCATTGTTCCCAACAACACATCACTGTTTACCGTTCTTCCTACCGACCAATTAATGATCCCCTTTGTTGATAATGACCAATCACACATTACTATTGTTCCTAATAACCAAACATGCAGAAGGTTTAAATAGTTTGGCGGGCTAACTAGTTCAATAGCTAGCAAATTAACAGTGATGAGTACAATGAATGGTTTATGACTAAACCTTTTTGATTTTGCACATCAGTGTGGCGTTTTCAATATCTAGACCAAACTCCTTCATTATTAGTCCCCTGGTTTGATCTTCTCCCTATTTTTTTTTTTACAAGCTTCCTAACAATGAACTGACGTGCTTAGTTGGCGTAGAGTTTCCAGGCCCAGTCGAGCACCTTTTCCTGGTCGTCGTTTGGAAAACGGAGGCGTGTTTCCATAGCTACGTGGACTCCTTGAATCATGTGATCAGTGCTCAGTTCCCTTACTCTCCAAACCCTCGACCCTCTCTTTCGCTCCCTCCCTCCCTTCATTCCCAGTCTTACCTTTGAGCCTGGGAGCGGAATTCTGGGAACATTTTTCCATGTGAAAAGCCGAGCTCCAGTGGAGGGGTGTGACGCCACTGCATTGTTTCGGCTGGCGAAAAGAGGAACCGCGCGCGATGAGGCCAATTCCTGTCCGCTCCAAAAAAACAGGCACTTTCTCACACTGGCTTCCTTCCTCGCTGGACAGCTCAAAACAATCCCAGAGATGCAGGACCCGAGTGGTGCGAACGAGGAATCAGCCGATCGGACAGGGGAAGGTTTATTCACACTGTTTACGAGCCGCTGGAAACAAACCAAAGGGCCGCGCTAACCCTTCTCCCTCCATATCATCCACCAAATTAGAGCGTGAACTGGCACTGAATCATGACGAATGAAAATGTTTCAGCGCTACATCATTTTAAAACCATGAGAAGTGTGTGCAGAAAAAAAAGAACATTGTTGCATTACCTAATCAAGGCTTTCACAAAAGGCTGTATTTATTATTTGGACTTAATTTCAGAGATGCACTGTTCAGTGAATGTGCTATTAAGTAAAGAATAAAACACTCCATGTTGTGTTGTTATAGGAAAATAATCAACGATGGAATGGTGTGATGAAGGATGAAGCGGAGTTACTCTTAACATCCTCAAGTTCATTATTTTCCTGTAACAGCATGCTGTGAAGTGTTTTATTCCACTTATATCACAGCAATTTAGCAATATGGCTTTCATTTATTAAAGAAAGACACATACTTTTTATCCATTTATAGTTACATTTAATGTTATGGCACGTTGGCGAAACAAGTTAGCTCCTGTTCTCACTTACGTTATAGCAGCTATAAACACTCGTTTCCTCACCAGCTTCTCTCTTTTTTTTTTTTTAATCTCAGTTCATGTTAATAAGTGTTACAGAAAACCCACAAAATATAAACTCCATAGTGTGTTAGAAAACCTAGAGCTTTAGCTGTTACTATCGATATGATTATGTATTGGAACGAGCGCGTTGTGATTTGCAGCTGCACTACCGAACATCCGACCAATCAGATTTCAGACTTTAACAGCACTGTGGGATGAATGTTGGTAATTGATATTAAGAAAGTTTCTGAATTTCTGAAAGCAGAAATTCACCAGGATTAGAAATGATTTAGATTGCCATCATAGCAACCAAAAAAGTATTGGCATCCTTGATCACAAAATCCCACTTTTATATAACAATAAAATATCTCCAAAGCATGATACCACACACGCACACACACACGTGCGCATACACACAGAGCTCAGGAGATCATCTGAACCAGGATACTACATCTGCACTGTTCGGATCTCAGGTCAGGAGTTTAATGAGTTCCAAATGTATGTGTAGAACTGAGCAGGGTCTGTATACGTGCCTCCCCCTGCGGTGACTCCGAGAAATACCTTTCCTCCACCTTCACACACACACACACACACATCCTCTGCTCTCATCATCCTATTGTTTTATCCTGCGATGCATTCGGCACGTATTGACGCTTCGCAGTGTTCAAACACTGTAACCTCTATCCACCGTAACGTGATTCTCACAGCTCACGCCAGTGCGCGCAGCTCGGAAAGGCCTAGAGCTACTACTTTTTTCGTCAGCGCAGGATCACGATCCGGGCGCTGAACCTGTTATGGCTTTCCTTTTATTTTAGTTTGTGTTGTTGTTGCATTCATATACGTGTTGTGTGTGGAAACAGAAAGCTGGAGAACGAAAACAAAAACAGCCGAGGTAACAGTGCGTCGGCAGTTTCCTGGCCTGCGTGCGTGCCCTGTCCTTCGTCTCGCCCTGCCTGAGGATGCTGCTCCGTCAATGCACACATACACACAAACACACACATACAGAAGGCGAGTGTGTGTGTTGGGGAGTGTGGGGGTGTGGGGGTGGGGGGCTGCTGGGAAAAACTGGGTCTGTCATGGCCGAAACAGGCAGCGAGGCTCGGAGGAAGCACCTGTTCTTCCGCGGCTGCCGCTGCTGCATTTATCTGACCCCAGTCACATCAGGTGGCTTCCTGGTTTGCGTCAGTCAGTGCTCCCCGAGGCCTCGCTGTCATTGGGCGACTTTTGGCTCCTCCCCTTCCTGCTTGCGGCTACACTCATTGATCTTGAGAGGCTTGTTGCTTCCTGATTTCGCAACCGGACAGGAGATTTGCTTCTGGGCATCTCTCTCTCTCTTTCTCTTTCTCTCTCTCCTCATTGAAGTTCCACACCCTGTTGGGTTTCAGGCCTCATCAACTAGGGATGCATCGATACCATTTTTTCAGACCGAGTAAAAGTATGAGTACATGTTTTTTGGTACTCGTCGATACTGATCCTGACACTGAAATGAGTAACTTACTTAGTATTAATCAATCAGGTGTGTCATGAAATATTTTATTTTGGTTATTTGAAAGTAATGAACTCCTCATGCTGAGTTTCATGTTTAAGATATATATATATATATATATATATATATATATATATATATATATATATATATATATATAAAGCATTTAATAGAGAGTGTGGGGGCTGCTGATCTGCGCACGCAGAGCAGAATCAGCAAGTGTGATCATTAAAAATGATCGCAAGGTGCCAAGAATTGCACTTGCAAGCTGTCCAAAGGAAGAGCTCGTGTCTCAGTGCTTGCTGAAGTGAACTGCTCACTCTCACAAGAGACAGTTTCCTGCATGCTCGCTTCACTGCTGTGTGTACCCAGTTCATTTTTAATGGCCAAGCACGCTGATATTACTCTGTGTGCTCAGGTCGGGTGCCCTCGTGCTCTCTATTAAACATACCGTTTAAACAACATGACGCTGTATTATCAGGTTGCTTATGTTGTATGAAGAGGCTGTAGTTTCTCCTCTTGATATGCTTGCAGAGCAAAGTTTGCAGTCTGCTTCATTGTAAAATACGTCCAGATTGCTGTAATTTTCTTGTTGTTTGTTTATTAGCACGACAGTGTACAATAGGGTCACATCATATAGTATCACTGGGCATCAGAGCATTAACGAGCACAGTAGCTGATACCAGTATAAATACTGACGCATCTGTAATGTCAGCGTATAAAATCAAAAATGTGTGCAAACACAAAAATATGAGGCAAACACATGTCTCCTTCACATGTTTGTTTACCAGCCAGAAGGCCTGGTGCCCATTTCTTCAAAGAAGTATTTCTCTCTGCTTAATGCGGCGCAGAACATTTCAGAAATTAAATGACGGTTGCAGAGTAACGGTAAACACACCCCCAATAGGAACTGCATCCAACCGTTCATATCCAGGCCGGCTGGTTTTTATTAGGCCCTCTCTGAAGTCCAGACTGATAAACATCTCAAGACTAAGTGTGTAGCAAAACCCACGGGAGGGACCTCCAACCCCCATCTCCTCATCCCCTCGTCCTAAAAAACCTTCAGGATTGTCTGAAGAAGTGGCTTTTTCATCTGCAAGAGCACTTCACTTAAGACTTTCTAAGTGACAGTAATCAAATATGGCCTCCACAAACTAATTTAATTACCTCACTTCCCCTTGGTCCGAGCTTTGCGTCTCTGAAGTGACCCTTCACCTGAGTGCAACGGCTTTTCTTTAATTACTTAAAAACCAAACAGTGGTTATGGATTGTTTTTATTGTCACTTAAACTGTCTGGCCAAAAAGGACACACGTTTTTCAGCGTGGTGATGAATTGTAGGTTTACAGCTTGACATTTACTCCGTGTGTACAGTATCCGTCTGCTTACGCTGCACTTTTTTCTGGTAGCAATTTGCTCTAAATACACTAATAAACTCCATCCAGCACTATAAACTATATATAAATTCTCTCAGCTGGCACATGTTCAAGAAAGTATTACATAAACCACAAAAGCTGGCTGAAAGATCAAGCCAAAATTCATGGCCAGCACAACAGGAAACACATTTTACTGTATTATTTACTGCATATTAATATATTGTGCCAAAATAGAGCTGGAGGATTAACAGCGAAGGGCAGAAATGTTTGTGAAAAATTACACAGACTTTGACTTTTATATAGTTTCTAGTTACATTTACGCACTTATTGGTCTTTGTGCTTTGTATGGCCTATTGCTAAATTGTAATTTTTAGAAAGGTTTTTACGCAAATCAGTAAGCTAACTCAAATCCATATTCTGGGTCTGCACAAGAGGAATTTACATTTTACCTACTTTTTTGAAAAGTCAAGATCAAGTCAATATTCTACGCAACAAGAATTGCACATTTTACCTACCTATAATTATTCAAATTTATAAATTTAATTGCATAATTGTGTAAAGTCCTGCTGTATCATGGATACTTTGTATCACCTTTTTTTTTTTTTGCTGCTTTTGATTTTAACTTGTTGCAAAAATCAGATAAAACTAATAAACTCAATCCAGCAGCGTAAACATTATAAAATATTTTACAATTTGTGCATGGTTATGAAATTATTACACAAATCACAAAGGTTCCTCAAAGATTCAATTCAATTCAATTTCAATTCAGTTGTATTTGTATAGCGCTTTTAACAATGGACATTGTCACAAAGCAGCTTTACAGAAATAAATACATTCAGGATATGAATTGTAAATGTATGAATTTATCCCTAATGACCAAGCCAGAGGTGACGGTGGTGAGGAAAAACTCCCTGAGACAATATGAGGAAGAAACCTTGAGAGGAACCAGACTCAAAAGGGAACCCATCCTCATCTGGGTGACACCGGATAGTGCGATTATAAATAATTTCCTTCTATAAGTGTACACTACATGCTCAAATAGTGCAGTTGTGTAACCAGGAAATTCATTACAGTTTTCACATGAAGTGGTTTGTTGAACCTATCCACTGTCCACTGATGGAGACCTGAGTGCAAAGCCATTTCCACAATCCCCAACAGTCCCAATGATCTTCAAGCCGTCCATGTGGGGCCACCCCCAGCAGCACTGAGCGATCTCCAACCGATGAGAGCTCCAACCACAAGCAGGACATCAGGGTGGATCAGGCAGGTCCGGAGAGCAGAAGGGGTCAGGATCACTGTTATTTCAGGAGTAGCATGTGTAACTCGACAGAGAGAGAGAGAGATCAAGTCCCAATTCTGGTTCTGTACAATAAGAAGTGCACATTTCATCTACTTATATAGTATATTACTCATTTTTGCACAAAGTACAGCTGTATTATACACTACTAAACTAAATCCAGCAGTGTAAATTGTGTAAAAACCTTCACAATTGGGGCAAGCTAGCTCAAAGATCAAGTCAATGTACTGAGTCTGTACAATAGGAACAAGATATTTTATCTGTTTACATTATTATGTTTTGCTTGAGTAAAAACTGTATTATACAGACTTTTCTTTTTTTCATGCTTTTGATTTGGGCTTGTTGCTAAAATCTGGTAAAAAAAATTATAACCAGCTAATAAATGGCAGTGTAAACTGTATAAAAATTTGATTTGTGAAATATTTAGGAAAATATAACACAGTGAAACTAGCTCAAAGATATCAAGTTAATATTCTGAGTTTGTACAATAGGAATGACACATTTGAGCTATTTTAGCTACTTATATTATAATAATATAATATGCAGCAGTATTATGAATGCTTGTGTCAGTTTGTTTTGCTGCTGGAGATTTTGAGGCATTGCTCAATTCACGTAAAAGTGTTCCTTAAATAGGCAACAGTGTAAATTGTGTTTCATTAGTGTATTTAGGGAATATTTTTACCTGAATCGACCAACACACATTTCAGAAAACAAGGCAAAACACAAAGGTTCCTCAAAGATCAAGTCCAAGTTTGATGTCTTCACAATAGGAATTGCAGATTATATCTACTTATATTACTAAAATATGAACAAAATCCTGCTGTATTATGGATTTTGTATCAGCCTTTGTTTTTTGGCTGCTGTTGATTTTGACTCAATACTACATTTGAGTTAAATCTGCACTCAGAACACTATAAACTTGGATAAAAACGATAAAAAAATCTTCATAATTAGTGCATGTTTAAGAAATTATTATCCAAATCAGTGAGGCTAGCTTAATATTTTAGTTTAGTATTTTGTAATAATATTTTTCTCAATATTATATATTTATCTCAATATATAAATTTATCTCAAAGTACTTGTTTATTATTTTATTTAGCATTGCTTCATTTACTTTATTAATTTTTTTAATGAAAAAAAAAATTTGGTCCATCGCTAAAATCTGCCGTCACATAATGCCGAGGCATTTTGCTCCCGCTTGCTCGCAGCATTATCAGTTAGTCCTATCAGACACAGCTCATTTATTCCCAATCAGCCGTCGCTGCATCGGCTTTCATGCGATGGAAGTTATTTCATGCGTCACTCTTGGATGTCTTCCTTCTATCTTGTTTTCCAGCAGGTGTTTTCTCCGAGCCGCCCTTTCCGTCCCAGCTTCCTCACATTCCCTCTTTGTTTTGTCTGCTCACGCTGACATGTTTGCGTTGCCTTCTCTAGGTCTAGAAGAAGAAAGGAGAAAATACCAAGCATAATGACACTGGGGTAATTTGCGAGGTCATTTCCTGTTTGATAGTTTACACATATTTGGTGGCTTTTTGTTGTGGTAAATTGCTCAGGCTTTAATTGTCCTCTTCTGTAAGATAAAGGGCAAAATCCCTGCAGGGGATTTGCTTCTAAAGCGCGCTAAATGCAGTATTGGCTTCAGATTACGTCTCAATACAAACGTTTTCCCACAATGCTGTCCCGCTCGGAGGGGTTTGACCTGGGAGAGATGGGCATCAGCTGTTTCTGTGCATGGACACTCGCTCTGATGCAGTGCAGTGGCCTCGGAGCTGGTTCAATAGGCGCTTTCCTGTCATTACTCCCCCCATCCCCTCATCTGAACCTGTCCTCTATGCCTTTTTCCCTCAGCCTCATTTCCTTTCTCTGTGTGCCACAGAAAGTTTTGCGGGGGTCTGATAACAGGGGCACGGTTCCCATGGATATCACGCTCGAGGGAGAGGGAGTGACATTGACCAGGGCACGAGGAGAAATACAGCCCTCTACATCATACAACGGGACAGGACGGCTACAAGTTCTCAAGCATATGTTTCCTAACGAATAAAACACTCCGTGTCGTGCTGGTGCAGGAAAATAATCAACAATGGGGTGGTGTGATGAAGCGGACTTACTATTCCCACACCAAAGTTGATTATTTTCCTACAACAGCACACTCTGGAGTATTTTATTCCCTTTATACTACAGCCATTTACCAATGATTATAATACATCATACTTTTATCTGTTTATTGTTGTGGAATGTCTGTGAAACAAGTTAGGTCCTGTTCTCATTTAGATTAGATCACCAGGCTCGCTTTTTTCTCTCTCTCTTGAAGTTAAACTCCTCTGTCCTGAAGATGTCGGAAAACCTAAAGTTACAGCTTTACCTCTGACTGTTACAAAGCGCTGACACTGGAGACTCCTTCCGGAAATGTTACATAAACATCTCCTTACAGGAAACTTCGCCACATCAATGATTACACACGGTTTTTAATCCGTTTCTGTGAATGAGCTGTTCCTATAGAAACAATAACATGTTAGAGCAAGAGCATTAATATAAACCTGCACTACTGTCAGAGCTGCTGTTATAGAGAATTAAATAACACCTTCTGACCAATCAGAGTCCAGAATTCAACAAGCGCTGTGGTGTAAATATGCAATAAGTTTTGCAATAAATAAGTGAAATGTCTAAATGTAAATTAAAGGAGTGTTACTTCTTGCTGTGCCTTTAGGCCCTTCAGAAAGAAAGAGAAATATCAAAAATTTGTTTTGATCACATTTCCAAGAACTACATAAAATAAATTTTGGCACCCGTATAAGACTGAATGCTCTACCGAAACCTAAATGCCTATTTCACTTGGTCTTGGTAAGGAAAGGACACGCTGATACAGTTCTGGGTTTATTTACTCTGTCATCTCTGATATATTACATGACCGTTGTGTTTAATTCATCACAGGTTGTCGTCACTTGCAGTGAGAGCTGCTGGTTGGGTTTTTTTAGAAGTAAATGCTGGGAACGTTGATGATTTGGCTCATATTGGACAGGCCACCAAAACCCCATCAAAGTGCTCAGGGACACAGGCGGCGCGTATGCCCTCTAGGACACAATCCAGAGCCCGAGTCCAAGTAATTCAGGAAAAAGCCTGTTCGGGGATTGGCTCAGCTTCACGGCACAGCTGCTCCTTGTTTCTCTGACATGGGCTCGCCTGTAGGCTGTTTATTCCCCGAGCAGAAACAACAGAGGCTTAGTGTCTTAATTTGGTCCAAACACCAGCCTGTTATCACACAATACATATGTTACCTTTGCTGGATTAAATATTGTGTGGTGTTATTTTTTTTAAAAGATAAACTCCAGCTAGGTGATACACTTCCATGGAATAAACTTCAATCACTGGAAGTTACGTAGATGCCTCACAGGAAGGGGTTTATTGCATGTGTTTCCCTGAGGTTGTGGACAAATGGTATACAGGCAAGTGGAAGCTGCATGCTGATGTATGTATTTTCCTATAACAGCACGTCCTGAAGTGTTTTATTCCTCTTACACCACAGCAATTTGCCAACAATTACCATTTAAAAAAATGTATTTAGGAATTAATATCCATTCATAGTTACATGTAATGTTGTTGAACATCCATGAAATAAGTTAGTTCCTGTTCTGTTAAACATTATAGCAGCTATAACCAGTCGTTCCCTCACCAGCCTCTCTTTTTTCTGAAGCTAATAAGATAAAACAGCTTGTCATGTTGCTGAGAAATCTCCAAGCACAAACTCGTCTGTTCTGAAGATGTTGGAAAACTGCAGCTCTGTTGGAAACGTTCCAGCTTTGCCTCTGACTGTGAGCTGTTACTGTAGACACGATAACATATTTAACCTAGCGCATTAATATAAACCTGTGATTTGCAGCTGCATCATCGAGCCAACAGAGCTGCTGTTATAGACAATTAATCAACACCTCCTGACCAATCAGATTAGAGAATTTAACAGCGCCATGGTGCAAATCTGGTTAACTGCCTTTCCTTTGTAATACTCAGGCTGATTCTAACAGAGATAATAAACCTGTTCGGATCAAATTCCAGCTGTGATGGAGTGTCATTTGACTGTGTTACAGATGACCAAACGTCAGCACGTTTTCGCTGGCTCTTTTGCGAGTTACACTCTCCTGCTGTGTGTTCAGTAGATTTATCCAGTCATGACCCTGCCACATTTCGCTCAGTCACATCCACGCCGAAGCACTCATTCGAAAGCTCATAAATCTGTTAGTGTGTACGCTTTCTGTTTCATGTCTACACTGAACCTCGGCCTTCCCTCCCAGTCTCGGCTCACACGCACACACACACACACACACACACACACACACACACACACACGGCTGTCTGTAACACACTTCCAGTAGATCACTCTCATTCGTCATTAATTAACATCTCAGTAATGTGCTGGGAAAAAAAATAGCGCTGAAAGAAATTAAACATTAGGGTCTGAAGATAAACAGAGTTAAGGCCAGGCATTAGCGCTTCTAGTGGTCCAGTTTATAGATTTGTAAATATTTTTCAATATTTAGACAAAAATATGTCCATTTTTGAGGGAGAACACTTTATTTTTATACTTTTAGATCAACACATGACTACACACAACATAAACATAGTTATGCTTTTATATGTTAAAGTTTAACAAGTGATAAACAGATCTCTTTAAATAAATGCTATTTAAACTGAATTTAATGTTTAAATAACATTAAATAAATATGAATACGATTAAATGTAAAACACACTTGTCATATGAATGTTGTGTTTTTAAATAATTCAGTGACACAAGAATATTTTGATAAACTGCTATGTGATTGACCATTGGCTGTGCTATTACAACAAAACAATAAACAAACTAATAAATAAGTAATGATGATAACAACAACATCAAACACCAACAACACCACCAACACCAACAGTGCCAACAATACCAACAACGATACTAACGACACCAACAACACCAACACCAAAATCAACAACAATACTAAATACACCAAAAACACCAATACCACCACCACCAACAACAACAACCCCAACAACACCAACAACAATGCTAATGATATCAACACCAAAATCAACAAAAATACTAATGACAACACCACCACCAAGAGCCCCAACAATACCAGCAACAATACTAATGACACCAACACCACCAACACCAGCACTAACAACCGCAATAACAACACCGACAATACTAATGACACCAACACCACCAACACCAGCACTAACAACCACAATAACAACACTGACAATACTAATGACACCAACACCACCAACATCACCACCACCAACATCACCACCAATAACAACCCCAATAACAACACCAACAATACTAATGACACCAACAACACCACCAAAAACACAAACACCAAAACCAACAATGACATTAAGAACACCAACACCACCAAAAAACACTAACGGCAGCACTAACAACAAAAATACTAACAACCCCAACAACACCACCAACAACACCAAAGCACTAACATCAACAACAATACTAATGACATCAACTTATTATTATTATTATTATTATTATTATTATTATTGTGATATGTACATAAGCATGAATATGTATGTAACTGCACACAATGTATACCTATTGCCTATTTCTAAAAAATGCAATATATATTTAAAAGAAAATTGTAATGGAAAATAAAACAAACAAAAACAACAACATTAATAATGGCAAAAATTCTGTGTAATGTAAATATATAAACACTATCACATATTTATGGTCCATTTCTTCTCTAACTTTATATATTTAAATGAAATTTGTAAAGCAAAAAAACCTCACATTGATGTAAACTTTAAACGGGTTAAGTTGTATTCTGATTAAAGAGGAAAAATGCCTATTTGGGCGTAGTATCTCATTTCCTCCAGTAATGATCAGTAATTTTGAGAAATTCCAGTTTGAGGAACAGAATAAAGACAGAATATAAAACTCAGCATGGCCAGTCTGTCATTTTGCTACACATGAACATTACTCGTCTCTCTTCATGATTGGCCCTCACTCTCGGTTGCCACAGCAGCCGCAGTGTGTTTGGGAAGTTTTTGGATGGTCAGCTGCCCGGTGTTTCTGTCCATCGCCCATCTGTGCAGATGCATTCTGGAAAAAAGAGAGAGAGAGAAAGAGCGAATGAGATGGAAATGAATAGAGCACAATAGCAGGCTGGCATTAGCCCTGAGGAGGAGGACCAGGTGCAGCCACAGCGCTGGACTCACACAGAGAGGGCATATAACCTCGCTCGGACACTCACAATAACACTCCTGCCTCATAATTATCCTCTCACTTTTACACACAATCATCACGTTCATAGCTGTTTACACAGATCCGTTTATTAGGATTTAAACTTGTATTGTAGTGAAAACTAACATTAAAAAAAAGTTCATTTACCTGGTGCTGCTCAGATTTCTGTATACATCAGTACCAGAGGTTTTGCATTACAATTTTCTTTTAAACATCTAGTATATTTAAAAAAAAAATACACAATGGACCATTAAATATGTGCTAACGTTTAGAGTGGGTTCAGAAATTATTCAGACCCCTTCAGATTTGCACAATTTGTGTTATAGATTTAATTTAAAATGGATTAAATTTGACTTTTTCTCACCATCAGTCTACACACAATAATCCCAGACCTGGATTTATGCAGTTTCTCCTAGACTTCTTGGCAAATCCTCTCAAACTCAATCAGATTGGATGGGGTGTGTTGGTGAACCTCCAACTTCAACTGTATCCACAGATGTTCTCTGGGGTTCAGGTCTGGGCTTTGGCTGGGCCACTTCAGAGCCTTATCTCGAAGCCACTCCAGCGTTGTCTTGGCTGTATGCTTTGGGTCATTGTCATTCTGCAATTTGAATTGCTACCCCAGTCTGAGGTGGTGTGCACTCTGGAGCAAGAACTTCTCTGTATTTGTCTGCATTCATCCTTCTGTCAATTCTGACCGGTCTCCCTGTCTCTGCCATTGAGAAGCACCTCTTACTGGATGATGCTGCCACCATCATGCTTCACCACAGGGATGGTATTAGCCAGTTAATGAGCAGTACCTGGTTCTGCCAGAGTAGTACTTTGAGTTGTGTCCAAAGTGTTCAATTTTTGTCTCATCAATCCAGGGAATCTTTTTCCTAGTGCTCTCAGAGTCCTTCAAGTGCCTACCATATGCATTTTACCCAGGAGTGCCTTCCGTATTCATGCAGAATTTCTGAGATGATTGTCTTTCAGGCAGGTTTTCCAATCTCTGCAGAGGGCCTCTAAAGCTCTGTTAGAGTCGCATTGGGTATTTGGTCATCACTCCTGAGCAAGGGCTGTCTAGCTAGGTTAGATGATTCCAAACGATAAATCTTACCCAGTTGATGAGAAGCACCTGGTTTTGCCAGGTGTAGCACTTTGAATTCTGCAAAAAGAGTTTTTTCTCTCTTCAGACAAGAAGATATTTTTCCTCATGCTCTCAGCGGTTAAGGCTCTGGGCTACTGATCAGAAGGCCAAGCTGCCACTATTGGTCCCTTGAGCAAGGCTCTTTACTCTCTCTGCCCCAGCGGTGCTGTATCATGGCTGAACCTGTGCTCTGAGGCCTAACAAGCTGGGATATGTGAAGAAATGACTTTCACTGTACTCTAATGCCTATGTGACCATAAAGTCCTGATTGAGGGAGTATTTCTATGATGACTGTCCTTTTGGTAGCTTCTCCCATCTCTAACTCACCTCCCTGACCCTTCTAGCTCAGTTACTGAGTTTGGCTGGACCGTCAGCTCTAGAGTCCTGATGGTTCCAAGTGTCTTCCATTCCACAATGATGGAGGCCACTGAGAACATTACAAGCTGTAGTCTTGAAGGAATTTGATCTTGGGGGTCTACAGAGAGTTCCGTGGACATCATGGCTTGGTTTTTGGTCTGACTTGCACTGTGAATTGTGGGACCTTACACACGGAGGTGTGTGCCTTTCTAAACTATGTCCAATCAGTTGAATTGGCCACAGGTGGACTCCAGATAAGTTTTAGAGACATCTCAAGAAAATCAAAACAAACAGGATTCACCTGAGTGCCGTTTGGAGTGCCTTTATCCAAGGGTCTAAATCCTTATCTAATTTATACTGCATAATAATAATAATAATAATGATAATAATAGTAGTAGTAGTAGTAGTAGTAATATTAGTAGTGGTATTTTATTATTTAAAAAAAAATTATACATTTTTTATATTGTATTTTATTTACAACATAGCTATGCTAATTTTTTTCCCCCCAGGAGCATTAGAGTTGTAATTTGGGACAAATCCATACACTGTGAATGTGTGAAAGACATACAGTATTGACACACGGACATGAGGACACACACACACACACACACTTCTCGCTCGTCCCTTCAAGTGCCCTTGATGCTCGACTTGGTTGGCTTTCCAGCCTGTTGATGGTGACGACAGCGAAGCAACGACCGTTTATCTTTTCATAATATTATCATAACTTTCAGCTAGCGGCTGCAGCGTAAGAGGTAAATTGGTTCATTTGTGTTGTGGAAACAGAGGCACACATCCAGAACTTTCAAGCATTAAAAAAAGCACGCTCGACCGTGTGTAAAATATGCCGTTGTGAGACATGCTGGAGCTGCAGGCGTTATTGGAAAGAGCTAAGGATGAGACTGCAGAATGCACTGAAGTGGCTCGGTCATTACGCTGAGTGAGGTAAGAACATGCTTATGCCATTAACGAACTCTGTAGAGACGTTGGGAGGGAGGGGCTGGGAGAAGGGGGGGCGGAGATAAACAACACAACGTTATTTTCCTTCATCTCAGCACGCGTTAAACACTAAACCTCATGCCTGGAGTTAAAGGTTACTTTAAGAAATTATAAATCTTTTATCTCTGTGTGTTGAGAGATTTTCCAAATTCCCATAATCCATCATTCCTCCAGCACGGCTCTCGGTGTGCTCATTATCCCTCTCGTTTTCTTGGATTAGCATTAAATCTGGACGGCTAGTCATTTTTATTTTTATGGTTATAAAAATCAAATGCAAAATATGTTGTGTATGTTATGGAAATACTTCATTCTATCAAATGTCATTACTCCTGACAAGGACATAATTCTTTGGAATAATTTGCGGTAATATATATATTTTTATATGAGTCCATTCCCAAGCTTTCCCACTCCTTTCCCATTCATACGACTCAGCACAATGCTAATAGCAGGACATTGAGAATGTTGTTTTCACAGTGATATGGATGGAAACCAGGTGCTCAGTCAACAATAGAAAAGTCTTTTTTTTTTTTTTTAACAGTTTTGAATGTAATGTAGAGTGACAGGGCGAGAAAGCAAAGGCCAAGCCTGGCACGCAGCTGTATCCGTCTCAGCAGAGAGTCAATTACGTTACATGTGTTCCCACCTGCATGCAATAAGAGCCAGTGTTTAAAAAGATGTCCCACTGCACTTTCAGTCCACATTAGAAACATTAAAAAAAACACAAACTACTGATTTTAAAAAAAAAAATTACAAACCTAAATAAATGACAACACTGGAATATTCAATACCCTTCAATATGAATTGCCTTATCTCACCCTCAATAAAATGAATAATCATAATAATGTTTTTAAATCATATAAAAATATGAATCATATTATTAATAACAAAAGCTGGCTTTATAAATATTTTTAAATATTTTATTTCTACATTTAGTTGCACCTTTTTTAACCTGGTATATTAAAATGTAATCCCATTTTCCACACTTTTTTTTTTGCTTAAACATAAAAGCTTGTATACAATGCCCTTTTTGTATTAATAAAATTAATAATCATTTAAATATATTTTAATTGCATAAAAATATAATCATCTTAATAATAAAAACACATTTTATAAACATTTATAATTATTTTATTTAGACATTTTGTTGCCTCTTTCTATTTTAGCACATAAATATTATTATATAAATTGATTTGATGCATTTGTCATATTTTTGTCAGTGTATATATTTGTTTTTTTTAAATGTTACTTTCGTAATCGAAATTTTTAATATTTTTTAATGATAAAAAATACAATATTTAAAAAATGCATGCCTAAACCCAGTGCCCTCATGAATATTTAATTTTATTCAGTTTTATTTCTTTTCTTCTGTTCCTTGTTAGTATGTAGTACTGTACTATGTAGTTTTTAAGAAACCCCGCCCACTATGACATCATGGTGTGTGTTTAAAGGTTTTAATCTAGGTTAAATCCTTCATTTCACATTCTACTTCACAAACTCCTCTGTCCTGAAGATGTCTGAAAACTTCCTTGTGTGGTACAAAGCGCTGACACTGGAGACTCCTTCCATAAATGTGAAAGAAAAGTTATGTGGATGGTCCGCCGTGATTGAGAACCTGAGTAACGTTGCTGCGTACCGTAAATGAGGCAAGCGGATTAGAGGAAAAGCTCTTGTTTCATGGGCGAACATTACGAGCTGAACATTTTCACAGAGTTCCACCCTTTTGTAAAAACGCCATGCTGTTTCTGATTTATGTCTACAAGCAAACACAGGCTTGGCACAGCCACTCTCAGCCTGTGGTCTGAAACACATTACACATATTGTGAGTGAAATATTAAGTGGAACCAGTTACGCAACAGGATGAGAGGGACATGTTTGTGAGAGTTGTGACTTTACAGACTTTTTAGCACATAATTACGAATTCTACAGCTCTCCATATGTTTAACACTCTCAGCAATCAATAAAAACACCTCCATTTTAAAAAAGATATGCAGTTTTGTGTTGTTGTTGCTGAATGATCTGCCTTAAGACGTACAAAATGTTACACTTTTAAAACCAAACAGCAAATAAATGAAAGTACAAAATCTTTGCAGAGTACTGGAATCTAAACGAAACACAATAACAAAAAAAAAAAAACACATCTTTTTTACTGCTAAATTGTGAAGCTCTGGTTTGAAGATTTCTGCCCAAAGACACAATTTAAAGTAAATATCGACTATACTTCCTAAATTACTACTTATTACCATCAACAATCTTTAAGGGTTAAGTGCAGTGCAGTATATTAATTATTGCATATGTTATTCCTTTTGATTCTTTTCATGAAGGGTGTCAGTTTGAGGTGTAACACAACACCACTATGCGTATCTACTGTATATCTGCATCTGTATTCGGAGTTAAACCTGAAGTGGGCGTGGCCTAAAATGGACCTATGTTCTAACAAATTTACTTGGGTTTATTTTCCAAAATATAAACAAACTAGTAGCTTAATTTAAATCACCAAACACCCTGACCAGGCGGTTACTAAGGATGAATAAATGAATGCTGCAAACACACAGCACAGCGCCACACGTTCGTGTTAATGTTAATGTGTTAATGAAAAGGTCGTCATAGGAGCTTCATTTCAGACCATACTGTGTTTTCATTGTGTCTCGCAGGATCCGAATCCTGAAACACATCTCGAGTCTCAACTAGACCCCTTGTGAACCTTTCCAATAAATCAGACTAGTGCTTCTCCTATTCCTATCCGTATTCATTTACAACACATTATCTTTATTCTGGATAATGTAGTCATACTGGCACATCCCTAGTGCCAGTAATCCTGAGGGTGAGTATATACAGAAGGCTCAGTGGCAGTTTGCATAAATATTTCAGCATTTAAATAGTAATATAGATGTGAAATACTGGAAATTGCATGAGGTTGCACAATTTTAATACCTTGAAATACACAATATTCAGCAAACACCCTGATTTATGTCATCAGTACAATCTAATACCGACTGGCATGATGATGGATGAGGTTTAATCCCAGCTTATAACTGAAGATTTTCATCTTCAAACACGACCATTTTAGATGTCTAGACCAAACAATTAAAATGTTCTTAAGATTTTTGAGTAGTTCCCCGAAAATATTATATAATTAATTTAATAAGTAGCTCTACAATTTCTCAAGAGTCTCATGTTTAGTGGTGTACAAATCTGTCAGTGTTTTGAGAAAGTTCAGAGATGTATCCATTACCAAAACGTCCTCACTACAGTGGAAAAAGAAAAAGCCTGGAACAAGCCAATAAAAAAAAAAAAACCACAAGAACTGGATGTGAAGCAATGCAAATAAAAAAAAATATATTTTGATGGATATAATAAATATTAAAAATGGCAATGTGCATGAGCAAGAAAACCAGAGAGAGTCTGGACTCTCTGTAGACAGAGACTGGGACACACTGTAGCCTTGATTTCCAAAAAAAACAACCAAGTGAGCCACAAGAAGCTCTCGAACATTGTTCTGAGTATAAAGTAACCAAAACGTGATAGATACAAATGTGTAAACTCTTAAAGGTACTTAGATTTAAAGTATGAAATGAAAAATCAGCCCACAGAACAGCACTTCTAATAAAACTGATGGTAAATTAGTGCATGAATTCCAAACTAATCTCTCAAACATTAGCTAGCAAACGATCTTGCATGCTAAGAGCTAGCTATCATGATTCAGCTGTCTAGATAAATGCAAAATATAGCTAACACGACTAGATGGAGCTTTCAGCAAGATGTTAACTTCAAACTTACATTCAAATCAACACTGAAACTGTTGTTTTGCTGTCGCGGACAAAAATCACACACTATAAAAGAATTCGTTGGTCATGAGTTGAGATCTTAGAACACTTAATGCGATGAGCTAATGCTATTACAAGCAAAGATATTTGAAATTTCGGATTAATATCTCAGAGTGTGAGCGCTCCTACGATGCTTGCCTACAATCCAGAGATCCGAGGACGGCGTAGGAAGACGCCAAACTCATGGGCCAGCTCCAAATACGATGGAAGCGATGGCGAAATGTAAACGAAACATGCTAACGGACAGGAAAAAATCTCCTTATTACCTCATTTTGAAGAATGTTTGTGTTTAGCTGATTTCTGGATCATGCTGATTGATGATGTAAGCAGAACGTAATCATTTTCCTTAATCTCAGCTCTATTAGTAGAGGATTTTTTCATTGTATAATCTGTACAATCGTATAATGGGACGTTATCATCCACTGTTATAGAATTCAGCCAAGATTTTATCCGGACAAATAAAAATCTTAACATACAGTAGAAATCATATTGTCTTAAAATGGCTTTAGATGACACAGTGCTGTTTTTTTAATATCCAGATCTTTAATTGTCGGGGTGCCAATAATTCTTTTTACAGAAAGAATATGCATTGCTTAAGAAAGCTTTTTATGTGTGGAAAAAAAAGAACTAAAATAAAACTATATAGTATCCCAGTGCGCTGAAGCGTCATTTGCTACCCGTTTTTGACCAAAAAAAAAAAGAATTGAACTGAATTTATTCGCTTTTTATTTATTTATTCGCGATAATTCTAGAGTTAGCTGTAAATTTTTTCGTACAGCTTAAATCACTATATGAAGTCTGTTTTATGAGCGCCACAGTTTTTACGCTCATATTTAAAACAGGAGGTTTGACCCTTTTCGGCTTCCACTTTCCATAGACGCTCATAGTTTCTGGTTCTTATCAATACTCAGGCGCTCTTCTAATTGGCTTCACCTGTTCCTCATTTTAGCACTTATCATCTAAACCCTTTGTTTTCTTGGCGTCTTTGCAACATCTTGCACGTCATTATTATTATTTTTAATCCCCATCTTGCTTTTATATTTCCTAATGCACAGCGTTTTGTAGTTTTGACCCTACTTGGTTTATAGTTTCAGTTATACTTTGCTAACAGTCTCTGTGGATTCCTGTGGCCGTGGACTCTACAAAATGTCCTAATAAAACCGTGATCGGATCTAAAGTCCAGACTTGTCCTTGTTACTGGGGTCATGGTGACCCGAGACCTAGCGGCCATCTTAAAGACGCCAGGGACGTTAACATCATCAGATGGTTTAATCCTGTAACAGGACCGTACCACCAGCTGGATGAAATCTCCGTTGTCTTTGCTTCAGTTCTTTGCGTGAGAGGATAAATAATCGCAAATTTAAAAGCAGCTTTGCAATATTTTGTGAGTTAACACTAGAAGTTTGTAAGGCCCGTGTGGCTAAAATTACATTGCAGTGGTGGATAAATCACTCACCCAGGACAAGGAGGACTATTAGTTCAGTAAGCTGTTGATATAATGGCTGTTAAAAAAATTGTATTTTTTTATTTTAACTTCATTCTTCCAAAAAACTGAGAACTAATAAAAAACTCCCTACTGACTTTTGTTAAAGAAAACCAAGTGTTTTATTCCTCTCTCAACACAGCAATTTACCAAAGATTACAATTTTTATTTATTAACGTACAAGTCATACTTTTTATCCATTTATTGTTACATTCAGTGTTCAATGCAAGTCTGTGAAACAAGTTAGTTCATGTTCTCGCTTATGTTATAGCAGCTATGAATACTCATTTCCTTCACCAGCCTCTCTTTTTTCTCTCTCTTGAAGTTAATCAGACAAAAAATAAAACAAAACAAAACAAAACCACACAGCTCATCATGTTACTGAGATGTTACAGCTTTACCTCTGAAACTGGAGACTCCTTCCATAACTGTTGAACATCTCCTTACAGAAAACTTCACCAAGTGCCCGTGAATGAGTTGTTACTATAGAAACGATAACACATTGATATAAACCTGTGTCTGAACTGCTGTTAACGGATTTGCGAATACTCGCAGTGGTTTAATGGGTTTTAATGGGTTTCTGATGGTCTGTAATGGTAGTTTATTGCAAAACGTTGTTTTTGATGGTAATCATCTACCCATGAATGAAGGACCTGTTGGGTTCTGGTGGTATTTATGAGTAACCAGAAATGGAAACTTTTTTTCTTTTCTTCGGATTGAGAGAAGAGCAGAGAGTGGGACTGGTGCTGGATTAACCTCCACGGAGTTAAACTGAATCTGCTTTAACCACGAAGGTGTACTTTTAACTCTGTAGATGTTAATTAACCGAGTGTCGGAGTGCCACAACGTGCTCGTAATGCATCCTGAGAAACGGAGTTCACACACGGTTCAGGACCAGCGTGTGTGTGTGTGTGTGTGTGTGTGAGATTTACTTTTCTACCCCCCCCCCCCCCCCCCCCTTACTCTGGTGATATGAGGGTATTGTCCAGCAACCGCTACATTCATGGCAGCTACAATGTGAGCGAGTGATTGAGGCCTGGTGTGATTGTGCCTGCTGGTTCCCACACTGTGTGTAACTCACTCGGGACACATTTAACGTGGCACAGCTCCGCTTCACTATTGTTCAGAACACTCATAATGACAGACTTGGCCAAAACCAGAGTTAATGTCCGCGGGTCGACTCCACACACACTCCAGCTTTTCTGTGAGTATTATTGAGTGATTAGTCCCATCTACGGGCGGTTCATACCACACATAATTTGGCCGGCGCTTTGGAGATTGTAATCGTCATTCTGTTTGTACATTACGCTGGATTTAGGGGTTTGTTTAGAGGCGACAATAGTTCCAAAGTTCAAATACCGCAAGCATGACGTGTGAGTAAATAAAAAATAAATCTTCATGCCATGCCGTGATGGATAACTCTTACGATTTATATGCTTTTTATACTGTATGTGTGTAAATAAAATTTTTATTTGTAGTCTTATTACACGATTAAGCACACGCCCCATATACAGTACGTGTAATTTTACAATCCAATAATACTGCTTTTCCAGAATCACATTAATATTAATTTACATAATGCTAACAAATCATATACGTGAGGATTAATACTACACATCAAGAGCTGTCTTTATTTATTTATTTATTTATTTATTTTAAAAATAATGAACCAAACAAGCTGAGCAACGAATACCTGCATTAACCCACGCTTATTTTATCCATTAACAAACATGAGTCTCATCAATGACAGCTGAGTTTCTGTTACCACAATGATTATAATTAAAATAATTAAAAATAATATACAGTCTGTTTACGAGATCCGAGAAGATCAGACCAAAATTTCACTGTGAGAATAAATCTGTAAATCTACTGTATGATCAATTCCTACGTCTACGTATTTTAGCACTTTTTATTAGTCAAAAGATCTTTCCAAGGTACTTGTTACAAAGCAGTGACACTGGAGACTCCTTCCATAAACGTTAAATAAACATCTCCTTTACAGAAAAATTCACCGTATCAACAAATGTTTAAAAACGTTTATGTGTATCGTATGCTGTAAGAGTCCCTATGAATGAGCTGTTACTATAGAAACGATAACGTATCAGAACACGTGCGTTAATATAAATCTGTTGAGACGATTAATCAACACCTTCTGACCAATCAGAATCCAGAATTAAACAACGCTGTAGTATACATGGTGTTAATTGATATTTAAGAAATACTCATAAATAAAGATGCCAGAAACAGTTCTTGATATAGAAGAACCTTTTACTGGTTTTCTAAAGAACCTTTTGATGGATTATTATTATTATTATTATTATTATTATTATTATTATTATTTATTTTTACTAAAAACCTTGTTATTGTTTTCATAAATATGACCTTAATGTGAAAGGATCTTGGTACTGAAAAATATTCTTATTTTTATGAGATTACATTATGAGAATGTTATTTTTTTCTTTTTATTTACGACTTATGTAGAGATGAATAAGATCATTAAAATGATAAATAAATAAATATAAAAAAAAAATCAATATAAAAAATTCTAAATATATAAAGATACTATAATAAATAAAATATTAAACAGTATTAATATGTGTAATAAATATTACATATTATGAGTGGATGAATGAATGAATGAACGAATGAATGAATGAAAAAAAAATTCAAAATAAATTTTAATTACAGGTCATAATGTACCACACTAAAATGTTTTAAAAGTCAGTTTATTCTTTTCTTCTGTAAAGTCTTCTATCAGCAGCAGAAGTGACACCAGAAGGTCAGTAGATGAAGAAGCTTGTAGACAAAGAACTTGTTCTTAAGGTGTTTTTCTGTGTGAGAGTGTGTGTGTCATTTCTGCCAATTATTACACCTCCATTAGACACTGGAGGAGGGATTTATCAGCGAGCTCATGTTACCCGGCTGAGCCGCTGCACCAGCTGCTAAATGAGGCCCGGATCACGAGTGCCAAGTCAGGGCTGGCGGCTTTCAACAGCCGTGCGGGCGTTTCCTGGCAAGTGGCCGTTTTCATCCATCCAGACGAAGGGGTTTCAGCGAGAACAGAGACTCGGAGGTCTGATAAAGAGGCCTCGCTGGGCCTGAGCAAACAAACACGCACCTGATTACTGCGCTGCACACGCCTTGGCCCATTTCTTAATGAATTAAACGGCTCGGGTGGTGCGCTGATAAGCTCGAGAAGCGCCATGTTGTGTTTGTTAGCTCTTGTTCTCTCTCTCGTGCAGTTTGATCCGCTTGAATACAGATTCCTAATGAACTCTTTCACACTGCATCTATGATCAATCACATTATTTACATCTTTTTCTTTTATTTACATTATCATACATTATTGACATCTCACTTTAGCTCACTTTCCTCATTTTCCGTTGCTTAAATGTGAAAAATCTGTGAACTTGCCACAAGAAATAAGCAAAGATTTTAGTGTTGCATTTCCATCATTGTCTCCTGTAGAGCTGAAACCAGAACAAAACGCTGTCCTGAGAATAAATAATCTACAAAAAGGGTCAAAGTTGAACTTTCTCCATGATTTTCTCATGAACGCTTCACTCGCTGCCAGAACTTTGAACTTTGCACTACTTTTGCACGGATTGCACTTGTCTCCGTGTTTTTTTTTTTTTTTTCCCTCAGTTTAAGGATAAAATTTTTTTTTTTTTTTTTTAATTTTTAAGTGTGTTATGACATGATAAGAGCTGGAAAACTGTTTAATAAGATCAGTCAGCAGGGCCGCCTGTTTTCTCTGGACATCATCGTACTTAATAAAAGAGCTTAAAAGCTGTCATTCTGCCCCATTAGCCTTAAAAAAAAAACAAAAAAGAAAACAAGTTCTGCTTCGTATTAGTCGCGCCCTTGCACTTGGACTCTCAACTCCTGTTTGTATCACGGCTTGATGATGGACTCGTGCTGGATTTTGGCCTTGTTCTGATGAATTTGATGAACCTTGCACACACACACACACACACACACACACACACACTTGTACCCCCTCACCGCCCCCCTCCCGCCGCCGCCATGTTCCCAAGCGTCGCTCCTGAGAAATCTCAGCGTGGAGGAACAGGAAACACTCGAGCATCAGGAAGCCGGCTTACGTTCGAGGGGAAGCTGTGTTCCTGTTGTTGCGCGTTGTTGTCTCTGTAACTGTTTTGACATTTTTGACAGCCCTGCTTTGGATTTTACCTCCCCGAGGCTCACTGTTTACCTCACGCACTACCACCAGGGACAAACAGTTCATCCCTTACAGTGCTGATTTTCATTTCTTTGGGAATAATTAATCACCATGAGTATGTATCTGTGGGATATTAATAGCTGTTTCTGCTTCCTGGATGGGAATTTTAACACATACGCACTATTCCGGATATCTCCTGAGCGTCTGTTCTGGGAATTCTGTGAAGTTTGAGTTTAATCAAAAAAAAAAAAAAAAAAAAAAAAGGAGTAAATTATGCTGAATGTTAACTTAGAAGAGGTGATTGAAGAAGAGAGATAATTGAATATAAAATTGATTAAATAGAAAAAAAATTAAAAACTACTAAAATAAAAAGAAACATAAGTACAAATAACAAGCTAAAAATATAAATAAATATTAAAATAATTAATCACTTAATTAATTAATTGATTAATAAAAAATAAGTACAATTAAGTAAATAAATAAATAAAATATCAAATATCAAATACAATGTAATAATAAAATACTAAATTAAATTTAAAAAAATGAATAAACAAATAAATAAACACAATGAAGAAGATAAACAGAAAAAAGTGCATGGTCCAGGTTTCTTTAGTATTTTTCAATGACTAACTTATTTAAAGATTTTCAAATCCTGTGTGCTGATGAAAAAAGAAAAATAATTATCTCAGTTTTTCAGTTCATCTACGAAACTGAATTTCATGTTTACTGAACAAAGTTTTCTGACTGAAACCATGTTACAGAGTACAGCTTAAATCTTACAACAATTGAGTGTCAGTCAAGAGTGCTGTTTATTAGCATGCTCAAAAGTTTTTACCCCCTTAGACTGCTATAGTTTATTTATTTGAGTGAGCTTTATTAAGGTGTTGGAAAGAGCTGGAAAAGAGGAAAAAACAGTAAAATAACTTCAAAAATAAAAAAGCAAGCATAACAAGCTTAACAAGTTAGAAGTGCACATTTATATCACATTTAGAAACATGTTGTTTCACTATTATTCTTTTAAACTTCAGTATTTCTCCCTGTCTGATGTTGATAATTAAGGAACGTCTGTAGAACTGAACCTGACTTCATCTTTTTGACGTAAGGGTGTGCAAACTTTTGTACTAAATTTAGATCCAGTTTGTGTCACTGCGTAAAATGAAAATGCATTTTGTCACTTCGTCTGGTTATAGCCTCAGATGTCACTCTTCTAAAGACTGGAAATTAGCTTAGCTCAGCGGCGGCTTTAATCTGATGCACCTTGATGTCATTGTTGATGGACGACAGGAAGTTCGTTTATGTCAGAGGTGTCTTTTAACTGTGCTGAAGATAAACAGTGCGACAGTTTCTTTTTCCATTTTACAGCAACATCGATGTGCCAGTTATTTTTGGCATGTTTCTATTTTCTAGTGTTTAACTGTGACGTTAAAGATAAAGTGATGGATCTGTGATGGTTTGACGGCTTCACCTGTTGACTCGCCTGTAATTTCAGCTTTCTAGATATTTCACGAGAGCCAAATTTTTTACAATTCATCAGCATGTAGTACGAACTCCAAAGTAGCAGCGGGAAATTATTTAATACATTATCAAATACGCTATATTGTATAGTAACAGCTCATTCACAGGAACTTGTCCGGTGGACTAACAGTTGACATGGTGACATTTTCAGTAAGGAGAAATGTGTTTATTTAACATTAATGGAAGGAGTCTCCAGTGTCAGCGCTTTGTAACAGTCAGAGTTAAAGCGTCAGGACAGAGGAGTTTACTCTTCTTTGCGGTTTCTCAGTAACATGACAAGCTGCGTTTTTATTTTGTCTTCAAAAGAGAGAAAAAAAAGAGAGGCTGGTGAGGGAACGACTGTTTATAGCTGCTATAATATAAGCGAGAACCTGATACAAGACCTAAATGTAACCGTAAATGGATAAAAAGCATGATGTGTCATTGTTTTTATTAATAATAAATTAATAATATATCGCAACATTATAATCATTGTAAAATGTACTGTGGTGTAAGAGGAATAAAACGCTTCAGGATGTGCTGTTATTGGAAAATAATCAACAGTGACTCCACTTCATCACACCTTGCAACACGGGGTTGATTATTTTAATGTAACAGCACAACACTGAGTGTTTTATTCCATTATATTTATTCATTAATTGGTTATTAGGGTAATTAATCATTCATGTTTAATTAGTAAACTATAAATTACTTGATTATAATTAGCTTATTATTGCAAATGTTGTGGTACTTGTCTTGTTTTTACACCGAAGCGATTACTCAGTACTCAGGAGTGTGTCCCAGTTAAATATCTAAAACTTCAAGAGTTGTCCAAAAGCAAAGTGAAACAGAAATCTGTTTTCCCTGGGAGGAAAGGTTCCAGTTAAATAATTCTTTCTTCTTTCTGTTTCACAAACAGCAGCCATTGTTCTCCTCGTGTCGGTGTTGTGTAGTGATACGAGCTCTCGTGATGGTTTAATAATGACGGTCTCAGGATAAATCCTCGTTACATTCAGAGCTCTTTCCTGCCAGAACTCCTGGAAAGTTGGTCCCGCAGTAAGGGGGCCGGTGTGTATGTTTATCCAGTGAGGCGTTCAGTGATATGTATCAGGACGCTGCTGGAATGGATGTAACAGGACAAGTACACGCTGTCGCATTAAACATGTACCAGCACTCACGAGCAGCTTCAGGTCATGCCAGAACGGATCAGGTGTCCTGTTAGCAAAAGTTGGAGAAGCTATAAACCTGAGCCTGATCGCTGACGTCAGGTATAATACACACACACATATAACACACACACACACACACACACACATATGCGCACGCTTACAGGCATACTGGAATAATCCTCAGGAATACATATCATTCTGAGTCTCGGTCAAGAGTGCTGTTTATTAGCATGCTGAAAAGTTTTCACCCCCCTTAACATGTTACAGTTTATTTACTTGAGTGATTAAAGTGTTAAGGTTATTAAGGTGTTTAATGACTTAAAGTATTGCATGAAATAATTTCCACAGAGCTGGAAAAGAGGATAAAACAATAAAAAGAGTTTGATTAACAACAGAAAAATAATAAAAAGCAAGACACTTAAACAGTTAGAAGTGCACATTTATATCACATTTAGAAACATGTTGTTTCACTATTACTGTTTTAACCTCCGCTATTTATCCATGTTTGATGTTGATAATTAAGGAACGTCAGTAAAATTTAACCTGCATTTATCATTTTGACGTAAGGGTGTGCAGACTTTTACATTTTATTGGTCTAATCAGAGCTAAAGATAGAGGACAACGACTAGCTAATGTACATAATTAACCTAAAAAAAGATATTAGATGACAAACTTGCATTAATAATGCGAGCTTGTGTTAATGTTGATAATAAATACTATTCTTTAAGTCATTCTGTGACAACTCGGAAGACTCGGCAGGTCAGTGTGGGTCCGTGTGCAGAGAAAGCAGGCTAGTGCTCTACTTTAACAATTCACAGCTACTAAAAGACACAAGACGGTTAATAACAGCATTTCCTTGCATTCAATATAACTTGAACCAACATCATTTTTGACTTCTGTATATTCGAGCTGCAGAAGTGGCAAAAAAACCTGTGGTCTTTTGTTAGCAACAAGCTAGCCGGCTAAGTGCAATGAGTGATGTATATGTTCCTCTTCAAAAGAGTGAACTGTAGAGTCAGTATTATAGATTTAACACGTGAATATGTCTGTATGTTGAGTGATCTAAAGCTAACATATACAGTATAAATCATTTAAAGGTAGGAGATGCTAGTGCGTTTACTGTTCATGCTGCAAGCGGCCATTTTGATTTGCTGAACTCGGCATTGACGAGACTGTTTCTAGTTTGCGAATAGGATTTTCCAAGTTGAGGGGCGTTTTCTTTTGTTTTTCATAGTCAGAGGTCAGAAATATTAGTCGAATGCATCATTAGACACACTTAGGAGATAAACCAATCATAAGACAGGGGGTGGAGACAAGACTAAAAGTAAAAAAAAAAAAAAAAACAGTGAAAGAGCAAAACTAATCACGATCTAAGTGCAGTGCGACGCCAGAGTGCGCAATTCATTAGACCTTCATTCACTCATTTATTGTGTTTTTTTTCCTTTTTTTTTAAAACTGTTGTTCTCTTTTATGTTTGAACCCCATATTACTGATGAAAAGTGCTTCTTATCAGCTCTACAGTTTTGACTCTTAGCTACTTTGGAAGATGCTGAAACTCTGGTTCCTCTCAAGGTTTCTTCCTCATGTTGGCTTGTTCATTAGAGATAAATTTAAATTTTTTATTTTATATCCAGATTTCTGTAATTTGCCTTGTGTCCATTGTTAAAGGCGCTATACAAATAGAACTCATAACCTTTTGCTTAGATTAATAATTCTCTTTTCTTTGGATTTTCTGGTTATTATTCTTCTTCTTCTTCTTCTTCTTCTTCTTCTTATTATTATTATTATTGTGGTGATGATGGTGGTCATTTTTTATTTATTTATTGTTATCCTCTTCTCTGTTGGGTTTAATTAATTGCTGCAAACGTGACATAAATGATTGAGAGTTTATGGAACAGTAGTAATATTGTTTATCAGTAACAATTTATTTATTTAATATTTATTTGTGTATTTGTTTATGTATTGCGAATTTTGTTGTTTGTTTGTTTCTCCTGTTTTACGCTGGGCCTAATGAATTGCTGCAAATGTTTATTCCTGATTGTAATGGTCCTCTGAAGAAGCTAGTAGATCAAGTAAGAAAAAAAGTAAGAAAAGTAAGAAAAAGGGGAAAAAAGAGAAAACAGATAGTAATTAGCTTATATTGATTCTTATAATAACACTGTAAAAAATGTTATAATTGGCAAATGACTGTGGTATAAGAGGAATAAAACACTCGGGAGCGTGTTGTTGTAGGAAAATACAGGAAGATAAACTTAAATAAAATAAACTTCAGTGTGGTAACAGTAACTCTGCTTCATCACACCACCACAATATCCTTGATGATTTTCCTGTAAGAGCATGACACACTGTGTTTTATTCCTTACATAGTCATATTTAGAGACAAAATACAACGAGTTCTTCATCTTTGACTCATATTTAACTGCATCATAAGTTGATTTTAATTCTTTATGGGAGTAATTATGAAGTAGCAGTTTCTATTTATTTTAATTGTATTTAAACCTAAAAGCAATGATCAATTTTATTTTCTGAACTTTGACCTTTGACCTTTATTTTGGTTGGATGTCATTTATAAATGACTTTGACCCATTAGAGATAAGTTCAGGAAAGTAAAGACTGTACAGTAAGTCTACAGTAGACTGAATGTGCATTTTCTCACCGTGTATCACATGAGTGTGGTGAAAAGAGACATAATTCTGTCTTTCTTGGCAGCGAAAATAAAGAACTGTGAATAATTTATTATACAACGATGACAAAACATCACTTTGTTTGAACCCAGCTTACAGAACCAATCTTCTGTACTGTCCATCTAAAGTGCTTTTTTTTCCACCGCTCACTGTTAGGAAACAAACAAGTCCTCGGTAAGCAGGAGGCAGGTGTGAAATTTCACACCATGAGAGAGCATCTTCTCAGCAGAGATGTAACGCATTGTGTAACACGACCTCGCGATTTCATTTTCGTACCCGTGTTACGCTGGCCGTGCCAGTCCTGGGGATTAAGTTGCCTCGAGGCTGCGGCTGATTTGCCAGATTAGTCGCTGATAATGTTCGATGCAGATGAGGATAAGTATAATAGCGCATGATATACCGTTCCCCTAAAGTCCTTCTAACACAACGGTGTAACCAGACGTGAACATAGGTAAGTGCGTGTATGTGTGTGTGTGTGTGTGTGAGTGAATGAGTGTGTACATAGTGTACGTGTAATCTGAATCGGCCGTGAAATCCGATCAGGCTCGCTCCAACAGGACGGTTAATTATTCAAGGTGATTTGGCTGAAAACCTGATCGGCTTTAAGGATCCAGCAGGCAGCGTGAGCACCGGAGCTTGCCGTGAAACAGCGACGCGGAGAGAGGCACGTTTCAGCGCACTGGCCACGGCGTAACCAGAGAGCCAGCTCTGCTTGGCTGGCATGTTTACTTAAGCAGGAAGATAACAAATTCATTACAGACGAGGAAAACACACCGAGTGCAATGAAATCAGACTTCTGATGTAGTTACAATTTACTGTTTCCATTCACTGGAGAATTAACGATTCTTAGCTTCCTAAAAGTCTCATGCAGGGTGTGTTTCCACATCACGTATCCCCAGCGTTCCCGGGATAGACCCTGGATCCATTGTGACCCTGACCAGGATAATGCACTTACTCAAAGTGATTGATGAAGTGAACTTCCTTGGAAACCTTCCTGATAAGTAAACAGTCTGTTGTAAGGTTCTAAACAGAACCTTTAAAAGTTCCCCTAGATGAAACCAAAGAGCCAAGAAGGGTTCTTAGTTTTAAGAGTGTATGGTGGAAAAGGAGATGTCTCAGGAATTTTTACCACACGCTGAAAAAGGAACCGTGACACCTCATGTACTGACGCAAACATAGAACCGACACAGAACCACAGTCAAGTACCCATGCTATGCTCGGTGTGTAAGTGTACCATGCAGAACTGTCGGAGCTCATCAGAGCTGTTCTACCCTGCACTCCTAAGGGTTCTTTGGTTGTTCCTCTGGGGGAAGATCTGTACAAAACCCTACAACAAAGTTTTTTTTTTTCAGTTCAGTGTAGAACCTTGGTAGGATTCAAAGAACTCTTGATCTGTCAGTAAGCCCTTTTTTCCACCAGCCCAAAGGACCCACATCACACCCCTCTTCTTCTCCCTCCACTGGCTTCCTGTAGCTGCCCGCATCAAATTCAAGGCCTTGATGCTCATGTACAAGACCTTGTCTGGAACAGTACCCCTTTACCTCAACATTCTCCTTTAGGTTTATGTTCCCTTCCGCAACCTGCGATCAGCTAACGACTGACGCCTGGTACTGTAGTGCCTACTCAGCAAGGCATGAGGTCCCTCTCCAGAACCTTCAAACTGACTGTCCCTCAGTGGTGGAATGAACGTCCAACCTCAATCCAGACAGCAGAATCCGGACTATCTTCAAAAAACAGCTAAACACTCACCTCTTCAGTGAACTCTTAACTAACCCCTAACTTGTCCCCACTCAAAAAAAAAAAAAAAATCTGCCTTACACTGGCTCTTACACTTCTCCTCTGTACACTTTGCTTCTCTAACACTCTTGCATGGTAGCACTACTTGTGTTTTCTGCTCGATATATTGCTTTCTTCGTGTTTCCTCATTTGTAAGTCGCTTTGGATAAAAGCATCTGCTAAATGAATAAATGTAAATGTAAATGTAAATGTAAATGTAAAATGTAAATGTAAACGTATTAGCTTTCAACACAAATCATACACAGTGAAATTAGGTGATGGATTTTTAAAAATGAACATTTTTAAAATTAAAAAAATGAATAGCACAAACTGAAAAAGAGAAATTGTCAGGACTTGTAGCTATTAGTGTAGAAGAGTGTAGACGGAGTCTGAGCACAGTGTACTCCATTCTTATGGACGTGTCAAAGTCAACTGTTATAGTAACTGTTCATAAGAGTGACATTGGACCAGTTACGACTTCTGATGTCATTAGAAAGTATGATTTCACATTGCTGGAGTACGATGGAACACGAGTGAGATGGACAGAGTGATTCATAAAAAAAAAAAATCTGCAAAAGTGTAGTGGTGTAATACCTGAAGTGGGCGTAGCCTAAACTGGAATTTCTTTTAAAATTAAATATGAACCCTTCTTCCCCACAGGATGCACAGATAGACACACTTCTACACTTAACCTTTCTGGCAAGTTTTCTTATTAAAAAAAAAACTTAGCTGTGCTCCTCCTTTTCACATCTGTATTTATATCCAATTAAAACACATTAACTGTTTATTCTGAATAATGTTTCTGGATTCGGTTACATCCCTACTGTCCTTCATTGCATGCTGCCTTTTAGTTAACAGAACAGAAAGAGAACAGAAAAAGGAAAAAGGGGGGTGCAGACCACAGATCACAGATCACAGGCGTTTGACCATCTGCTCTAGTTTTCCAAATATAGAGCTCCTCTTACCCCAGCACAGGCCTCAATTTCATCACCCACAGTGCACCAGAGACACCCCAGACTTAACTTCCTTCTGCCTCAGGACAGGGGAGAGGACAGAGGAGAGAGGAGAGGAGAGAAGAAAGAGGAGAGAAGAAAGAGGGAAGAGGAGAGAGGACAGGGGAGAGGACAGAGGAGAGAGGAGAGGAGAGAAGAAAGAGGAGAGAAGAAAGAGGGAAGAGGAGAGAGGACAGGGGAGAGGACAGAGGAGAGAGGAAAGAGGAGAGAGGAGAGAAGAGAGAGGAGAGAAGAAAGAGGGAAGAGGAGAGAGGAGAGAGGACAGAGAAGAGAGGAGAGAGGAGAGGAGAGAGGAAAGAGGGGAGAGGAAAGAGGGAAGAGGAGAGAGGACAGGGGAGAGGACAGAGGAGAGAGGAGAGGAGAGAGGAAAGAGGAGAGAGGAGAGAAGAGAGAGGAGAGAAGAAAGAGGGAAGAGGAAAGAGGAGAGAGGACATAGAAGAGAGGACAGAGGAGAAGAAAGAGGAGAGAGACAGAGGAGAGGAAAGAGGAGAGAGGAGAGGAGAGAGGAAAGAGGGGAGAGGAGAGAGGAGAGGAGAGAGGAGAGGAAAGAGGAGAGAGGAGAGAGGAGAGAAGAGAGAGGAGAGAAGAAAGAGGGAAGAGGAGAGAGGAGAGAGGACAGAGAAGAGAGGACAGAGGAGAGAGGAAAGAGGGGAGAGGAAAGAGGAGAGAGGAGAGGAGAGAGGAGAGGAGAGAGGACAGAGAAGAGAGGACAGAGGAGAAGAAAGAGGAGAGAGACAGAGGAGAGGAAAGAGGAGAGAGGACAGAGGAAAGAAGAAAGAGGACAGGACAGAGGAGAGGACAGATGAGAGGACAGATGAGAGGAGAGGGCAGAGGACAGTGGAGAGTACAGAGGAGAGAAGACAGGATAGACGACAGAGGAGAGGACAGAGGAGAGGACAGGTGGTGTGTGTGTGTGTGTGTGTGTGTGTGTGTGTGTGAAGTTCTCCCCCCAGAGCAGTGCTGAGACTGTTAAAGCAGCAATTTGTCCAAAAAACCCTGAGTGCTATCATGCTGCGCGCTGTTCCCCGCTCTCCCACTGACTCTCAATTACTTAATTCAACAGATCTAATGTTGGTACAGTGTGTGTTTGTTGGCAGTGCGGATGCCCCCCCGAGTCCTGAGGCAGCGCTCGATGCCAAAAGCCAAACGGCATCTGTTCAGCTGCCAGTCACACACTGAGGTGCTCCTACCGTCAGAGTCATGTCTTCCTCTCATACACAGCTGAACCTTAAGCCTGTTTATTTCCTGGATTTGATCTAATTAAAATATTACCTTGGTACGTTTGTATACCTTCAATTCCAGAACTACTGACAGAAAATGGGCAAAAAGTATTGTGGAAAAAAATATATACGAATATATTATACAAATAAAATATACATACAAAACTATACTTTTAAAACAGAATCATTATACATTTTTTCCCCCAAATTATCCTGAATTTCCATACTTTCTCACAAGTTCTTGCCCAAGAACCATGCACCTTGTACCTAGAAACTGGATAACACAACAACAACAACAACAACAACAACAACAATAACAAACAAGCCAAAAAATGAACATGCCTGACAATGTGCAATCCAACAACAGAGTGTTTCTCAACCTGAAAGTGTTCCAAGTAGAACCCTTTTAGTATGCTAAGAAGCCATAACTATGCAATAGACCCTTAAAGAACCCATTTGACAGGTACCAAGACAGATTCTTTGGTTGTTCCTGTGACAGAACCCTTAAAGGTTCTATGTAGAACCCTAAAGCAGAGTGTTTCTCAATCTGAAAGGGGGGTAAGAACCCTGCATTACCTAGTGAACCCTTAAAGAACCATTCTGAAGAGTGAAGAGTGAAGACCGATTACAAAGGCAGCATACGTACACTCTTAGAGATTCTCTGGTTGTTCCTTTGGGGAAAACTTTAAAGGTTCTATGTAGAACCCTACAGCAGAGTGTTTCTCAATCTGAAAGGGGGGTGAGAACCCTTCATTACCAAGTGAACCTTTAAGGAACCTTTGAGAAGTGTACAAAGAATGAAGACTCTTAGTGGTTCCTTGGTTGTTGCTCTGGGACAAACCTTAAAGGTAGTATGTAGAACCTTACAATGGAGTGCTTCTCAATCTGAAAGTGCTCCATGTAGAACCAGTTTAGTACACTAAGAACCCATATTTATCCAATGAACCCTTAAAGAACCATTTTGAAGAGTGAAGAGTGAAGACCAGTTACAAAGGCAGCTTACATACACTCTTAGAGATTCCCCGGTTGTTCCTCAGGGGCAAACTTTAAAGGTTCTATATAGAACCCTAGAGCAAACCGAAAAGGGGGTAAGAACCCTTAATTACCCAGTGAACCCTTAAAGAACCCTTAAAGAATGCTTAAATAGTGAAGACTTGAAGAGTGTACAAAATATGAAGACAGTTCACATTCACTCTTAGAGGTTCTTTGCTTGTTCCTCTGGAGCAAACCTTTAAGGTTCTGTATAGAACTTTTAATTTTCCAACATTTTCAGGTCAGCAGAGTTTTTACAGTTTCTTGATAACATGACAAGCAGTAGTTTTTTTGTCTTCTAACTTGACAAGAAAGATAAAACAGAGAGGTTGGTGATGGAACGACTGTTTATAGCTGCTATAGCGTAAGTGAGAACAGGAACTAATTTCTTTCACGGATGTTCCACAACAATTAATGTAACTATGAACTGAAAAAAGTATGATATGTTGTTCTTTAATGAATAAAAATTGTAGTTGTTGGAAAATTGCTGCGGTACAAGAGGAATAAAACGGTTCAGGAAGTGCTGTTAAAGGAACACAGAGTGTTTTATTCCTTACATATTCATTTTTGCCGATTCTTTTGTAGGGTGCCAATAATTCAGAACTGCAGCCTGAGGCACATGCAAGTGTGAAAATCGGAAATAATTAACAATCGCAGGTTTATATGTTGTATTTAATCAGAAACCTAAAGCCAACTGTTAGATCTGAGCAATTCTTACTTTTATAATCTGTCAAAAGTGCATTTATTCCGAATAACGTATTTTACTACAATAATATTCTGGCAGTAAAATAAAAAGCAGAAATCCTTCTGAGCTCTGGGAACAGATCCATGCAGCGCTGTTTGATGGGACGTGGTAAGTGAAAATGAAAAGCAATCATCATCTCGGTGTTATAAAAGTGTAAAATATAACGGGCTGTAAAAGCTGGCGATGAAGCGGTGATGCGTGTGTAATGAAACACGTGTTTAACTTTCCATCACAAATGCAATTCAGACAAAATGGTGTCGCAACCGTCCATTTGTTTCCATCCATTAAGTGTGGGAGAAGAGCACATGGGTCGTATAAAGCTTATGAGGCTTCGCAGGAGAAAGCCATTCTGATCAATAAAAAGACAATAAATGTGAAATGCGAAAATAAATGGAGCATGTCTGCATCATGTACGTTACTTTACAGTGGTGCATTATGCTTTTATGGCTCATCAGTGTAGCTGTAAAAAAAAAAACTAAACAAACATACATCTTTCATAGCGCTTTATTTCTCTGAATTCACGCGGGTATATTTAATGACTCCAGACAATGAGATCACAGCGCATATCTCAAATGTGGTTTATTTTTTTCCAATATCTTTTTAATGGCTGTCTCATATGTCCTCATCAGTTCATAATGAATATAACGACATCCACAACGCAAACCAGGTTCTCGCCATGATGCTAAAATGCATGATGCTAAAACTTAATTCCCAAAACTGTTCAGTTTAAATTAATAACAAAAGAAATATACAATAAACAAAAATTCCATTAACAGGTAACATTTTTTAATTCGTTCATAAGGCTACATGCCACCTACATAAGCCCTTCATGACAACTGACATAAACCTACATAAACATGAATGAACATGTATCTGTATTAGCTGAATGGATAGATAGATTGAAAGATCAATCTTTCTATGAAGGCTACATGTATATAGAATTATGAATAGATTCATAGCATGTTATAATGCATTCATTATGCAAGGCATTATACACATCGTTATAAATATTTAGGAAAAGGCATTACAGCTTGTAGTAGTTATTATACATTGGTAAAAGAATGCATTATAAGTATAATATTATAAGTAGAGCATTATAAGGCATCATCTCTCCATTATATCTTGTCATAATGTACTATGTATGCAAAGTGTGTAACAATGTGTGCTTTATGAATGCATTATAACATGCTATGAATGTGTTTATGGTTTATTGTAGATATGACTTCATGGAAAATGTCACTCATAGATAGACAAGTAACTCTTTACTTGAACCCTAGGTCATGACACTGACATAACCATGTCATAAACCTGTCATAACAGTTTGTGTCCACTAATATAACAGCAATTATATTTGTCCTAATACATTATGTCATATGCTGATTTTTGCTAGTTGTGCCGGAGTTAGCATATAGCATACACATACTGTATGCCAACTGTCATAACACTGATATAACCTATGTCACCTACATAAACATTTACAAAGGATTATGCCAACCAGTAAAGTCTACTCTCATCAATTTGGATTCTCTTATCCTGTTATCTTGTTTGTCAGAGTCACATAATGGTTATAATGTGTCATAGCATGCTAAGTAAGTGTTGATTAGAAAATTAAATGTGTCACTTTCAGAAGATGGTCTGTGGTGACTCCTGAGCTGATGTATTATATATTTATTTTGTTTAGAAGTTTAGCTTGGGTGCTATGTCAACTTGACATAACCGATGAAAGCAGTGTTACTGGCAGCTGATGCCTTGTGGAATAAGCCTTCACATGGAAATGCCTTTCATAAACAAATGCTTATGAAGTTGTTATGAAGGGCTTATGTAAGTGTTATGTAGCTTTATGAACACTGTCCATAAAGGGCTACCCCTCTGTGCAGAGAACTACCTCATGCAGTGAACTAAAATGATTTATAGTGGGGCTGTTAAGGGTTCTTTGGTTCTCCTTCTGGAGAAAGCCTTAAAGATTCTTATGTAAAAACCTTCAGCACAGTGTTTTCTTATCAGAAATGGTTCCATGTAGAACCCTTTTTGTCGGTATTAACTGTGTGGGCTACAATCTCCTACATTTTTGGTCGTTCTTTTCTTCTGGAACCTGTCAGGTGTTTAACATTTAGCTTGGTACTTGGAAGACTCTTAGAAAAGTGTTCTTCATGGGTTCCTTAAGGAGTAATTGGATTGCTAAAATGGTTCTACTTGGACGCTTTCAAATAGAGAAACACACTGTTGTACAGTTCTACACAGAACACTGAAGGGTTTAAAGAAGAACCCATAATTGTTCTCAATTTTCAATTTTCTGAGGGTGTACATTTGAAAAGAAAAAAAATAGGTGTTCCTCAATGGTCCCTTGGATTGTTACAGTTTCCAAACCCCCTAAACATGATTTATTTGGGACCTTCTCTAATAGAGAAACACCAGTTGTAGGGTTCTACACCGAACCTTCAAGGATTCCACCAAAGAGAGAACCAAAGAGCGTTTAAAGTCTTCTAAATCTTTTAAGAGTGTAGCTATCATGCGTGATAAAAGCTCCTTTTTTTAATTTTTGCTTTATTCAGGTTCTAACTAGGAACATTGTTCTTGGGCAGGTCTGAGAAGCCGGAGAAGGAAAAAGTATAATAATTCTAATTTCAAGGTAACGTAGACTCAAGGGATTTCTTTGGAGATGTCTATCTATCTATCTATCTATCTATCTATCTGCCATACAAGTCCCTGTGAATGAGCTGTTACTATAGAAACAACAACGTGTTAGTAGAAGTGCATTAATATAAACCTGTGATTTGCAGTTGTTGTAGTTTGACTAATAAAAAACACACGAGAAAGATTTTAGTCACCTGATTTTCTTACATGCTGCAAGTGCATTATTTCCATGAAACACCGTCTGTGTTCTTTCATCCTGATTGGACTTAATCTGTATGAGACATTTTAATTAGTTTAGAGTAAACTGTGCTGTGGTGTGTGTTTATTCAGGACGGAAGGAATCCGAAGCATTTACTCTTAAGTTTATTTCTCATTTTCAAGCCAAAAAAGCACTAAAACGAGGACTGAAAGGGAAAAAAAGGGGCATGTTGGAAGGAAGAGGAATAATTCCTGTTACACAGCACTAATTCTCCTGATTCGCCGACTCGGTTCGCTTTACGGATGGTGTGTGCCGTCTCGAGATCATCTTCCGCTGATGTTTAATGGAGATGAGACCTCAGCGCTTTCCCTGACACATTTTGTCACGCTCATTATCACTTGTAATTAAGCGCTTCTGCTGTCCTCGAGGGAGCGACGCTCATCACATTCCATTAACACGGAACCTGACGCTGGCCCGGGCATGTGTGTGAGACGGCCTCAGGTGGGATCATTAGGCCCTGAGCTGAGCCTCGCTCGCTAATCTGCAGACACGTCAGACAAGGATGAGGACGATGATGAGGATGATGATGATGATGATGGCACCGTTGGCCTGAGGGCAGCGTCACGATCTTAGATAATGAACCTATAAGAAGACACAGTGAATTTTAATATCTATCTCATTTCTCCTCTAAGGTCGAAATGGGACTTGTCAAAATGGCTGCTTTTTATTCCATCGGTTCTGCTCATAAAGAAGGACCAGGAAGTACCTAATAAAAGCTACAGCAATGACAGGAAGCGATGCATGAATCAGCAACGCGGCATGTGTGATACAATGCAAATTATTGTCCTGTTTTGTTTATAAATGATGGAGAAGTTTTCCCCTAGAACCAGAGAACTTTTAAGGGTTCTACATTTTTAAGAGTTTATGGGCATGTGAGTTACAAACCCCAGATTACTGCTCAATATTTTCTTCTTAATATCTACAAACTGTCAGGAATCTAACATTTAGCGAAACTGTCTTGCACTATTAAGAAAAAAAAAGGGTTCTTCAAGGGTTCTTCAAAGGTTCTCCAAGGGTTCATTGGATAGCCTCCTAAAAGGGTTCCTTTCTGGATCTGTTGTTGTTTACAAACATTTTTAAAAGTGTACCAAGTATCAAGAGCTAATTCTTGAAGTTCAGTGAATAATTAATGGTTCTTCACTTCCAAAAAAAAAAGGGTTCTAGTCAATAGGAAAACACTTTATTGCAAGGTTCTACAAAGAAACATACCCAGTTACACTCTTATAAAGGGTTCATCAAGGGATGATTAAGGGTTTTAAAGAAAGTTAGGTTAGATTGTCAGCTTCTACATAGAAATTCAGGGTTCCCCGGAGGGAAGAACACTTAAACACTCTAAATTTTAAGAGTATACAGTGGAAAAGGAGTTTTCTTTCCTTAGAGGTGGTCTCAGACAGTCATCATCATCATCATCATCATCAAACTATCCTCTGCAGTATCACAGTGCTGTCTGTTTCGTATCAGACACAGATGGTTCTGTTCTCATATCTGACTGTTTGTGATGAGGAGGCAAAAAAAATACCCGGCTTGCACTTAAACTCATCCAGCTCTTCCAAAACGCAATAAACAATGTAAAACAACTGCATGTGCATGTGAAGCAGTCTGGGAAAACCCATCAGAAAATGGCCAAACATGATGAAAACTCATGTTCTGGCCAATAAGTTCTGCCAGTAATATACTTTGCTTACTCAACTTTAAAAAAAAAAACATAAATATATTTTACTAAACTGATGTGGAAATGTTTTTATTTAGACTACTTTCTAAGCTAGCCTTGGCGTCTGCTGCAGATCACAAACACAGCGGTTAAAAAAGGAGTCAGTCTGAGTAAAGATGTCTAAAACTTCGCTAGGTGAGTGCGATCTCCTCATGAATAGATCACATGGTTGGATATTTACACGTCATAGAGAAATGTTAAGAAATGTTAAGCCTAATGAACAGGGTTTTAAGGTGTCTTTCCGGTAAACGGTGTTTAATCCGGGTCCGAGAGTGTCCGAGTGAGCTGCTCTCGGTGAACTCTAGTGAGAAAAAAGATTCAACTCTGAATCGACTCACTGCAGGAAGTGAATCAAACATGATGTGTGTGTTTTGGGTTGCTGATAAACTGAGCAGGTGTAGCGCTGCAGAAATGCTACGAGTTCTGGAGATTTGGAGGAAAAAGAAAAAGAGGAAAGAAACACGGAATCTGACACACAAAATGTTTTAATCTAGTTATTTAGATAATTATCTAATCATTTATTTAGCACCGGCTCCGTGTTCTCTGTGCTCGAGGTCTATACAGAATGCACTTAATAAATGTTGTTTTTTCCATCTCTGTATTTGTGACCAATGAATGAAAGAGTTTTATGAGGACATTTTCAGCCAAACATGTTTTTTTTAAATTATTATTAATTTTTTTTTGCTACTTGGTTTCTTTGCTGCATTGAAACTAAATAGCGAATTAACCAAAAGTATTAATTTTGCTCTGATTTGAACTCGACAAACACACTAATCGGTGTGAACGTGCTCTTAAATGCTAGAATTTTATTTCTGGTTGAGGAAAGTGTGTAGTTTGTACAACTACAGTGTATGTAATGGGTTCTCTCAGGCCATCACATAAACGTCTCGTCCCAGCAGACGGATCTCTGGAAAAGGAAGGACTATTCATTGCGCTGTGAGTCGAAGCGCTCAGGGTGGAGTTTGAAATTAAATCAGGAGTGTGAGTCTCCCACACAGTGAAGATAAGGAGTGTGAGTGGGACGGAGTGGACCTCCTGCTTTCCGTGTGGTTATTACTCAATTAGCGTAGCATCCTGCTGGATTTCCGTCTGTCCTTAAGGACGTGTTTGTGACTCATCTAAAGCAGTTGGATATTCGATATGCTTATGAATGCAGGTCAAAGAACTGTATTATTTTAAATGCAGTCGAAATAACACGAAATTTCTCTTCTCCAGATGTTACTCTCGTCACACATCCACCTTCGTCCGTGCATTTCCCCCAATCAATTAATACAAAAACAACACTTCTTGCGCAAATTCCTGTGACAGCTGGACTTTTTTTCCCTTTCAGCCAGTGACCCATTCTCCAGAAAGCTGTTTAACAATGCAGTTTTTTTTTTTTTGCATATTTCCAGACTGATCATTTTCCCTGTTATCTCTGCACAGAGCAAAAACACACCTCGGCAAAACAGAAGGTGTGCCTTGTTTTCCAGGAAACTGATCAAAGCCTTCCTCTTCTCACGGATCAAAACGCCACCGAGAGATATTTATTGCTGTGTTTGGCGCTCATGCTGACACGTCCACGTCGGACAGGGGAACGTCCGTGTCTGAGTGTTAGTGTGTGTGTGTGTGTGTGTGTGTGTGTAGGGGGGGCAGGGGAAGTGAAAACAGCAATGCCTCTATTCTTCGCTGTAGGTTTACACAGATTTACTCCATTCACATTTTTTTTCACAGGTTCTCAGGACCAGCTGGTTGTACATATCTATGATGACATTCGTGTCCTGCTAGACGCTGCATCACGTATGATTTTAAGACTCCAAGATGTTCAAGTCTTTCTTGTTTGATGTTTTAGCTTTATAGGTTTGGCAGCTGGAAAAAGACTAACATCTGTATGGTGAAGTCAGTGGTCGGAAACGTGAATAATAATCTCAATAACGTAGAATGTTGTTTAAAAAGAAAACACAGTTGAGACATAGTCGGGATTATTGTCACGTTTTTACTCCTATGTAATCTGTATATGTCTCTGTCTCTATCTACACACACACACACACATGCACGCACGCACACACACGTACACGTACGTCCGCATGAACAAACACTCTTTCTGGCACCACAAAAGGCACATTTATCACCATGGTGACAATCCACGGAGAACAATACCCACTTTTGGGAAGCGGAAGGTCTTCTGTGGCAGATATCATGCTTGGAATATGTTGGGTTTCCTCACCAAGGCCAACATGATTCAGTCCAATGAAAACCGAAACATGCTGATAAACGACCCCAGGGCTCTCATGGTTATTACAAAAACAGACTACTGACTAATACGAGCTGAAAATCTAACAAAAGATCCACGATGAAGAACAGATTCTGTTAAAATGAGACACGGGAGCGCACAGTGGACTCCCAAGACCCCTATTTCTCTCTCCTTGGGCTGACGGGTCCAAAAGTTGAATATTTATTCAATAAGGCAATATTTACACGGGGAAAGTTTCTCGTATTCAGAGTCGGGTTACGCACCTGCTTGAGCTCATTCTCTGAGATTTTTTTTGGGGTAGAAACCTTCAAGATGGGGTTTTTGAAATAGGGTTTTTTAAGAGACATGCCTCAGTTTCACTCACTGTTAAACTCTGCCCACTGTGCATACCTCACATAACTTGAATAGCGCTGAAGCCTGTAGTTATGTCTGAGGTCTTCCGTATTTCCGTATTAACTCTGAATACAGTCCTGAAAGAGACTGAGATTAGTATTGTACTGATCCTGGAGAAAGTGGAGCAACAGTGTGTCTCTTTTCAGCGTGTTTGTGTGGGTTTTATCTAAATGATGGTGAGGCCACTTCCCATGGCATGTACCGAGGGCTGCGAGTTTCCCCGGGTCACCCCCCCCCCCGGAAGCTGTGGGCTTTATGATGGCCGTGTGTTACAGTCTGTCCCGCTTCACCCTCTCCCAGCTCGCATTCACTCCTGCACCGCCCTCACCCACATCACTCTATTTATTCAGCCACATCCTCCATCACTCCATCCCAGAAAAGCCCAAATCACATGTGTTCCCTCCCTTATCCCTCTCGCTCACCTACTCCTCCCATTTCGCCAACCTTAACAAGGATGAGAGGAGAAAATTCACACATCAGCAGGAAGACCACGGAGATCTGGCACCCAGTTACTGCTTTAATGACTGTAGAGGTATGGAGCTGTCGAATTCTAGATTCTGATTGGTCAGAAGGTGTTGATTAATTTTCTTTGACAGCAGCTCTGACAGTAGTGCAGCTGCAGGTCCAATCATGTTAACGCACTCGTTCTGATACGAGATCGTTTCTATAGAAACAGCTCATTCACAGGGACTTAAACTGTGGATAATTTTACATTTTATGGAAGGAGTCTCCAGCGTCAGTGCTTTGTAACAGTCAGAGATAAAGCTGTAAACTTAGTTTAATAAGTTTACCGACATCTTCAGGAAAGAGGAGTTTACCAGCTGTGTTTTTTTTGTGTTTAATTAACTTCAAGAGAGAGAAAAAAAGAGATGTTGTTGAGGGAACGACTGTTTATAGCTGCTACGTAACACAACGTAAGTGACAACAGGAACTAGCTTGTTTTGTGAATGTTCCACAACATTAAATGTAACTATAAATGGATAAAAAAGTATGATGCGTCGTTCGTTGTCACTTGGATTATTCATGTGAAAGTTTGCAAACCACCTTGATTGCTATTGTGTTTGAGTTGATTCCTAGCATACTAGCTAGTCTACTAAGCATAATCATTGAAACACACAAAAGAAATAAAGCAACAAAAATTCAGAGAAAGTTATTCTATCTCATCCAGCATCCTGACTGGATTATAATGGCTTAATTAAGCCGACTTGAGAAGTACTTTATACGTATTATATAATGTGTTGTGCTTGCGCAATGCTAATATTAGTGCTTAGTCTATTATGGATCTAATATACTGTAATAAGAAGGACTGCAAATGTGATGTTTCTTTATGCATCAGTTACTCAAAGTTGAACAAAATTTTGTGCTCAAATCCGAGACAGAAAACACTGGCATGTCTGGGACTTAAAATCTTATCATCAGACAAGCTGTGTAATACATATTTACCAACAAATGAACAAACCTATCATTCCATCTGCCTTGCCTGCTATACTTAGCACGTTAAGTTGGTCTCTTTTAATCTCTTTCTATCTGTGATAAGATACAGGCCATGTCCTTGTACCCTCAGGAACACATCACCATGGTGGCCTCAGTGGAAACAAGAGCTCTGATTAGCCAACAGAAGAAGCTAATCTTCTCCATGGTGGCTCTGGGGGGGTCGAACTCCATATCTGCTCAAGTGGCCATCATTATCTAGCCCCCAATCAGAGGCCTAATCAGGGGACGACAAGTCTGACGGCCAGACTGTATTCTGGTAGAGGCCATGTGGAAAGGAACATGAACATGAACACCTCACCCTCCTCTACATACCCACCCAAACACACCACTTTCAGGACTTGATGCTTGGTGAAACAGTCACCTTATTAAGAAACTGAGTGAATATAGCATTAGATAGATGAGTGAAAGAGGAAAAACAGAGAGCGAAAGAAAGAAAATGGTAAATATGAAGGATTAATGAAGGAAGAATGAACTTGGAAATGGAACAAGAGGGTGATGAAGGTAATTACAAAACGGGAAATGTGCAGATTTGGAAAAGAGCAAGAAGTGGGGGATGGATAAACAAGGAAGAAAGAGAGACAGAGAAAGAGAGAGAGAGAGAGAGAGAGAGAGAGAGAGAGACACAGGCTGGTCTGCACCCCTCGGATAGCAGCGCTCTAATTAATAGGTTATGAAAGCAGATGGAGGATGCGGGATGTCAGGGTCATTAAACTGCCTCCCTGTTTAACCCCCCCTCCTTTTCCCCCTGAAACACACACACACACACACACACACACACGTGCACACACACACGCACACACGCCTCCACCCACCCCCCTCCTTTTCCACCTCCTTGCCATTCGTTGGAAAACAGACCCACTCGCTGCAGAATAAAAGAGAAAACAGGATTGGCGAGAAGTGGAGGCTACACCAGAAGAGTGCATGGTCCAGTCCCTGGTGACACACACATTATCCAGAGATCCAGATCAAGCAGGACCACCAGAGTGCAGGCAGCCCCAAGCCCCATCCCCTAAAACACCCTTTCATCAACTTCAACGCCAGCTACAGTGTAAAAAAAAAAACAACAAAAAACAGTTTTGTAAAATCCTACGTCTATCTCCTGCAGCTGTTTTTTTCCATCTTTTTTCCATCTTTTCCAGTTTATAGTGTATAATCAGTGACCTCTCGGTTTACATTCTAAGAGAAGGGGCGGAGCTAGGTGGAGCTAAACACACCCACTTTAAGGGTTTACTTTAGGCGTACTAAATCGAGTCATACATACACCCTCAGAGTCAGCGACTTGAATTCCAAAGCTACATCAATATTTATGCAAGGAAAGTTCCTCGTATTCAGAATCAGGTTACGCACTTTCTCACGTCAGTCACCTGTGTGTAGATCCAAGTCTCGGAGGTTGCCAGATTTTTCTTGAGTATAAGCGTCTGAGACAAGGTTTTTCACAAGCATCCAGACCTCAAGCACTTTAAACAAAAGCACTTGCCTTTAAACCATCCAAAATGGCATAGGGTTGTACATAGAACCATTAAGGAGGAACCCTAAAAACCCTTTAGAGTCCCAGATGGAACCTTTGTATAAGTAGAAAAGATTTAAAATATTTCATATCATGTGTAGCAAAAATAGAGAAAAAGCTGTTTTGCAATGAGTATTAGTGTTCGGTTCTTCATTAAACCGTTAAGAGATGAACCGAAGAACCCTTTAGGGTGCCAGATGGAACTTCACTTTTTTCTTTACTTTTTTTTTAGAGGGTCTAATATTATGTGTAGCAGAAAAGTGGTAGGAAAAAAACAATAGGATCTTGAGGAAATGTAGAAACATTTTGCAGTTAGTTAAAGTGATAGAACCTTCATAGAACCTATAAGGGGCAACTTGGAGAACCCTTTCACACCAGAGTGTTCGATGGAACGTTTTGAATTATTTATGTTTAAAATATGTTTAATTAAGTAACAAAAATAGAGAAAAATGATAGAATCTTGAATAAAGACAGAAGATGCGTTTAATGGTGATGTATTGATGGTTCTGTTTTATGGTTGGATATTGAACCTACGAGGGGCAACCTGAAGAACCCTTTACAATGCCAGATGAAAAGTAGAAGTTTAAAGGTTCTGATGTTACGACCTGGTCTAGGTCGGGCTGCAACACACAAAGAAATACAGGTGTGCATGGCAAGACCAAGATTACGTTTGCTTTGTATTTTATTTTCTCTCTTTTTTTTTTTAAAGTGGTTAAAGCATCAGGCCAAAATAATAAACAGAATTCCCTCTAACCATGTACAAAGTGAACCAAAAAGAGACAAAAAATACACTTCCTTCTCTCACTCCACAGCTAACCCAAAACCAAGAGAAAACGGATGATTAGGTGTAGAGTAAAATAAAGAAGCAGGTTCTTGAGGAATTTTTTTCACATTCCTAGACGGAACCTTGTTTTATTTTTCTAGAAGTCTCAGTGTGTATTGTATTGTATGTTGCAGCTCAGTGCTTGAGGTGCGATATTTTAACCTCCTGTATGATAATAAGAAGTGACGTGACTTAACCCCGCTATCACTTCGGGCGTCTCGGCACTCACGGCCTCGCCGACTCTTGTCTCTTAAGATTAGGAACATGGAACCCAAGCCTTGTTCCCCCAAGCCCTGCCGCCAGCAGGCTCATATATCCCCAAACACTGAGAGTCCTGATGGCGAGCGGACACCCAATCTGCTCGTGGCTGCTTGGACGGAGACCGGCGTGTCCTCTCGTGTCCACTGTGGACACCTAAACCACGCGGCTGAGTGCGGGGGGAGGGGAAAGCTGTCAGTCTGGAAAATTCTATGGAAAACTCGGTCACTGTTTTTCTTTCCATTCGTGTCTCCGGCGACCTTTGGCACTCGTTGTGTCGTGCCTTCTGTTTCACTTTCTCCATTTCACTTCTCATCCTTTGTCTCTTTCTCTTTCTACCACTGTGTCTTTCTCTTGCTCTTGGTTTATTTATTTTGTTTTTTTTTAACTCCCTCTCTGGAACGTGCAAGCGGGCCACCAGTGCAGCTCTTCATCTCCATCTGAGTCTCGCAGGATTCGCAGCTCGGAAATGAACCGAGAAATTCAGCACTCTGCCAAAGAAATGCTCTCTCTCTCTCTCTCTCTCTCTCTCTCTCTCTCTATCCTCACCCACAAAGCGCTTCATCAGCAAAGTTGCCAGGTCTGACAAAAGCAGCTCAATTCCAATAAAATAATATTAAAAAATGTTAAATATTCTGCTTTTCAAATGTCATGAGTAGCACTGCAAAAAGTATAACAATCTCATAGAATGTGAAAGTGCAAAAAAACAACAAATGTGCAAACAAAAAAAATAATAATAAATTGACTGCACTAACAAACATGGAAGAACTTTTAAAGAACAAACTGAAAAAAGTGCCAGATGGAACTGTTTTCTTTTTTTAAGTAGTAGGGACTGATATGTGCAAGAAAAATAGAGGAAAAATGGTATCATGAGGAAATGTAGAAAACAGTTTGCAGCAAGTAATGATGATAGAACTTACACAGAAACTTTAAAGAGCAACCCAAAGAACCCAACGATTTTGCTGTTGCAAAAGTGCAATAACTTTGTAGCAACAAATGTGCAAATAAATTAAATTTTGTAACAAAATAGTAAGAAAAAAAAGATCTTTGTAGCAACAAAAGTACTAAAAAATTAACTTTGTAGCAACAAAAGTGCAAGAAATTATCTTCGTAGCAACAAAAATACAAAAAAATGTAACTTTGTAGCAACAAAAGTGCAAAAAAATTAAACTTTGTAGCAACAAATGTGCAAATTTTTTTTAACTCTGTCCCAAAGCAAATGCAAAACATTACTTTGTACCAAAAAAAGTGCAAATAAATTAACTTCGTCACAACAATCATCCAAAAAAAAAAAACCGCTGCAGCAACAAAAGTGAAAAAAAAAACCAACAATCTGTACAAAATTTGCAAAGAAAACTTAAATTTGCACACACTGTATGCTAAACGCCCAAATGGTTGTTGCTTGCTTTTTCAATGTTGCCATTTAAAAAAGAAAAAAAAGGACAAAAACTTTTTTTGGGGTTTTATAAAATAGTAGTTATGAAACTGAAGTTTGAGAGAAAGACCACGTCTGAAGCTTAATGTAGCTCCACGTGGCGATGGTTACCTTTAGTGTGGGCGTGGCTATCTAACACAAATCAGAACTCAAGCTCGAGTTCTCAGAGTTCAACAATCAACCTTCATTTTGAGGGCGTGGTCTGCTCTCGCAAATACATAAATATAAATAGCGAATATACGTCAAACAAGTGTGACCTACTGGGAAAATTCCCACCGCTTCAAAAGGGCAAAGTAAACATGTACATGAGAACGGGATCTTAAGATCTCCTGGGGTCATGCATGGCCTCAAGTGCATGTTTATCCCCGTGTCTACTTGGGGTTCTAGTTTCCTCCGACCTCCTAAAAACATGCCAGTAGGTGGACTGGTGATTCTAAATTGCCCGTAGGTGTGAATGAGTGTGTGAATGAGTGTGTGTGTGCTGCTCTGTGATGTATTTCCATCTTGCATCCAAGGATAAAGAGCTGACTGAAGATGAATGAATTAATGAAAATCTACACACGTATGGGGAAAAAACAGCTCGTAGTTCAGCGACTCTAGTTTCCTGAAGGAAGCTCGTTGAGAAAGGAAAGAGTTTAATAGACTAATCTTTTATAACAACAACAACAAAAAAATGATGAACCTCTTCTGGTCTAATTCGCAGAGTCTCATGTTCATGACTTTACTTGATTCGCAGATTCTCATGTTCATGGTTCAACTCCAGATGCACATTTTGAAATTTTTGTGATCTCCAACCTCTTATTGAAAAACTGTTTCGGCATATTTTTACATTTCTTGTCTTGACTTTGGTTGTTGCACTGAAACAGCGTCGCCAGATGTTGCTGAGGAACTAGCGGAGGTAGGCGGAGACTCAGAGTGTCATTCGTAAGATTCATTTGAAAAATAAACAATTAAAACAAAAGAGGAGATTGGAGATTTTCTCTCTTGATCCCATTTGTAAATCAAGTGACCCCCACATGGGGTTGCGAGCCCTAGTGTGGGAACTCCTGCTGTAGTCAAAAGTGGTAACATGAAGACAGTTGATGCTTTGTTTGTAGCTATAAACTTAACATTAATGGTTTATGCATTAAAAAGTAACTTTTTTGCCATTCGGTCAACGAATTTTATAGAAATTGACCATCAATTCTATTGGAATATCCCTGCTCCATACAGCAAAGCAATCCATTTTGAAAAAATAACCTAGTAACACCAGTAGCTCAGATCTATGGGAAAACCGTGGACCTGGCAACCCTGAACTTGACTATCAGTCCCTGAGTGTGAGACCCTGCAACATGTGCTGACCTCTGCTGGAGGCTTTCTGAAGTTCACAACAATTAGGGCACGCCAAACGAGCGAATCTCTTCTGTGTTTGTATTACAAGCCTCATATGGCCCACACACACACACACACACACACACACACACACACGCACACACCCACAAGGGAGACCTGCTTCACTAGAATTCTGAAAAAAGTTCTTCTTCATGGAACTCCCAAATGACACATCATCAGCTAATGATCATCAGCAGGACCAGAGCGCTCTCTCTCTCTCTCTCTCTCTCTCTCTCTCTCTGTGTGTGTGTGTGTGTGTGTAGAGCTGAGTGAGCGTTTGGCTGTGGGAAGCGCTTTTCAGGCTCTTCAGGTGGAGCTGTGGAGTGGGCAGTGTGTGGGTGGGCGAGAGCTACGGAGCTGAGAGGTACTGGAGGTAATGATGCTGCTGGAAAAAATACCTTCCTCTCTTCATGGCTCTAGCCAATCACTATAACGATCGCTTCAGTGTGAAGCAAGATGATGGCTCTAGAATAAATTCTTCACCTCGTACGGGGGTGGACGAAAGCTCTGGATGCTCGGAAAGCTCTGAATGGGGCTATAAGTAGGCACAGGCCTTGAGGATTGTATATATATATACACACACACACACACACACATACACACACTACACTGTAAATTAGCCCTTCTCCCCGCAGTTCATTATTCATAACGCCCCGATTAATTATGAAACGACCCGAAATCTGACGCCGGTCCTCTAAGTTTGATGGTTGCCTAGAAACCCCTGGCTCATATTAAACACTGCTATTGTTGGGACATAAAGTATAGAGCCAGGCTTCCCATAGGGCCCCGGGCCTCCAGGGGATTGATTGCGGTGGAGAGTAAACAAACGGAAGCCATATCGCAGCATTTGTTTTGGAGGTCGCACGCTGATGGCACGGCGTAAACAAGTCCGGCGGGGTGAATTATTCATTAACGGCGAGTAACGGTGTCTCGCTCGAGTGAGCTTCTTCTGTCTCAAAGACTGCTGGGAATTCTGATGCTCACACCGAGGTGTGTTTGAGTGACATCTAGCTGTAGCTATGGAGTGGAATCGTCACGATGGGCAAAAAAGTGAAAGTGGAAAATACACTAATGGTGAAAATGCCTATTAACTATCCTGGTGATGTTAGAGCAGGTCATACACAGATTACGAAAAAGGCTTGAGTCAGGGTTACACTTTACGATTTTCACAAGACAAAAATCGCACATCGTAAAAGAATGATTTGGTCATGAGGTGAGATCTAATTTAGCATCACCAAAGAAAGTTCTGTCACTGTAAGTAATTTTAGTGTAAAATCTCAGACGATGCTATGGCACTCTTTTAAAAATCCACCAATAGGATGACGCTAAAGTCATTGAACAGCTACAAACACGTTAGCAGCGATGCCAAAACATACACAAAACATGCTAATGGACAGAAAAAATCTGGATTTTGGATAATTTTCTTTAATCGCCGGTCTAAAGTTAGAGTATTTTCATTGTCTAATCTGACACGGAGAACACGTTATCATACACTGTCATAGAATTCGGATGAGATTTTATTGAGATCTCGTACAGCGTGATGAGAAATAATAATCTTAAAAGAGTGCTAGTTGTTTGTTTTTATGTTGTACTAAGAGTGCAGCCAGAGGTTGTAAAGAAAGCAAAGTTTTTTCAATTTTTACTTGAGTAAAAGAGTGATTACTCGTCTAAATATATCCTCTGGTTAAAGATGATGTTCAGCTTTGACCTCTTCACTCAAGTTAAAGTAGAAAAGTACAAGAAAGATTCGCAAAAAGTACTTTTTTTAACCTTTATTTTATTTTAATGTAATATCAGTGCGATGTAAATGGCGAGTGTTGAGTAATCTGTTACGGAGCGCCGCATCCTGCCGGCAGCTGAGGCTTCTCTTTACCTGTTTTGAACCATCAGAATCACCTACTGTGTGTCCTGTTTCTTCCTGAAAAACATCGGAAACAAGACACAAACATCCATCGTAAATTTAGCCGCTCTTTGATCAAAAACACGCTCAGAGTGGGCACATGATGGGGGCATTCATCCTGCTCCTGGTGTGTGAAGCCACGTCCAGGATCTTTGGCCAACTAAATATATGGTATATTTACATCCAAACTTCAACATTGTTCAGATTTCTTCCTGAGCAATTACTGGAAATATTTCCACCTCAATCAAGTGTAAACATTCTTTTGCAACATGTAGTTGTTCTTTCATATTTCTAGTCTTGAGTTTTCTTAGGAACAGTGGTGTATAAACAGGTGGATGGAAATCCCACTAGAGAGAGAGAGAGAGAGAGAGAGAGACAGAGAGAGAGAGAGAGAGAGAGCAGGAGAGAGGAAGAAGTGAGCACCGTGTGACCAGACGGCGGGTTCCTTCCTCGCCAGCCTGAGAAACAGGAAGCCAAGCTCGTTGTTCCTCCATTATTGTGACTAACAGGAAATGCAGAGGTCTTCAAGGAGGTGGGTGGGAGAATGGGCTCGTGAGTATGGGGTGAGACGGACCTGGAGGGCGTGGCCTCTTTGCGAATGTCAAACCACATGTTCTCTCATCGACAAACAGGATGGTCACAGTTATAGCTGGCCCAAAAGTTGCGTAACGTCGTTGCAGATATTCGACAAGGGCATTTTAAAACCATGACCTGGACAATGAGGGCTTACTCACTCTCTCTCTCTCTCTCTCTCTGTGTGTGTGTGTGTGTGTGTGTGTGTGTGTGTGTGTGTGTGTGTGTATGACTTTTTTTGCTCACTATATGCACTATGTTATGTAGTATGTGTCTACCCCAAACAATAAATTTGATTGTTCCATAGAGGGATGATGGTGTAGGGTTTCCACAGCAAACGACATGATGGAAAGAGCGTTGGAACCTTCATACGGAAATGTTCAGAAAACAGACGCATCACAAGACCATAAAGTGACCACAAGTCTGACCACAGTGTGACCAAAAACTTCAAAATAAGAAAAAAAATAAAATAAGATTCAAAAGAGACTCCAGACAGTCAAGACCAGCTGAAAACATGACAAGACAAAAGTGAAAATCAAGTCTACAGAGTGCGAGACCAAGTCGTTTAGCGGAGCAAGATAAGACCAAGATGCACATTAATTGAGACCAAGACCAAGACTTTTACAAATCAAGACCAAGACAAGTCCAAAGACCATATCAACTGAGACCAAGAGAAGACCGAGATTTTTACCACTCATGATGAAAGTCAAGATTAAGACTAAGGAGCATGAGACAAAGTCCAAATGTTTAATTATTCAAGACCAAGACAAGACCAAGTATGAGCCTTGTCCAGGTCCTGACTAATAATATGAGAGCAAGTAAATGCACAATGAAGACTGATATTAAAAAATGCATGAGACCAAGACAAGACTGATACCTTTACTAATCAGGACAAAGACCCAGGCCAAGACCCAGAACAATTGAGACTAAGACAAGACCAAGACTTTTACCAGTCAGGACCAAGTCACCAAGACCAAGATAAGACCAAGATCCATATCAACAGACATTAAATCAAGACGAAGACTTGTACTGAACAGGACAAAGACAAGACCAAGACCAAGATTTTTTAACTGTCAGGACTAAGATAGGACCAAGACAAGACTGAGTCCTTTACCACTCATGGCCAAGATAAGACTCATATCAACTGACTCCTAGACAAGACAGAGGTTAAAGAGTGTGAGACCAAAACTTTTATTATTCAGGACCAAGACAAAACCAAGACCGAAATAGAAACCAAGACGAGATTGAGACCTTTATCATTCATGACCAAGACAAGACTCATATCAACCAGGACCAAGACGAGACTGAGACCTTTATCACTCATAACTAAGACAAGACTCATATCAACTAGGACCAAGACAAGACGGAGACCTTTATCGTTCATGACCAAGACAAGACTCATATCAACCAGGACCAAGACAAGACTGAAATTAAAGAGTGCACAACTTTTATTTATAATATATAAGACTTTTAGTAGTCAGGACTAAGACTAAGACAGATACAAGATGGAGACTTCTACCAGTCAGGACAAACACCCACATCAACTGAGACCAAGTCAAGACTGAGACCAAGTCAAGACTGAGACTCAGTCAAGACTAAGACTAAAGACTATGAGACCAAGATCGGAAACCACAACCATGTGTTTTGTTCTCGTTTTCATTGGAAAATTCTTCATTTTTTTAAAATGTACATTAAAGCTATTTTTGGATTAAGACTGAGACATGAATGCGCTCGAGCCCGAGAGGCGACTGAGATCAGACTTGCGGAGCTGCAGTTCTTAATCCACAATTCAAAAAACGCTTTCTTTTCTTCATCTCTGTGGACTTTATAGCAAACATAATCTGTACATAACAGACCAGATCGAGAGAATCAAGGGAATTTAAACACACACACACACACACACACACACACACACACACACACACTGTACTTCCAGCTTGTCTAAATTAAATTGTGAGTATTTGCTCCCCCGTGTCCTCCACTCCTCCTCTATCAGCTCACACTCTTTATAGATAAGTGATTGCTCGAGCATCGTCTTCAGGGGGGGTCGGCCGAGCGCACGTTGCCGTGGGAACCGTCTCAATCCTCCCACTTAATCCCCCTCTCCTGCGTTCTCCGGGAAGCTCCACGCAATCTCCCAAAGACCAGACACTTACATCTCTGTCTGTTATTAAACACCTTCCTTGGGTTACTTCTTGAGATTTAACATTGTGAATTATAATTCTGATTATTCAGAGAAGAAAGGAGAGGAGAAGAGAGGAGACGAGAGGAAAAGAGAAGAACTGCAAGGTTTAATAATGGCTGCAACATTTCTAGATCTTCAAGCATGCAAAACCAAACGAGTGTGTAGTGATATAGTGTATATAACCCAGGCAAGGGAGATGTTTCTTACACAAATGCCTTTACGATACCTACTTCAGTATCATGCTTGCTTATCTCTGCTTGTTTTTAATACCGTTAATTAACTTAAAACCTGACATTAATTCACTTACAGTTCCCCATTTTCATTAAAGGTCACCTAGCTCTTGTATTAAAGTCCACAGAGAATGCAGAGGGATTGTAGATGCTCTACTGCCCCCTCATGGACATTCAGATAGCAGCACTTTCTACTTCTTTATGAGGGGAAACAATGTACAAACAGCATCACTGTGGCATTATAGAGACTTCTCAGTGTGATAGTTTTCTTAATATCTCCTGTTTCGTTTTTAGTTTTCATTGTTTGTCTTGTTGTTTTGTTTGCAAGCCCAGAATAGATAGATAGATAGATAGATAGATAGATAGGAATAGGAAGCTGTAGATAAATGTTCAAGTGCCATGTCATTATTTCAATTTAATATGTCTTTACTTCAACACATTATGTCATCACTTTGACCTTATATATAATTATCCTGACTTAATCACTTGCAATTTCAATATATCATTATTTTGACATTATATCTCTTTATTTTGATTTAAAACCAGTCATTTCGAGTTTTTATCATGTTATTTGATACATATGACTTCATATTTCACCCCTATAATTATCAATAAGACTAATGTACTGAATATTAACATATAATTCTTATTCCATATGCTGTGTCTTAAATGTAAATATTACATGTAAAAATAAAAGAATCACATGTGAAAATAAATGAGTTGTCTGTAAGATTCACGTGTAAAAATAAATGAATCATTTGTCAGAATCACATGTGAAAATAAATGATTCATTTGTCAGAATCACATGTGAAACTAAATGATTCATTTGTCAGAATCACATTTGAATATAAATTATTCATTTGTCAGAATCACATGTGAAAATAAATGAATCATTTGTCAGAATTATATTTTTTTCTTCCATCCTGCTGTTATATTTAGAGGTGAGAGATGGAATCTCACATCACACTCACTTTCTATAGCTGCTCTCTCTCTCTCTCTCTCTCTCTCTCTCTCATTCTGTATGTGTGTGTGTGTGTGTATGTGTGTGTGTGTGTGTGTGTGTGTCTTATCATGTTACTGTCGTATTTATGGAAAAAAAAAAAAACACTCTCCAAACTGCAGTGTAGAAATGTGTTTCCTCATTTATGAGATGAAAATGAGTTTACTGAAACAGAGTCAGAAGGATCACCAACATGATTTGAATTAAACACTCAAAAGTCATCCTTCCTCCCATCTTATGAGTAAATTTATTTATGTAATTTTTTCAGGGAACAGTCTTCATAAAGCGAGACACTGCAGTTGAACAGAGTATTTTTTTAATAAAAAACAAAAACTAAACAACAACACAAGGCTTCATCAATTTAAATACGTGTAAATTTGCATACCAAAAATCTGTTCTGTGGTTAATACTAGAATAAAAATGTTTATTTCACTGTGAATACAGTCAAGAAACAATTTTATAGAAAAAAATTGTTTGGTAGAAAATCATTTCTTTATTATTTAATCATATAAACACTACGTGCTGCTGAAAAATGCTTTTTTAAATGATTTTTTTCAGTATAAAATCAAACAATGATCAACATTTTGGGAAATTCCTTTGTAATATTCTTCTAATTATGGAAAGGAATAGAATTGTAAAATTTCATGAATGCAGCTCATTAAGAAACTTGAATATATATATATAAAAAAAATAAAATAAAAAATACAATGTGGTTTATTTATTTTCACTCTAGTTAGTGCGGTATATTCATACAGTTTATAAAGGAAATTGAAGTGATGTGTATCACAATGACACACAAATGATCACACTGTATATATTGAGAATCAAGCTTTTCAGGGATATAACATGACATGACATAATCGTAACTGTGAAGTGGGCGGAGCTTAAAGCCTTCTTGTTAAGTTTCAGAAAATGTGTTGGACAAGAACACTGAAATAAACATTTCTCTGTTGAGTTTTGATGTTTTATTACTACAGTTTAAGGCATTTTGTGCCAAAAAATAAAAATAAATTGTGCAATCGGGAATTTCTTGCCTTAAACACGTCCAGGTCATTATGCACTTTTTAATTTAATTAAAATATGATTTTGTAAAGATGTTTATTAGATAGTGTGCTAATTTCACAGAGGTGTGTATACAACACTCATGTTACAGATCAGAACTTTACACACAAATCTCACTTCCTACACACAGGTTCACTGCAAAACCTGACATCTTAACAAGTGAAAACGTCTTGAATAAAAATGTATCTAGTATTTCCTATTAGAAGATTACAATAAACCAAATAGATTATTAAACTTATTGTGAGACATTTTTACACATTTTAAGCTTTACATTTTTTTATTCGATTGGCAGATAATTTTGCTTCGTTCTAGAACTAAATGCTTAAAATGAGCAAAATTGTCTGCGAATACAATACGACTATTTCACGCTTGAAATGAGTGAATAAAAGGTCAAGAAATAGGTTTAATAATCTTATATTTGCTTTATGGTAATCTTATAACAGGAAATACTAGAGAAGGTTAACTATATAAACTATAAAGCTTACTCACTAACGAGATAAAGCTTAAAAATGTATTTAATGCTTATATAAAGTTTCTTTTCTATCACTTCATTTGTTTATATACAATATAAATACACAATTTTAGATATTTTATATAAAATTTTGTATTTTTTGTTGTTTTATATAATCTATACATTGTTTCCATAGTATAGTTATCTAAAATATAAAAAAGTAATTACTAATGACGAGTGCTAAACAAACTACAGAGCAAGTAAACGTTTCCGACTTAATAGACTGGTGTAAAGTTGTGGATCTGCATTAATGTCAACAGTTTTATTTTGGAGGTGTGTGAAAAATTGAGCGTGGTACCTTAAAAAAAAAGGTTGTTAACTGTAACTCACGTCATCATAACACAAACTCGATGAATACACAAGTCTCCAGGTGTAAACACTACGCCCCAGGAGGCTTCACACACCACTCAGAACTTCAGGATGGAGTAAAAGAGGTGCATATGTATGTGTTCATTTATATAACTGGACCCAGACAAAGGCAGAAGACAACAAAGAGTGTGAAGAGGAAGAGGAAGAGGACGAGGAAGAGGACGAGGAAGAGGACGAGGAAGAGGACGAGGAAGAGGACGAGGAAGAGGAAGAGGCGGGGCAGAAGAACAGCTATATCAAATGAAATTCGGGTCACTGTGCTAATGGACTCGCATTGAGAGAAGCATGGTGATGATTCCAGCTGAATCTGAGCCGCTTTACAGCTCGTAGCTTCAGACAGGAGAGCAGGAAATGAACTCCATTCTGCTGTAGATTACAGTACGCCATTCTCTCAATGATTAAGGCTCTGGGTTACTGATCAGAAGGTCGGGGGTTCAAGCCCCAGTAACGCTAAGCTGCCACTGTTTGGGCCCTTAAGCAAGGCCCTTAACCCTCTCTGCTCCAGGGGGCTGTATCACGGCTGACCCTGTGCTCTGACCCCAGGTTCCTAACAAGCTGGGATACGCAGAAAAAGACTGTGCTGTAATGTATATGTGACAAATAAAGACTTCTTCTTCTTCATTTAATTACCATACTGTCAGTGTTTATACTCTGTGTAACGAACTGTAACACTATACTGCACGGAGAAACAGTAAGAGGACTGTACGTACTTACGTATTGCCATGATGTGAATGAATCTACTGTATCATAGTGTAGTAGCAGTAAAAATAATAACTACAGCCCTCTGGTACATTACCCACACTCGTTATTCTGCATTATTGCAGAATTCAGCAGCAGCCTCATAATGGAAGCAGTGAAATAAACATGATCATGGACAACAACGTTATTCACATGTGAGAAATTTTCCTTCCAGCATTTTAAACACCCAGCTCCCCTGCACTAACCCCGCCTTGGGAGGGCGGACATCTTGCGTGATGTCGATGAGGTCATAACGAGAATGCTGAGATTGATCAGGAGTGTGAGTACTGAACAGGAATTCGGGATGGAAGTTTGGGGGTTATGACTGTGTTTTAGGTTTTGAAAATATTGCCCTGTTCAGTGAAGTGTATTGAGGCAATAAAAAAAAACAAAAAAAAACGTAATGTTGTGGAACGTCCACGAAAATGTTTCATGTTTTAGCTCCTGTTCTCTCATAATGTACGTTATAGCAGCTATAAACAATCGTTCCATCACCAGCCTCTCTTTCTTTCTCTCTCGAAGTTAATATGACAAAAAAAAAACAAAAAAAAAAAAAACACAGCTTGTCATGTTACCAAGAAACCACAACAGCTTTATCCCTGACTGTTACAAAGCGCTGACACTGGAGACTCCTTCCATCAATGTTCTATCAACATCATACAGAAAACTTCACCATGTCAATGATTATAGCAATGCAGGTGCAGGTACGATGGTGCAGGTGTGTGTGTGTGTGTGTGCACACGTGTGTGTTTGTGTGTGTGTGTGTGTGTGTGTGTGTGTGTGTGTGTGTGTGTGTGTGTGTGTGTGGTGCAGGGGTTATTATAGGTCATGGGAACAAGGCTGTGTTTATGTGACAGCTTCCTATTCGAGCTGGAACATTAATGGCTTCCCTTTTCCCAGGGTGAGCTGATAAGGCAGCGGGTACAGCTGAGAGCGAGAGCTTTCACACATCACCTTCAGTACAGTATGACCCCCGAGACACACACACACACACACACACACACACACACACTTTTATACCATGCACACACTGCACATTCCTGCTCCTGAACTTGGCCAGTGATTCTGTATGTTTAAAAACAATCAACATGGATATACACTTCTTTCTTTTTTCTGTTAGATGTATACGAAGTAATTAATGTGAGTAAGATAACGCATAAATTAGCTAACTACACAATTTATTAATTATTTAGCTGATGACAATCTCTATTTATCAAATATTTCTAATATAATATAATTTTTTGCCTCCAATACTTTCTGTATGACGGAACATCGTTAATAAGGATTTTATCACTTCAGCACCAAAAATGAGGCTTGGCAACACTACTGTGTGTGTGTGAGCTTGTGTGTGTGTGAGTGTGTGTGTGTGTGTGTGTGTGTGTGTGTGTGTGTGAGTATGTGTGTGTTGCTGGCCCATCATGAAACTTAACCTATGATAGTAGGAGGAGTTTCTCTGGAGGTTATCAGGTGCAATGTTCCAGCTCCCGTGCATTGTCGCTAGAAATCCCCAGATGATGTCATATGCTAATTTGCATATTCGTGATTTCATCATGAACATTTGCATATCAAAAAAGTCAATTATGATTACCGAAATTCTACCTGAAAAAAAATAAATAAATAAATTTTGGAATGAAAACTATGGCACCTCCTAGCATGTTTCATTATATTTTCTCACAAGTAGTGGCAGCCTAGAGGCACTTCATCACATTTTCTCATCACCTTAGAAGGCATGTCATTATATTTCTCCCACACAGAGGCACCCTAGAGGGCACTTCATCATGTTTTCTCGCACCTAGAGGCACCCTAGAGGGCACTTCATCATGTTTTCTCGCACCTAGAGGCACCCTAGAGGGCACTTCATCATGTTTTCTCGCACCTAGAGGCACCCTAGAGGGCACTTCATCATGTTTTCTCGCACCTAGAGGCACCCTAGAGGGCATTTCATCATGTTTTCTCGCACCTAGAGGCACCCTAGAGGGCACTTCATCATGTTTTCTCACACCTAGAGGCACCCTAGAGGGCATTTCATCATGTTTTCTTGCACCTAGAGGCACCCTAGAGGGCACTTCCCCACATTTTCTTACACTTAGGGGCACCCTAGACAGTGTTTCATTACATTTTCTTACACTTAGGGGCACATTAGTGGGCACTTCACCACATTTTCGTACACTTAGGGGCACACTAGAGGCACTTCATCACATTTTCTCATCACCTTAGAGGGTACTTCATTATATTTTCTCCCACACAGAACCACCCTAGAGGGCATTTCATCACATTTTCTCACACTTAGGGGCACCCTAGTGGGTACTTCATTACATTTTCTCACCCTTGGGGGCACTCTAGTGGGCATTTCATCACATTTTCTCACACTTAGGGGCACCCTAGTGGGTACGTCATCACATTTTCTCATGCTTGGGGGCACCCTAGAGGGCATTTCATCACATTTTCTCACACTTAGGGGCACCCTAGAGGGCATTTCATCACATTTTCTCACACTTAGGGGCACCCTAGAGGGCATTTCATCACATTTTCTCACACTTAGGGGCACCCTAGAGGGCATTTCATTACATTTTCTCACACTTAGGGGCACCCTAGTGGGTACTTCATCACATTTTCTCTTGCTTGGGGGCACCCTAGAGAGCATTTCATCACATTTTCTCACACTTAGGGGCACCCTAGAGGGCATTTCATTACATTTTCTCACACTTAGGGGCACCCTAGAGGGCATTTCATTACATTTTCTCACACTTAGGGGCACCCTAGTGGGTACTTCATCACATTTTCTCACACTTGGGGGCACCCTTGAGGGCATTACATCACATTTTCTCACACACAGAGCCACCCTAGAGGGCACTTCCTCACATTTTCTTAGAAGTAGTGGCACCCTAATGGGCACTTGTCTACATTTCCTCACACAGAGTGGTGCCCTAGAGGGCACTTCATCACATTATTTCCTATATAAAAGGCAGCCTTTAGGGCACTTCATCACGTTTTCTCCACTGTTCATTGCATTTTTTCCACCGTGGGGCCACTGACAGGGATAATCAACCCCCCTTCCTAAGAAAGTAATACTTTTACCTCGCTGGTGTTTTGTAAAGGTGTAGAAAAAATGAATAGTTTAAGTATTTGTATTAATTTAAATAAGTATATTAAGGAAGAAAGTTTATATTTAATAAAATATTAAATTTAGTGTTTTTATAATTTAATACATTTAACACTGATATTAAAACATTTAATTCAACATATAAATAAACATACACCTATCACATACTGTATATCCTGTATATACAAGTTAAAACAATAAACAATATTATTTTATGCTTATACTTATATATTTACTTAGGTAGAGTTTTAATTTAAACTATAAAATAAAAAACATTAAATATAATATGAATATTTTATGTTGAATGTAATTTAATATATTTAATATTAACAGTTAAATATTTACATTCGTACAGAATTAAACACACATACATTATATTAAAAGAACGTAAACAGCAATATCATTTTACATTTATAGTTTATATTTTAATTAAAATATACAATTAATATGATAAAATGTTTTATTCATATTTTATAACTTTATATAATTTAATACATTTAATATATATAATTATTTACATTTATATATACTTAACACACATATTTCAAACATACTGTGTATCTGTACGAAATAAAACAAAAACAAATAAAAACCCAGGAATATTATTCCTACATTTATACATTATAGTTATATTTTAAAATATAAAATTAAATGTAATAAATACTTAAATGATTAAATATTTAAATTATTTAAATATATATATATATATATATATATATATATAAACTCCTACATATCACTGTATTTATTTTTATTCAATTTTATGCAAATTTTTCGGAAACGTAATCATCTTTAATGCAGAATATTTTCTCCATGTTGTTCTGGATTTCCTGTGAAGATATTTTCACTGTAATTAGAGACTTGTCCACTTGGTGGTGCTCCAATTTCTCGCACAGAAACGTGCTACTTTTCCTCCTACAGGAAGAGTTGCTGTGATTACACGTGCTGTAACTGTCCTGAAAGTGCAGCAGGGTGAAAAAAAGGCGCTGGAATTTAGGATTGATAAACGATCATCTCGCTTTCGATGGACAGAAAGATTCAGGGTTTATATGACTGAAGTGCTATTTATTCACGGAGCTGGCCTCAGAATACAAACAATTTCACTAAAGTGGTTTCTTATAGTGAGAAATCAGCTCCAATCTAAACGTCAGTGTGTTATATACTGTAAACGTTCTGATAGAAATATATGTAGGTTTGGAAAAAAACATGCACTTAATCGGACTCACTTCCAGGTATTGGTTCAATTAAAGCGGGAAATCTACACAGTAACTTCCCAGTGAATGACTTTCTAAAGGTCATCATCTGTCCCCTATGTCCCCTAATCAAACCAGTTTCCGTCTCTGTGTCTCCACGTCTCCACATCTCCATATCTCCACGTCTCCACTTCTCCATATCTCCACGTCTCCGTGTCTCCGTGCCTCCACGCCTCCGTGTCTCCGTGTCTCCACGCCTCCGTGTCTCCACGCCTCCGTGTCTCCACGCCTCCGTGTCTCCACATCTCCACGCCTCCGTGTCTCCACATCTCCACGTCTCCACATCTCTGTCTCCACGTCTCCACATCTCCACGCCTCCGTGTCTCCATGTCTCCACGTCTCTACATCTCTGTCTCCACGTCTCCACATCTCCACGCCTCCATGTCTCCATGTCTCTGTCTCCACGTCTCTGTGTCTCCACATCTCCACGTCTCCATGTCTGTGTCTCCACATCTCCATGTCTCTGTGTCTCCGTGTCTCCATGTCTGTGTGTCTCCATGGCTCCACATTTCCACATTTCCATGTCTCTGTGTCTCCACGTCTCCGTGTCTGTGTCTCCACGTTTCCGTGTCTCCACGTTTCCGTGTCTCCACATCCCCATGTCTCCACATCCCCATGTCTCCACATCCCCATGTCTCCACATTTCCACATCTCCACATCTCTGTGTCTCTGTGTCTCCACATCTCCATGTCTCCACATCTCCATATCTCTACATCTCCATGTCTCCACATTTCCACGTCTCTGTGTCTCCACATCTCCGTGTCTGTGTGTCTCCAGATTTCCTCATCTCCATGTTTCCTTGTCTCCACATCTCCACATCTTTACTTCTCCATATCTCCTCATCTCCAAGTCTCCAAGTCTCCACGTCTCCACGTCTCCACGTCTCCACATATCCATGTCTCCATGTCTCCACATCTTTGGTGAGTTCTGTGCTTTGAGATTTGACATTTTCATAGACTTCATGTTGGTCTACAGGGGGCTTCTCAGAACTTGAAGCCCCAAGCAATCGCCTGCCTCATCTGTCCTGTAGCTACGCCTCTGGCTATTTCACCATTACATCATGTAGAACATTAGCTCTGTGACAGTGATGGCTGATCTCCATATAGAATAGGAGGGCTAAAAGCTAAAAACGTTCTAGTCCATCAGTAACTCTGTGTTAATATTATGAATTATTAAGGTTGAGCTTTATAGCTATCAAGGACATGAAACTACACATGGGAACATATTCGCTGAAAATCAGATTCCAGTCTGTAATCATTCTGTGTCTCTTCATGGGATAAATAACCAAGTCAAGTAAGAGGACATTTTAGGCTAAACTTAAGGCATCATTTGAATAATATGTGATTAATAACTTCAAAAAAAAAAAGAAACCACAAAATTGTATTAGACAACATAAAACATTCACCTCAAAATACTAAACATATAAAAGTATTTAAGAATTCAAATTTGAATAGAGACTTTCTGAAAGATCCTGTCTAGTTAGCGTTATATTAGCGACCCAGCTAAGCAGTGATCTGTCCATTTTCCTCTCTTATCCACAAGGAGTTTCCATCCACTCAGTGTTTTTTGTTTTTCGCACCATTCTGTGTAAACTCCAGAGACTGTTGTGTGTGAAATTTCCAGGAGATCAGCAGTTTCTGAAAAACTCAAACCAGCCCATCTGATACCAACATCCACGCCACGGTTAAAGTCACAGAGATCACACTTCTTCTTCATTCGGATGTTTGATGTGAACTGAAGTACAGGTGTTCCTAATAAAGTGGATGGTGAGTGTACATGTAAACACCTTCATCCTGTATGAAGACCTGCATGTGTAGATATGTCAGATATGTAGATTCAAAGTTAAACCTGCACACAGATCCTACTTACTCATTTTGTTTATTGTCGTTTATTATATTTATTATTCATTACAAATTTGTGAATCTGATATTTGATTATTTTTTTTAAGAAGGTCAGTTGCATCCATAATTGCAAATCTACAGTGCTAGTGCAGAACACCTAGCTGAAAAATGTCCAAAAATAAATAAAGAAATAAATACAAACTGTGTTTGTATTGTATTTAAATAAAAATATAATCGCTTTTTTTCTTCTCTGCACGTCTCCTAACTCAATTCTGGAAAGTAATTTGCATAATATTACTGCATGCAGCTTCAGCTTAATGGCAGCGTATATTAAGATGGTGATGTAACGCCTGGATTTTCCAGGTAAAATATTATAACATTAAAAGTGAAGCCTCCTGAGAGTTTAACTTTCAAACCTCATACATTAGCTGCATATAAAATATAAACAACAGTGAATGAAACTAAAATAAAGTATTGCTTTTTATAATTATACTACAGCGCGGTTAAATCTGGATTCTGATTGGCCAGAAGGTGTCGATTACATTTTTATTGAATACGTTATCGTTTCACAGCGATTCCATTAAGCAATGCTGATCAGCTTCTTCTCAGCCTGCTGATGGACTGTATTAGCATTAGCACATTAGCAATCCCACAGCCACACAAGCTTTTTTTTTTCTAATGAAATGTCAAAAGGTCCAAGCTTAATCAGCGGCTAATTGAGAAAGTGATGGATGTTAAACCATAAGCAGAATTCTCACACCTATCATCGATTTTACTGAAGACCAAGCGCTAAGAAAAATCTCAGGATGAGTGGCCTGTTACTCCTCAACCTGCTGTAAGAACGTCCACTTCTGCGGTGCGATTAATGTTTCATTTAGCGTTGGACAAAGATGCAAACTCCACAAACACGCTGATTGGGGAGACAAAGACAAAGAGTGCGTAATTGCAATCAGATGCAGATATAAATTTGGCATAACAGACACAACAACAACTCAGGAAGTGTGGCTAAATAAATGCTGTGTATGGTTTCAGGATAATAAAAAACATCTGTTCTTATTGAAAATAACTTCATTCGTGTATTTTACAAGTCGAACAAAGTGCAGTACTGATTTGAGAAGAATACCGAAGCTCTGATTTACTAAGATTCCAAATAAAGAGGATCATTTGGGGAAAATGATTGCAAAATGATGTTGCATGCAAAATGAGGTTAATGAGGTTTTCACGTCTAATTGTTCTCCGTAGCCGTGACAAGTTCAGATTTCTGTCTGTGTAATTACACGCCAAGTAAAACTCTGATTAAAGGCACTGGATATAATATGAACATAAAATGAAAGCGTGTACATACACGTGTGTGTGTGTGTGTGTGTGTGCTATGAAATCTGACAGGCTTCTTCTACATATCCAGCCACATATCAGACGAGAGGGATCCCACTGTGCTCCCATGAGCCCACTGAAAGCTCCCATGAGCCCACTGGAATGCTTTGTGGTTATTCTGTTACCTGGTGATGGGGATTAGCCACCATGCCCTGTCTGCTAGCTATAATCTTGGTTCTTTTACTGTGTGTGAGATCACTACCTGACAGATGTGTGCCAGGCCCTCTGAGCTGCTCTGGATGAGGAGCTTGTCTCCTTTCCGTCTGTGGCTGAAGAGGAGTAGAGAGCGATAGAGCATGATTTTTGGAAACTTTGGATTTTCCCAACATGTGTGATGGCAATTGATGTAAACACGTCCCCATCACTACACAACAAAATTCAGGAAGTGATTATTTCAGTTACAAGAGTCACTTTAAGCTGTATGTGATAGCCACAACTTATTCCAGATGCCTAAAGGATCCTGTTTAAGCAAGCCCGAGGGCTACATGAGGAGCTTTGTCTGTCATAGACAAATGTAAGGACTGCTTTCTGTCTGAGGCTGGAATGCTGCTATATCAGGAGATGGCTGTTCAGTGTGAGACTCTGGCCGGAGTGAGGGATGAGGAGGAGGAGGATGGAGGGTAAGGGCTGTATGTGGTTGTGGTTGGGGCTGTAACTCTTGTTGGGGTACTGACTGTGGTCAGGGTGTAGACGCAGAACGAGTTTGTCCAGGTGAAATGGACAATATCTGACTTCCCAGACTACTTTCCTGATCTGGCTCCAGCTGAAGGATTAATAATATAAAGATGAAGTTACAGAATCATTAACAAACACAGCAAGACTAAGTTAATGTACTAGGCCAATTCTCAAACATCAAACAGTTACAGTGTTACATTTAAGATATACATGAGTGGACACCTGATGTGGACACCTGAGCTATCACTCCCATGTGTGTTTGTTGAACATCCCATTCCACATTTATTCCCCCTGTGTTTGCTGTTATAATAAGCTCCACTCTTCTGGGAAGCTTTCCACTAGATGTTGGAGCGTGGCTGTGGGGATTTGTGTTCATTCAGCTGATGTTGGGATGTCGAGGAGGTCTGGGGTTCAGTCGGTGTTCCAGTTCATCCCAAAGGTGTTCAGTGGGGTTGAGGTCAGGGCTCTGTGCAGGACACTCGAGTTCTTCCACTCCAACCTTCACACACCATGTCTTCATGGAGCTCGCTTTGTGCACGGGGGCATTGTCATGCTGGAACAGGATTCAGCCTCTTAGTTCCAGTGAAGGGAAACTGTAACGCTACAGCATACAGAGACATTCTATACAGTTGTGTGCTTCCAACTTTGTGGCAACAGTTTGGGGAAGAGCAAGCTCATAGGTGTGATGGTCAGGGGTGCACATACTTTTGGCCACATAGTGTATATAGGCCTGTGTAAATAATCAGCTATCCTAGTAAGCAACTATCACTGGAATTGTTAACATACAGTATCATACACATTTCTATTAATATCAACTTTGAAACGTTTCCAGTAACATTGATGAACGTAAGACTCGGTCGTATGGTGCTTGATTAAAATCAGAGAAGCATCCAAACATTTCCAGAGTAGCAGGATCGCCGTAGCCACTCGCAGGATCCTCACTACGGACATCCTTCCACCTTTTCCTGGCTCCGACAAATCTGTCCTGAAGTCGTTTCCATTTTCTTCTGCCTGTCTGTTTGTCAGAGGTAGGAAAGCTTGCAGTTTCTTTCCAGGGATTTTCTACTGCTGTTGGATCGGAGTGAGTGCGACGGCGCTGATGTGTCGTATATATGCTTATATGAAGGAGTCAGCTCTGCTAGAGACCCATCAGACGGCTGGTCTGCCAGGACAGTAGACGGCGAGAAACCTGCCTCTGCCCTTACCTGACCACAGCGCCCCCTTGCAGCTTGTGTTGCATTATAAATTTTACTGTGACACATATCTGAGCACAATGATGTGCGAAATCTGCTTTACGTAGCTCGAGGTATGTGTTCATGTAGATACGTAGGGTACGTCTGGTCCTTAGCATGCTAGCTAGGGCTGGACGATATTATATAACAATATAATATCAATATTGTGATAAATTATGTCTTACTATCCACTTTTCTGGGATATCGTTGGTATGATATCTTTAAATTATTAAAAAAAATGTTTTTAATAATTACAATCTAAACAGAACTGAATGGAAGAAGTTGATTTGATACCATTTTTTAAACTTAATCTTTAAAATTGTTCTTTTTTTTTTACAGATTTCTTTTTATTTTTCCCCTTTACATTGTAACAATTCAGTTACACTACTGTTTTGCTGACAGTTTGTTAGCTAAATTATATAATTTATATATTATATTTGTCATATCGCCCATCGCTGATACTAACTAGGGTTGCCATTAGCAAGGACGGTCATGATATCGCTCGCTCAGACATTCAGCTGCTTGAAAGCCGAATTAAACCACGTGAAATTCTGCTCATGCTGATTCACCTGAATGGTCATGAGTGCCTTCGCTGTCCTTTTTCTTTGTAATGAGGTCCCATGAGGTTTTAATTTGAGCAATTTAGCATTGCTAGCATTTCAAGTTACACAGTAGGCCATTCAGCTTCTTGAAAGCCAAGTTCTAACCATGTGATTGTTAAATAACATCCACTATCATAAATCAGGCAAAGGTCAAAACCAGGAAGTGCACAGAAACTAAAACACAACAAAAAGTCTCAGACTTAATGAAAGAACACTCAATAAAATTTTGCAACATTTCACAGACAGAGTATAAATGGTTAAACAGATGAAGAACTAATATAAAACAAGTGCACACAAAGATCCAGAACCAAAACAGGAACAAACACAAACATGAGCAGATGTTGCTATGGGAACAGAGAAGATAGAAACAGTAACATCTTATCACAAACACATTAATATAAACCTGCACTATTGTCAGAGCTGCTGTTGTAGAAAATTCATCAACACCTTCTGACCAATCAGAATCCAGAATGAACTGGACTCTTAAAGCGCGTATAGGTCATTGGACTGAAGTATACTTTATTTTCGTCACCTTTGCCATGTGTTCTAATAATAACTCGAAAAAGGAAGGAAGCTAGAAATGTTGGAAAATTCCACCAAAACAAGAGTTTTAACAGTAATGACCATAAATCCACGGCTCTAAAACCCCCTGCGGTGACGGTCATTAAGAAATGCGCAGTAGTACGAAGCAGGAAAGGTTAGTGACCGCGGGAGTCACATATCGTTAATGAGGAGAGCTGAGGGTCGGGCTGTGAAATGTCAGGTAGAAGTGGCCTGGGCCGGCCGAGGGGAAAATGTCAAGACGTTGATAAGAGAACGAGGTCCGGGAGCAAGATGAGTGTCTTACTGCTGCACTTGGACTAATCCGTTTGTGGATTAATTTCCTCTTGGTTAATTAGTCCAGACCTCTTGTTAACATCGACCTTTCTCTCTGAATATCATTGCTGAAGTGTCAGGAAAGTGGCATTAAGCATGTATAAGTCCTAAAGTCTGATATGTGACTTTACCTGATAATTAGGAAAATATATAGCTAGATAAATATGCCAGTCAGGAGACTTTTTTTCTTTTCTTGTAAGCGGGATAAATGTTTGCTTAAGGCCCCGGGCCACCAGGGGGCGCTGTGATTTTAAAAATAGATACGCGAAAAAAAAAAATAAAAGCACACTATTATTTGGTGAAAAGGTTTACGCGTGAGGCAGTCGCCCCCTTGTGGTGCGAGAAGAACAGAACTGCAGTTTCCGTAACTAAATTAGGTAACTAACGTAGACGAGGCGATGAATGCTAATTATTTGGGTTTAGTCAATTTGCCTGCTTTCTTGCTTCTGTTTGTTGAAGTAACTGAAATGGAAAAAAAGGTAGTGGATTAAGAGTTATAGGAAAACAATCAACTTTGGTTTGGTAACAGTAACTGAACATGACAAGAAAATGTTTTCTCACAATAATATGATTAATACGGCTCCTTGCACGTACGGATGATGCTGCAGGCTGGAAAACCTCTCCAAAAGTGATTCTTTCTTGCTCCGTGTAAATATTTGACTTGTCATTAAATTTTAATCCTACTCTTCTGCACAAAGCGCTCTCAGGATATGGTGCGCTCTCCTGACGAGCTCCTGCATGATGTTGGTCTATTTTTGAACTTTCGCTGAAAAGTTCACTGCTGGAACTGCGAGTCCACACCGTGAAACCCCGCGCCATCGCCGTCACTCACCTTTATTACTCTCTGGTGCGCTATGAAAGTCACATTAGGTCATGTTTTTCCTCACAGTCACGTATTTTAAAAATGCAGAACCAATCTGTTTTCAGAATGGTGTGAAACCGAGACGTGCTGCTGAGAGGAAACGATCCGCGTTTGATGATCAATCACAATAACTCGAATAAACACATTTCCCTTTCTTACATGAGCCGAGGAGAGGAGACGAGACTAAACGGAACGTGTTTTCATTCTCTCCATCCTTCCATTAGAGTTATTTACTTCATATCATTGACTCGTGATTGACTCGCCGGTAAACAGAAAATAATTTCCACAGTTACTGCGATAATGGCTTCTTGAAAGATTGTTTTTTTGGATACAAACCTGCAGACTCAGGCTGTTTGATGGGAGTCTAAAATCTAATATTAATCAACAGCACGACAGCGAAGCTATTAGCGTTGAGCAATGTATTACATCATGAGGTCTCACTAAAGGAATTAAAAGAATGAGGTGTTACTCCTTTCTCCTTTCGTTCATCTCTTAAAAAAAATAAAATAAAAAAAATAAAGACGTAAAGGTCATACAGACCATGAGACCGGACACCAGATCTGCACGTTAATTTGATGCAAACGTACTAAAAATGAAAAGAGGATCTTGCTTTATTGCTGCTGGAGAATTAGCATTGAGGTGAAATGAATAACAATAAAGTGCTCACGAATTGGCTGATTTGATTACAGGAAGTCAGGAGCGACGACATGTTGACTAATTTCCCCAGCAACCGAAAGCGTTTGAAATACGCCACACCCCCTCACAGTCAAAACAAACCTAACAGTAGCTTAGTCAACTAGCTAAACATGGAGAACAGTGAAGTTTTAAGGAAAGCTTTTCAACTGCCACTGCAGCTTTTTACAACCTAAGAAAAATAGCTAATGCCATCTGGAATGCTATTGGCTGCGGTGGAAATTAGACAATACGTCATCACTCTGACTTCCTGCATCAGAAGGAAATACGTAGGAATCAACTTACGGCTCCGAAGCCAGTTCATGGCATGTTATCATTATTTATTTTGTTATATACACTTAACTTGACACTAATTCTCTGGCAGTGATGTGTTAAACTGCTAACGAGCTAATAAACTGCTACTACTGCTACCCGTGAGCTACGAAACGTCTACTACTGCTAACAACATAACGAACTTTTGTGAAACTATTTTATATACACGTTTCCCTCTAGATATACGATATAGGTATTGGTGTCAGTAACACTAAGGGACCAGTACAAAAATCTCTAAAACACCAATTTTGATTTCAGGAGCACTTTAAAGTTGAAGAGAGTGACATTTGATAAATTTCAGGCCTTTAAACATAATAATAATAATAATGTTTTTTTTAAAGGTGCACATCAGAGCTATGACTGATGTAAAATCCTGACAGCCAGAACGTTCAATGCAACATCATGTGAAGTCTCGGTCCAGAGCCCGAAATCACGCATGATGTGAAAAATCTAAAACTGCATCCTGTTTTAAAAACATTCAAATGATCTCGCACACCTGCTAAAAGTGAGCAAGTGCCTGCGTGTGGGCTGAAATAATGATATCCTGACCAGCCGCGCTGCGGGAAGCTCACTTTCTGCTCACAGAACACTTTTTCTTCCATAACGGAGTGGAATATAAAAATACACCAAATAACTATTCTGTCATTATTATTGTAGAATAACTTTCAGGTGAAAAAAAAAAAAATGGCTGTGCCCGGCTGAAGTGATGCTAAAACCTTACAGAAAAACACACCCAGTTCACATGCAAGCTTGTTTCTCACGCGATTATTGAAAAAAAAAAGTGATAAATAAAATTAGGAATAAAAAAATTAACATGTGAATCATGTGTAAAAAAAAATCATACACAAACGAAAGGAATCATGTGAAGATAAATGAATCATGTGCCAGAATCGCATGTGAAAAATGAGTCATTTGTAAGAATCTCATGTGAAACGAAACAAATCATTTGTAAGAATCACATGTGAAAGTAAATGAATCATGTGTCAGAATCACATGTGAAAGTAAATGAATCATGTGTAAGAATCACATGTGAAAGTAAATGAATCATGTGTCAGAATCGCATGTGAAAAATGAGTCATTTGTAAGAATCGCATGTGAAACGAAACAAATCATTTGTAAGAATCACATGTGAAAGTAAACAAATCATGTGCCAGAATCACATGTGAAAATAAACGAATCATGTGTAAGAATTGCAGCTGATTGAAACTCTGGAAGTGTTAGTGCTCTCTGATGTCCAGTCAGGAATCTGACTGGTTAAAAGGAAACACTAGAAGAAAGAATAGAGAGAAACACTGTGTGTGTGTGTGTGTGTGTGTGTGTGTGTGTGTGTGTGTGTGTGTGTGAGTTAAAGAGAGGAATATGGAGAGAGATAGCAGCAGGGAACTCAAGTCTGATGTCTCAAGTAAAGCCCTACATCATGAACCCATGTGCAGTGTGTGTGTGTGTGTGTGTGTGTGTAATTGGTGTCTGAAGACAAAACACTCCAGAACAACTACCCTGAACTTTATTTAGAACATACTGCTCAAATACAACAACTAAACTTTTTATTTTTAACCTGAAACACTTCATCACAATGTTGTGTCTTTAAACTGTTCAGGGATTTAAAGAGACAGTAAATAAATACGGAATAAAACACTCCATGTTGTGCTGTTAAAGGAAACTAATGAGTGATGAAGTCACTCTTACCACCACAACGTTGATTATTTTCCTATAACGGCACGTCCCTTAGTGCTTTATTCCTCTTACAGCACAGCAATCTTTACCATTTTTTTTGCAAATTTACAATTTTACAAATTTATTAATCAAAGAATGACACATTGTACTTATCCATTTGTAGTTGCATTTATTGTTGTGGAATGTCTGTGAAACAAGTTAGCTCATGTTTAATATATGAGGTAGCTCAAAGCGCCATAAAATCACTTCAATATATAAAATATTAAATATATAAAATAAAATGAATAATGAAAGAGTACAAAACAAGGGCATAAAATGAGCATTAAAAACTGTAAATATATATAAAAAAAGTCACATATAAATAAAGTAAGATAAAAAAAGAGATAAAAGAGTAAAATAAATGTAAAATATGGTAAAAGGAAACATGACTTAAATGATAAAGAACTAGAACTTGTTTTAAAGGAATAAAATTAAACTAAATGTAAATAATAATTTAAAAAAAACCTAAAACTGAAGTTTTTTTGTTAATATATTACGTTAAATGTTATGTTTAAAAAGGGATAATTCTCAATAAATGGTGAGGTGCTACAGACAAAATCGCAAACTTTCCTGAAGTGAACAGAATAAAGGCTTAAGTTTCAGCCCTGAAATGTGAAATTCTTTGGGTTTATCTTCAGGACAAAATGAACTAATGAAGCGAGTGTCTGTAAACAGCACACGCTGAGGAACACTGAGGTGATTACAGCTACGGTATTGAGCAGGAGTGGAAGGATTGTGGAGATTATCCAGAAAAATCAATTGCTCTGGTCAAAGATCATCATTTCCTGTGTTTCTTGTGAACGTGTTGCTGAATTGCTCATATTTTCCACGTGTGTTTGGTAACAAAGGGTCAAACGTCAAGCTACGTGAAAAACGTTGTAAAACCAACACCGCCTACGGACCACATGACCTTGAGATTCTTAATTACAGCGTGTCTTCAGTGAGAAATTTTTATGACGTGCTGTTATTGCATTTTGACATTTTGATTAATTTCGCAGGTGTCTCACTTGCACATAAGAAACAACGGCAGCTGCTACTGCTGGCAAATGTCACCGAGCTTGTCAGCTTGTGGGGTAAAACACGAGAACGTTTATTAAGAAAAGGAAAAGCTCCATAAGGGGAATTCAAATCTGAACAATAGACCCAGAGACACCTGAAAATGTAAAACCAAGAGCTTTATCCACCGAAGGATCATCGGGAAACGTGCATCGGCTAACCGAGTAGCCTAGCGCTCTAGACGAGATTTATTATTGTCAGTAATGCATGAAATAAAGATTGGTGATGAAATATTTTCTGTACCAACGTCATAAATCTCCTGATATTTGCTCACTAACAAGACTCATTTCTCTCCAGCACTTTATTCTCCATGTTTGTTTTATCACTTTCCTCACTTGTGACCTTGAGGTAAAACCTGAAGGGAAAAAAAACAAACAAACAAAAAAAAAAAAGACGCTCAATGTCACTTGTCACTTTTCAGAAAAGTTGCTATTTTTCCTCTCGCCTTATTCCTGCTGCTGCTTCCTGTGCAGAAAAAAATGAAAATACAATGCCAAGTGTAAATACATGCTAATAGTTGCGTTATGGTTGCCATGGCGACAAGCATCATGTGGTCACCGATGCTTTTGCACTGCTTTCTGTTTTCGTCTCAATCACTCATCTTGTAATTTTTTTCCCTGATTATATTCACCTGTTCCTTGTTTCCCATTGATTACATTGTGTATCTTTGTATATTTCCATGCCGCCTGGACTAATCGCGAAGTCTTGCTGTACTTTATTTAATTATTTAATAGACTCTGTGTTTGTATGCATAAACCACTGAAGTTAAAAATTGTGTCACGTTCTTAAGCAAAGAGAATCATGAGAAAGTATACTTTTATAAGGTATCTTTTTTTACAGATTATAAGAATCTTTATATTTTCGATTGTCTCTATTTATTTATACATTGTAATAATGTAACAATTCACCATTTTTTACTAGTCATCCCAGTTTTATAAAAATATATTTATTGAAAATGCAGAGTAAGACTAAATCTAAAATGGCTTCCAAGTCACTACATTTGCTCACTACATAGGATATAAGCTAAAGGTATTGTAGACTCTATGTAGTGCAACACCAATAAAACACCTGTTGAAAAGTTAACTACTTACTGTACACGTAACATTGCTTTCAAGACCTTGCTTTTTTTTTTTTTTTTTAAATATTTACTTAAAAATTTAAATAAAAAATAGCCAGAAAAGAGTTAAAAAGACACACATAGATCATTTAACCGAAGGAATTCTGACCAATCCTGTCCACTCCTGCAGAAAGTCTGACCAATCCCACCCACTTTCTGAGAAGTTTTGATCAACTCATACTCACTCCTGCAGAACAGCTGAGCAATCCTACCTCTTTCTGCAGGAATTCTGACCAATCCCATTCATTCCTACAGGAATTAAAAACAGACTCAAACTTATAAAGTTTGACAAAAACCAGAACATTTGATCAGACCTTCTTATTCCTACACTGAGCTACGCTGAGGTCATTTAGCCAAAGGAATTCTGAGCAATCCTATCCACTCCCAAAGGAATTCTGACCAATACCGTCTGCTCCGGAAGGAATTCTGACCTATTCCACCCACTCCCGAAGGAATTCTTACTAATCCCACCCACTAAGGCAGAACATTAGACCAATTCTCCCAAATCCAGAGAAGATTTGATCAATCATGCCCAATCTTGCAAACCAGCTAACCAATCCCACCCATTCCCGCAGGAATTCTGATCAATACCACCCATTCCTGCAGGAATTCCGATCAATCCCACCCATTCCTGCAGGAATTCTGACCAATCCCACCCATTCCTGCAGGAATTCTGATCAATACCACCCATTCCGGCAGGAATTCTGATCAATACCACCCATTCCGACAGGAATTCTTACCAATCCCACCCATTTCTGCAGGAATTCTGACCAATCCTACCCGTTCCGACAGGAATTCTTACCAATCCCACACATTCCCACAGGAATAAAAAATCTGATAAAAATTATTAAATACGGTCATTGTTAGGGTCAAGTGTGAGGTTAGCTTTTGTAACCTTTGCACAATACCAGACAAAATTCAGCCTGACTTGTTTGAGGTAATACAAATTTCTCTGGAGTTCTAGCTGTTTCATTTAAATACAAATTTACAAAAACAGAAATAAAGAAATTGGACTTGGCTAAAATGTACAGATAGACATTTCTCTTACTGTTGACAACTAATTTCCATGGAAACCTTTCATGTAATTGATCTCTATTATAGACTTATACTGTATCATATAATAATTACAATAATAATTTCTGAACTCAATCATAATGATTATTTCAGATGTTTCAAGATGTGTGTTTTTATATAAATGATTTTCTTATGTAACTCAGTGTTATATTGTATATCCAGTTTCCTTTAAGCAAGTAACCAAGGTAACAGTTTTATAGCTGTTTCCCAACAAAGGGTCCTGCAGCACTGGGAACTAAAAATAGTTTCCATTGCTAATGCTCAGCCTGAGGTTATCTGAGATGCGAATAGTGGGATGGCCTCATTTATTCTTTTATTCATTTATTTGTTGTGTAGATGTCATTAGCATTACTGCCAGTGGGCTAATTACACTTCTATTCATTTAATAGTGAGATAGTGTTTGAGTCACAAGAATAAAACATTTTGCTCCAGGACCATGTCAATTGCAGTGGAAAAGTCTTTACTCATTAATTAAATAAAGGATGGAATTACTGTGCGATTCACCACTAATAGTTCTTGAGGTTGGATTTCTTCCCCAACGCTGTGGATGCTGTGTCCCTTTGATCATGTGAGAAAGGTAAGCTTATCCCTCCCAGTGGGAGAATCCTGTACTAAAATTCCCACAGTCTCAGTCTTAATGAACTGCTCCATCGGGAGCCAGGCACTGGAGCTTCTCAGACACGCAAGCTAAAATTCCCAGAGCTTTACTGAAATGTCAGAGGAGGATGTACTCCACTCCCCCCTGTTCATCCGAACATGCATCCGCTTGGATTTCTAAAGGAAGCAAGCAAGAACACACTGACACAATGCACTGCATGCTAAATTAGTAGGAATTGTTTAAGCTATTCAAAAAAAAAAGCCATGACCCCCAGTGGCCAGGCTGCTCTGTCCATTAAATATCCCAATACTTAAGTCTTGAAAGCAGTCTTTAGTAGATGTGTCTGTGTGATCACACTGTACTCATGACTTACCTGTAATATACATTTCTGCATGGATTTTTAAGAGCCAGGGCAATGTTTCTCCTGGCAAAAAGATGATATCATCCAGGTAAATATTAGATCTTGATGTTAGACGTGGAATGCTATCCATACTAATCCCACTATTGCCTCCCTTCGCCCCAAAAAATCATATCAATCATGCCCAGTCCGAATGAAATTTTGACAAATGTTTATGATGGAATTCTGGCTGAGAAAGTTTGACTAATTCTGCAGAAACTCTGACCAATCTCACCCACTCCCATAGAAAGTTTTACCAATCCTGTCTGCTGCTGAAGAAATTCTTACCAATCCCTCCCACTCCCATGGAAAGTTTGACAATTCTGCCCACTCTCACAGAAAATTTGATGAATCTCGCCCACTTCCAAAGGAATTCTGGCCAATCCCACTCGCTACCACAGAAAGTTTGACCAATCCCACCATCTACCACAGAGTTCGACCAATTCTGCCCACTACTGCAGGAATTCTGACCAATCCCACCCACTCTCACAGGAATTCTGACCAATCCCACCCACTCTCACAGGAATTCTGACCAATCCCACCCATTCTTGCAAGAATTCTGATCAATTCCACCAGCCACCACAAAATGTTTGACCAATCTCACCTACCTCCACAGAAATTTTGACCAATCCTGCCCACTCCCAGAGGACGTCTGACCAATCTCTGCCGCTCCCGCAGGAATTCTGTTCAATCCCACCCATCAGTGCAAAAGTTTGGCCAATCTCACCTTCTACTGAAGAAAGTTTGACCATTCCTGTCCACTCTCACAGAAAGCTTGACTTAGTCTGAATGGTCACAACAGGTAAATACAAACAAACACACAAACAAAAACCTTAAGCTAGCAGTCTCATCACAAAAACCTTAGCATGCTGGATTTAAGTCATATTCCAGAGCATCTCATGATCAATATGTGAAGGAAATTAACCAGATGCTATTCAGCCAATTCCTTGTGTTGTTCCCTGGTGTACTATTTCAGACAGATGTGACAAATACAGCATGGATTATCATTGGAGTTATATGATATAAAAAATGCACTGGGATGATGAATGAGCCGAGGTACCTCAGCTATAAAATCCCTAACCACCACAGTCGAGCTTCAGTGAGGAGGAAAGGTAATGTACACCCCGTCTCTAAAACAGCAGTGGAAATAAGAAGGGCTGACCTTTTCTCCATATGCTCCATTAAGGACGTAAAACTGAGTCACACTCAAGTGAGTTTTTCCGAAAAACAACACGGTCTTAAATCAGCTCAGTGTCAAGAAGCGAACCAGCCCTTAAACTTGCACAAACAGAATATAATAGGAAATAAAAAAATAAACTGATTGTGTGATATGTATGTAGTAAAAAATATACCAAAATTCAGAAGAAACAACGACAACCAATTATTTCCACCAAACGATTTCTCTATCTTTTGGCAATTTGAATTTTGGTGGTGTATTTAAAGGTGCATTAGTCTACTGTAGATTAGTCAAGATTGGCACTCTAGTGGTTAAGTAGGTGAAGTACAAAAACACATCATTTTTTTTTTAGTTCTTGAACATGCCTCCCATTTACAGCCATGTACACAAAGCCATATCCCCAGAATCTACAGAGGCCAGTGGAGTTCAGTCCAAGTCACCAAGGATTGTGATGACATCACTTTCAAGCAACGAGGTAGCTTGTTTATTTATTAAGGGTGTTAAGGGTGACTCTGTTATAGCTGTAGATGATAAAAGTACCTAATGTTTGTTGTACTGCATTAGGGAGAAGAGTTGGGTGCTTTCACTGTCCTCACTGTCTTTGTAATGAGCTCTCATGAGTTTTTCAGCTGATCATCACCTGTGAGTGATGGAGTCCCTGGAGGACTAGTGGTTAGGCCATGGTGCTCTCATTGCTTCGGCCCAGGCTCGATTCCCGGCCAGGGAACCAACCCCAGTACACGCAGTACACTCCCAGTGCTGGTCCCAAGCCCAGAGAAAATTGGGGAGGGTTGCATCAAGAAGGGCATCTGGCATAAAACTGTGCCAAATCAAATATGCAGACAAGTGATCCACTGTGGCGACCCCTAATGGGAGCTGCTGAAAGAAAAAGAACATCACCTCCGAGTTTTGGCTAGTTAGCATAGGATTAATTTCTATGAAGGTGGTTCCTCTAAAGCATTGTCTTACCTCCATCTCTAAGAGGTGAAAATATATCTACTAGATTTGTTATGTAAAGCCAGTCATTTAAACAGTTTAACACATTATACAGATTGTGTTTACATACCTGTCCAATGTCGTTAATTTCACGCCACCAATTAATACATTTCTCAATGGTGGAAAAGTGCTACAAATGCTTATTCTAGTTTTACAAAGTTTCTTGTCTTTGGCCAGTCTCAAGGTATGGATTATTGCTCACCGTTAAAATCCGACCAATACCGGAGTGCAACGTTTTCCTTTTCAAATGACCGAAATGGGGTCAGACTGAAGTGGGCGTTGGTGGCGTGTCTATAAAAAAGGCTGACAGGAGGCCTGTGTAAAATTGGACAAGCTCTCTGACCCTGATTTTCCAAATAGCTTTTCTCAGCTACATAATACACATACGTTGATGCCATTGCTTATATACATATATCTCAAAATTTTGCACTAGTAAGAAATTAAAAAAAACTATTGCACCTTTAAAGAGCAAAGCAAAGATATCTTGAAGAAAAAAGATGTGGTGGTTTGAGTTCATACACTGCATAGTTTCCAAACAGAACTCCTAATTACTGCATCATTAGTTCTGACTCCACCCCCCCCGCCTCTGATTGGTCCAAATATCACGTCATCACTGTATAAAACAGCAATGTTTCTTGTGGTTATAAAAGCAGCTGGCAAAATGTCTGCACTATATTTTTTCCAGCAAAAGCAGTTCAAAAGTATCCTGCGGCAAAATGAGGACCAGGCAGCACTGTGTTATGAATGTTATGAAGTTGACTCCTGACTGTACATAACAGAAGCCTAGCAGGAGAGGAATTTATAAACTATTACATTTGACATCGGAGCTTGTTGCGTTTGCAGTGTATGAAATGGAAAATACCCACGAAATCTAATGCTGATTGTCACTCTATTGGATTTTCCCATTTCTCATTTTGCTATATTTGCTTATGCAAAAACAGGAGATACACACAATTGGAGAAAAAACCGTTAAACAATAAACACATGCTGGATTTCCTGCGGAGACGTGTTTACAGTTGAGAGAGTGTGTAGTGTGTGTGAGGGCAATATTGTTCCCGTGGTTGTGTGTGTAGTATGAGGCAATATTACCATATAGATGAGTTGTATGCGAGTGTCATTTTCATTTTGATGAAGAAAAGCAGGGAGGAAAACATCAGGAGGTGATGTGCACCTGTATGACTGAGGCAGGAGCAGGAGCATGAGCGTTAGACCAGTATGAAAAGAACATCCTACTCAGTGAACAGTGAAAATGTCTTCTTGTATTGTTAAGTCAACTGTGAAGAGTTGAAAATAGGGGCGTAACCAAACACAAATACATTATTCAGAATAAACATGTAATGTGTTGTAATACAGATGTGAATTGTAGGAGCTGAATTTGTTTTTATTTTGGAAAGTGTCCCCTGCATTGCATCGCAGTTCCCGCCCCGTTGCTCTAGTCTCCGCCCCCTATTCCATCATTGGTCTGTTACCTGATTGTGTGCACCTGGTTCTTATTAGTTCTTGATTAGTTTGTCTATTTATACCCTCCTGTGTCTTTGTCTCATAACGATGTGCATTTGCCTAATTAATCCAGGTGTTTTCTGCTTTATTCTCCACATTCCATATTAGTTTTTTCTAGTTACTTCCTGGTTTTGACTCCCGCACATTTAGGATTGCTAAATAAATTCCATGCTGATTTTATGTACTTGCATTCACCGGATGTCACTGAAAGCTGGCCAGAAGGTTTCATAGGGCATCTGGGACTATAGAGCATCTGGCTGAGACTAGAGGTATGTATCAGGACTGGTACACCACAGGATGAAACAAAACTTGTGCATGAGTCGAAGGTTTTTACTTTCATATGGGTGTCAGCGAGCAGTCAGATATGAAGCTTGCAGCACAAAGAAAGACCATGTTAATTAACTTATACATGCAGTGCAGTGTAATGCAATTACAATGTTCATTCATCCATCCTTAGTTACTGCCTGGTCAGGGTCCCTCTGGTTTAAATTAGGATACTAGTTTATCTAGATTTCGTTTAGAGCGTATTTTCTTTGATGGGTATTTTCTAGCATTTTTGGGACACTTTCTTAGACATTGATAAATTTCATAACAATCCCTTTATAAGGCTGCAGTAGACTTATGAGGATGAAAGTTCTAATCTTTAAGGACAGATTATGTACACCATAATGACATGTCTTATGACGTCATTATTTTGTTTTCATTAAGTAAGTGTAATAAGACCTGTCCTGAAATAATAAAGCTTGCAGTAACACTTGCTGAAGGTCAGATTTATAATGAACTAAGAATATGTTCATATCAGGTTATAACACATTCATAATGCATCATACACTGTTATAATTATTCATGAAAATGCATTACACATTATAACCATCTATATTATGCGTTATGAAAAGTCAACATGATAGATTAGGAGTAGTGTTCATAACATCTTGTATCACTAATACAAAAAGAAACCCAGCCCCATATTTTTGATGTTTTTGTCCTTTAATAAATTAATCGGGATGAATAAAGAATAAATAAATAAATAATGCATCATTCTTTTAAATTATATATATTTACTGTGCTGCATGAAATATTTTTCATGTTTCTTTTCATATATTTTTATGAAGAAAATATGCTAGGATAAGGTGTCTAAATGAAGATTTTAATTACATCTTTGTTTTGAATTCAATTTATTTGACACATAGCAACTTTTAAATAAGTAAATATGTTGCATGTTAAACAAATATAAAAGTGATCTATTTAATTTGAAGCCTTGCTTGTTTAGTTATATAAAATATTTAGATTTATTGCAAATATTTACTTAAATTATAAATTTGGTACAAATATTTATCATAACTATATAATTTAATATTGTTGAATTTGAATCTACTGAATATTGATTTTAAATAAAATATGGAAATATAACATACATATATTCATTATGTTGCTATATATTTATAGAATACACACCCCATGATGACACCTCTGATGTTTTTTTTTTTTTTTTTTTTTCAGCATTTTCCAGGTTTAAATCCGAATACAGATACGGATACGGACCGTGTCATTGCGTTACACTCCTACTTTTACTTCTGCGACGTGATTTGACACGGAGTAATTTCCGTCCGTCACTAGCTGAATGGCTAATTACATGTTATACACACCCAAGCGCTGAATACAAAAGCTCTTTCTCATTTCTTTTTCTCCACATGGCAGAGATTATAACCTTCCACACAACAATTAGCGTCTTTATTCGTTCCCTCCATTTTTCCACCAAGAACCCACACATTACTTGCAATTGTTCTGATAACCAAGACGTTCTCTCGGCTAGCTCTTTCATCGCCTCTTTATTACAGACATGAGACAAGTTTCTCCATCTTAAATGTTAGAGAGTGCATGCAAAATACTTTATCTGCCACCCCACTGCGAGCTGTGATGCTATTTTGTGAATCAGAGGTAATTAACAGCTGATATACATTCTTAAAATTGAATAAAGTTATGCTAATAATACACACACACACACACACACAAACGTTATCATGACAACAGACGTGACAATTACACATCTGCATCATTAGAGTGACATAACCATATCATAAACACCAGAGGAAGGAATTTGACTGTTAGCACAACTAAGCTCTTTTTATAGACATTACTCATTACAATGTTACAAGGCCATAGACAACAATGGTAATAACATGTTTATAAACACACCATGAGTCTGTTTACATCCAGTGATGCAGCAGTCATCAGTCAGTCAGTCATATTTATTTATAAAGCACATTTAAAAACAACAGCTGTTGGCCAAAGTGCTGTACAAAATTTAATACTATAATGCTATACAAAAGTAAACATAGAACACAGCAACAGATAGTACACTACAGTTATGCCACTGCGCTTACTTATGACCATATGCAACAGTAAATAAATAAGTTTTAAGAAGAGACTTAAAATCAGCACATGTTGGTGCAGTTCTTATATAGGGGGGCAAATTATTCCAGAGCTGTGGAGTGGCCACTGAAAAGGCACGATCTCCTTTTGATTTCAAGCGTGACCTTGGAACAGACAACTGAAGACTATTAGTTGATCGAAGTTCCCTGGAGGCATTACAGTGGAACAGAAGGAGATCGGAGATATATGGAGGAGCCAGTCCATGCAAACCCTTATAAACAAACAACAATGTTTTAAAATGGATACGATATTTAACTGGGAGCCAGTGGAGAGAGAGATCAACACTGGTGAAATATGTTCCCTCTTCCTTGTTCCAGTTAACAATCTAGCAGCAGCGTTTTGAACAAGTTGAAGACGTGACAATAGAGACTGTGAAACACCCAAGTACAATACATTACAATAATCTAATCTGGATGAAATAAAAGCATGTATTACAGACTCCATGTCTCTTAATGTTAAGAATGACTTCATCTTTGCAATATTCTTTAGCTGATAAAAACAACTTCTAACCACAGCATTGATCTGTTTGTCAAGTTTCAAATCAATGCTCATAATCGATGCTATGTAACCATGACAACGAGCGTTAGTGAGCATTTATAACAATTTTGTTATCACGTCATTAAAACAACAACAATAACAAGAAAGACATGAATGTGTGGATTAAGTAATGCGTTTTCAGCAATAGTGCATGGAATAGATGTAACCATAGCAACAAGTATCGCATAATGATAAATGATATAGATCGAAAAATTTGCTAAATAAAATTATGATATGTTGCTATTTTAATAAGAAGTACGAAAAGCTGTAGTGTAAGCAGAATAATGCCACTAAGCATCTTAATACCTTATTATTACATTTCTTTCCTGGAATTAGTTATATTCTTAAAATTTTTATCTTATTAGAAAAACAAACAACAACAACAACCCCGAGATGTTTCGTTTCCACCACCACCTTTGTTAATTTTCTTCTCATTTCTGGCATTTTTGGGACACTTAGTTCAACAAATCTATCCATACATTAATTATTATAATCAGACAGATATACAGTTATTCTTTACTCGAACTCTGTGTCATTAGAGTGACATAACCATGTTATAACCACGTCATGAATAACACTGTCGTATGTTTACATCTAGTGACGCAACGGTGTCATCATAATGTTAACATATAAACGATGATGATGCCATGACAACATACATCACACACAAATCTTTTGCTAGCGTTAACCTATTTAGCATTTTTACAGAAGTTATAAAGCAGTCATAAGACATTTCACACCACGGCTTTATGGCACTATTTCTGATCGATCGGCTGGCAAGTGTCTTATTTCGTAACAGGTTAAGTTCCAATTTTACTCGTAGATTGACATTATCGCTCATGATACTTGTTGTCATGGTTACAAAGTATCAACAATTTCGCTATCATGTCAACAAGAAGGACGTGGATTTACATATTAATGATTTTTCGGTTATAATATTTGGAACTTGAGTAAAAGTAGTATATAAAGTTAATTATGATGTTATGACAGCTTACGTCACCTTATGTACGTTTTACATAGCTATACTGTAGCTAGCAAGTTTATAGCCGTTATGAATCCGTCATGAGGTATTTTACGTGTAAATTGTTTGACAACTTCACTCTAATTGGTGTGTTTAAAGTAGATATAAAGCTGCCGTAAGATGTTCTACAGCACGACCACATGACAGTGCTCGTTTCTGATTGGCTGTCAGCTGCGTGTTATTTTCTCAGGGTAGCTGTAAGTGAGATTTCATACAGCAGGGTTATCCGAGTTCTTGGTGGGAAAAGACTGAAGTGTTTTCATCCAGCAGGAGTTGAATTTAAATCAACGCAGTCAGAATGTACTTTAGCAGATTTCTTGTGTACAGAACATGGGTTTTGTGTGGTACAGACTTCACACTGATTAGTTATTTTTGTCCTTTTCCTTTGGAGCATGATGACTCATTCATCCACATGAGGCTCTTGTTAAAGCACCGAGACTCTCACCTCAGCTGCTTAGCAATTATCCACTGTAGACGGTGGTGGAAATGTGGAAATCTTGTGTGGAGGTCAGACAGCCCACCTTACCATTTTACACTATTAAAAATACTCCATGGTCTTAACAATAACGCACTTTTATTTACAACTTTGTCGCAAATCGGTAGTGGAGACGGATGCAAGTGCAGGCAAGGTATAGTGAAAAGTACAAACAAAACAGTGAAAACAAGAGCCATCAACATGAACTACAGGGGAACTACAAGGCAAGAAACATACAGACTCTAACACACACTCGCAACAAGCGACAACAACAAACAAACCAATAGACACTGAAAAGCTGGAACTGAAACAGTGGTGCTAAAGAGGCATAACGAGACACAGGTGAGAGTGATTAGTCAGGCATGTGACTTGGTCATGTGATGTGCTGGGGCTGATGGGTAGTGTAGTCCTGTGCCATTCTAGCTACAAACACTAGCTCAAAATTAAAAGTAAACGTTGACTGTAGCCACATAAAGACGTTTTAAAACGCACGAGTCTTCGCTTGCCAAATACGACCTCAGACCTCATGTGGTGTTGCAGATGAAAAGGACCGAGGCCAAGGCTGACTCTAAACAACGGGGATTTTATTACAGCAATACCGCCGGACAACCCGAGTCTCTCTGCAATCATCAGAACTCTCTTAATCTCTGAACTCTCTTATTACTTATCATGCTATTATAGTGCCACCTAGCAGTCATGTGCAGAATCACAGTGTTTCACAGAACACAACACCTCATCATCGTCCATCTTACGGCTCTCGCTCGTTTAATCGAGCTACATCGTTACAGCTTTGCACAAGTCACATTTTCCAAAATCACAGACAAAAAGTGTTTTATCTTATTACACCAAAAGAATGAGAACATTTCAGCAAGTAAAACAGTGTATTGGATTTAAAAGAAACATAGCAACATCACTAGAGGACATTTTAAAATGCACCGGAAAAGTCTCCACTTGCAAAAGATGATTTCAGAACTCATGCTCCGGATACGAATAAATTAAAAATAAATAAATAAATAAATAAGCCTTCAGAAAGATTCAACACGTGGCCCTCGAGTTTAGTAGCTAACGAGTAACATGGCACAATAAATCCATTTTAATGCCGAAACTATTCGCTTATCATAACATTTATGTGTGCTATAAGAGTAGTGTATTTACAGCTCGGCTCAAAATGAGTTAATCCTAAAAAGAAAAACAGCAAAAATAAAGGAAACAGCATGAGAAGTCTACATCTTAGAGCTCTCACTCCTCTAATGTGCAGTGATGGCAGTGTATGGCAAAAAGAGCTCCTAGTAAAAGTTTTTTTAAAAAATAACTAAATAAATAAATAAATTCATGATGAAATTTTAACAATAAAATAACAAACTTTGAGTGAAAATCACATTTGGTTAATGCTAAAATTCGAGCTCTGTTATATTCAGATGTTCTGGGAAATAGTTTGCGTTCTTTTACCCCGGGGCAGACGGATCAAAACGGTTTTTCTGACTGGCAGCTAACGACTGCGCTCTCGGTCTCCTGGACTCGTGACCCGACAACCTCATTAGCGATAATTGGTCAGTTTTCCTAATGCGGAGTGAAACTGAATATCCACACAAAGTCACGTCGCTTAAAGCTTTCCCTCATATTCTGTGCTTCCTGTGGGTCGCTCCTGCAGTGCAGCTGCTGTTGCTTTAATGGCATTTCTGTTTATTTCTAAAAGCCTGACAAACACATTCGTCGTTTTTTCATGTAAAGCATAATGCAATTAAACTAAAAATAATGTTATACTTTTCTTTACACTGTTTTGATTCAGCTAACACTCAGATGTTTCTGTATATATCCTTCCTCTTGCTCACTCTATTTATATTCAAACCATAAGGACTCGGATTTATTAAAACAGTCACACTGATTTACTAAGAAGCTCTGTGAAGCATCAATTCTTTCTTAGGCGCAAAAAAAGAAATACTTCATTTTTTTTTAAATGTAGTCTCTGAATATTTTTACCTCAAAGTGCAAATTAATAGAGTGCTGACAGCTTCATTTAGCACCTGCAGTGTGAATTAATATGACCGAAGGGCAGGTATTACATTTGTGGAAGCTCATTTCCAGCAGTAGAAGACAAATTTATGTAATTTAACAAGTCTTAAATATCAGGTTTATGTGCCTTAGAAGCTCAGAATAATGACTTCTCAAAATTGTGACTTAATATTATCGAAGTTTTATATTCACAATATGTTAATTAGCATTTAAAAAGCCCACAGTGATGATTTTATTCACGTTTAGGTTACGAACACACACTCCCGTCCTCACTTTTTTATTTCAGCTGCGTATTGTAGTTTAAACAGATTCTCAATGCTTCTAACAGTGTTTAATCAGCGCTATGCATGTAATTACACTGACGTGTGGCAGGTTTGTTTTACACGTTCAGGAGTTTCTTTTGAGATCTGAATTTACCACAGCTGTCAAACACGTCCCACTGCACATGACCTTATTTACATCCTTTTATTTTCTGGAAATCACAAATAAATCCCTGATCTACTGAACATGCTCTTTATAAGATTGAGCACATGAATTACTACGGCTTTTTATTTATTTGGGAGTTTACTAAAATGTAAAAACCATTTAAAAAAAGAAAAAACGAAGACTTTTGACATTGTTTAATAGCAAGGGTCTTTTGTATGTTCATCTAGTTACTGTCCACTCTGTAATGTCTACTCTCTCTCTCTCGCTATAAACCAAGATCAATGACCTTAAAAAGAAAGAGAGAGAGAGAGATAGAGACAAGAAGATGACAACTGTTGAAATCAGAGAGAAAGAAAGAAGAAGGCCAAACTACAAACCCCCTCGTATGTGCTTTTATCTGGAATTAAACGTGAAATCTAAAAAAAAAAGAAAAAAGCCACACTGCACATGTGTCATATTAAAATAAAATTTTAACAAATATTTTAAATTTATATTATTTTAGACAAAACTCTTACATTTTTAAAAAGATGCTGGTGTACGATTCAGCAAAAATTGTTGGGAAAGGCTCCAATTTATACATCAATCGACATGACTTGATATAAGACCTTAACATGTTCGTTTTTATGATCACTGGAAGGTCCAAACAGCACCAAATATCAGAAATAACCTTTTCCGATTTGGTGAAATTAGCAGGAACGGTGAAACTTTCGTAGCGTGTAAAGTTTTATTCCTCAGTTGGATATCTCGGCGTTCTCTCCAGCACACAGCTTTAGATAGACGCTGACACTCTGAAGGTTTTTCGGGAGTTTAATGTGGACGAAGCACACGCTGTACAGCTCAGCTTCTTTCCCAGTTGGCTCCAGAAACTTTTCTGCCTGAGGCGAGACTTTTTCAGAGCTGCTAAAGTGGAAGGTGTTTGCAGAATTTAGCATTGTAGTCCAGGGCTAGTTTACTGTAGCCTCAGGTGAAAACGTCTTGATTAGCTTATCAGGGAATTCAGTAGACTTAATGAGTTTTCTGCTATTTACATCTAGATACACGTCTTACAGTTCCTGATATTTACATCTAGATGTGTTAAACAACTTAGAACATGGCAGACCACACCATTTTGAGGTGAGCAAAAGTATCGGAACAGATAGTGTTATTTACGTTCATTTACTTTAAGACTTAATATTTGGTTGCGTGACTCTTGCTTGCAATAACTGCATCAAGCGAGTGACCAACTGACATTATTAAAGTGTTACATTCTTCTTTCGTGTTGCTTTTCCAGGCTCGTAGCGCAGCTTCTTTTAGTTGTTGTTTGTTTTGGGGGGTTTCTCCCTTCCGTCTCCTCTTCAGGAGGTGAAATGCTGCTCAGTTGGGTTAAGGTCTGCTGATTGACTTGGTCAGTCTAAAACCTTCCACTTTTCCCCCTGATGAAGTCCTCTGTTGTGTTGTTCAGTGCAGTGTGTATTGGGTTATTGTCTTGCTGAATGATGAAGTTCCTTCCAATTAGATTGGATGCATTTCTCTGTAAATTGGCAGACAGATTTGCTGTGTCCCAGTTTGCTTACTTACACTATGCACTAAAAGTATGTGCTCTTTTTGTGAGGAAAAAGGACATATTTTGAGCGTGTAGCAAAAGAATGTGCAAGTACTGGGATATACCAAGACGTCATGTAACGGAAGAGAACGTTGCTGCCTAGTTACGTACACACTGTCGCCGTGATCAAACTCCTCATTGCATTTCAGCTTTTAAAACTTTGGCTAATGCTTAACGTTTAAGTTCTTACACTTAAATACTGAAGACGCAGCACCGATGTTACACTCGTCCGCCGCGTTTGCAGGTTGAATTTGGCGAAGAAAACCATCAACAAACCCCTCCTCCCTCACACAAGGAATTGTGGGTAATATTAGGTGAAAAAATGTCCACGGATCCACACTTTGAAAATCTACCGGAAATAGTAGACCATCCGGGTACCTCTGGGATGCTCATTTCAACATGCTACGATTTGGGACACACTAATTCTAATCTCGGATACTATTTAGGACGGATATAGGCAAATTGGGACACAGCACTTGTTTCTTCTGTAGACTTCTGAATTCATTCTGCTGCTACTATCATGAGTTTCATCATCAATAAAGATTAGTGAGCCTGTTCCAGAAGCAGCCATGCGAGCCCAAGCCATGACACTACCTCCACCATGCTTGACCCATGAGCTCATATGTTTTGGATCATGAACAGATCCTTTCTTTCTCCACACTTTGGTCTTTCCATCGTTTTGTGGCTCATCTCTGTATTTCTATGTGAATTCCAATCTGTCCTTCTGATTCTTACTGCTGATGAGGGGTTTGCATCTTGTGATATGGCCTCTATATTTCTGCTCTCGAAGTTTTCTTCAAACAGTGGATTGTGATACCTTCACCCCTGAACTGTGGAGGTCGTTGGTGATGTCACTGACTGTTGTTTTTGGGTTTTTATTCACAGCTCTCACAATGTTTCTGTCATCAGCTGCTGTTGTTTTTCTTGGCTGATCTGTTCCATTTCTGGTTGTTAGTACACCAGTGGTTTCTTTCTTTTTCTTTCCCCGCCTCTTTTCTCAGCTTCAAAATGGCTTGCTTTTCTCCCATAGACAGCTCTCTGGTCTACAAGTTGGTTTATCCTTTTGAACAGCAAATGCAGTCTTCACAGACAAAACTCAGGGCTCAAACTAAGAGTAGCTATTCTTATTCTCAGAGCTATGAATTGTTTAAACAGTCACAACTGGGCAGCAAGAAACACCAGTCAGTCACATATTCCAATATTTTTGATCATATGAAAAACAAAAGATGCCATTTTCTAAGTTGTACAGGGGACTGTACATACAGAGCAGTTGAGTGCAAAATTTTGTACGCCCTTAGGACAAATTGATTATCATAAGAAGTAAGTTTTTAAAAAGTCATTTTTAAAAAGTAAGTAACTGAAGGTATCAACTGTCAAGTAGAAGTAAAATGGTGTAAAGCCATTACTGCTGAAAAATACTTCATTTTAGGTTAGATACATATTTGATGACAAAATTATTACTTAGAGTTTTTTATATTTGGATGTTTTTAATAGATGTAGTAATTACTGTATGCAGTTTAGCTATGAAACTGCATGATGACAAATATTTGAATTATTGAATTACAATTAAAAATGGAATTATTTGGAGAACATGCAACTTCAGAGCTAAACTGTCTATGTTCATATTTTTTTAAATTATTTTTATATTTATAAATTTAATAAAATATAGCAATTGCAGTATGCAGTTTAACTCTGAAGTCACATGAATTGTCATTAAAAACTGTAAAGATTTTTAAAAAATAATAATTTAGATAACATGTGATTTCAGAGCTAAACTGTCCATGTCCATATTTATTATTTTTTTAGTTATATATATAATTTTTTTATACTTATATTTATATATATATATTTAAAAAATAAAATAAAATCAGTATATTTTTTGTGTTGAAACTGTTGACAGAAATGCCCGGGTCATATGCTGAACCCGTCACCGTCAGCCATGTTGGATTGGGAGTGTCAGGAGTAACACATAATAGAGCAATAAAAATTAGGATAGTGGTCTATATAATATTGGAGTGATGATTTATTATCTTATACATTTCTAAAAACAACCTTAAATGAATCGTTTATGAGCGTGGACACAGGATTACTAGAGAAATTTTGTTTACGATGTGTGATTTTTGATTAACGCTCCGAAGCCAGTCTCCTGCTCAGAAGAAGCAGCTGAGATTACACCAGCCGGGATTGCGTCAAACAAACACAATGCACCCAAGATCACCTGAAATCATATACTGAAATAACACACACACACACACACACACACACAGTAAGGCTATATGATGCAATGTCACAAGTTTTCATACACATCATGAATCTCTCGGAGGTTTTACACCCCCATCATCCATCGTTCTTCCGTCAGCTACCTGTGTGATGTTTACTATCTGATTACTGAAGACTAGCATCACGCTTTCTGCTCACATGGTGTAAAAGCAGTGCTAATAAAGTGCCGTTATTTAAAAACCGCTCGCTTCAACTCAGCACTAACCCATGTGCATGTTCAACACGACGTCCCATCATGCACCTCTCCAGGACGAATCAACCTGAAGGATGTTTACTAATGCTTCTCTCGACATTCTTATAATTAAGAGTGTGCCGAACATCTGACCCAGACATCTCGCTGTTTAATATTAAAGTGGGCGTGTCTTAAACAGCTGGTACTGTAAACACATGTATAATAACGATGCAGGAAGCACATCTGTTCTCTCATTAATACTGTGCAATGACTGTTCACAGCGCAGTGATTTGTGAGACACTATTATTCGTCTCTTCTTCTTAATGTTTTTCTCTTCTTCTCGGGGAACAGATGAACAGACGACTCCTCAGAGCCCAGAGACAGTGTGTGAGGATAAAGATTAGCCACTATGGATTCAATGCGTCCGCCATGTTGATGGGATTCAGGGGCCAGTTGCACCAGCGGAACGCAAGATCGATCGTACGTCAGGGTTTACTGTAACGTCAATCCTAAGTCACATGATGAGTTGAGTTAAAATTAGTGTTAAGTGTAGTTTTTCACTTAAGGTACACTATAGCGAGTAGTGCGTAAAGTGATCATACATCACAATGCTGTTGTGCAGATTTACATATTTCACCAACACCAGCCAATCAGAAACATGATCTGACATCAACAGGAAGTTAACAGTGAAGCAGTTCATGTCTTTAACATATTTAGTTAAGGTTAGATATATTTTAACTGTAGATAAAGGAACAAATTCAAAATAATTATGCTTAAATAAAATAAAAAACAGCATTTTAGTAACGAACCATGGCAACGAAAAATAACTAACGCTTTACAAACACGCTACACAGATATAAATATAGCTGATTTGTAATCTCCTGTTTACGTATTCTGTATGTGCGAGATGTTTAATGTATGTAGAAATACAGTGTGGAAATCCTAAAAAATACAAAGAAAATAAACAAAATGGATGGAAAGGTGGAAATGTTTCCACTCTGAGAACATTCGAAGTGAAGAGAAATACTGAATAGTTTTATTTACGGAGAACGTTGCACTTACTAGCAACGTTGAAACTTTGCCACTTGGTATAACCGTTAATCTTTTATTAGATCGTAAACACGAATGTAGCTAGGCTACGAGAGAACTACGAGAAGTTGTAGATTTGCTTTTACCTTGAATGAAGAATTTCAAAAGCTGTACTTTTACCAGAGGATTTATTTAAGTTATAATAAAATAATATAAGATGAATGCAAATGTATTGCATTTTTACTTATAGCCTGCATGACATCGTTACGTCATTTCACAGGTCGTCATGGAAACGTGCCTGGCAACGTTGTTTATCTAGTGTTGTTTTTAATCCTCCAGATGTACAAAAAGGTATGCAAATCAGGCACATTGTGATAATGTTTTTGGATAAAATCCTAACCAACTCTCGGTAACTTGGAAAGAGTGGTGGCACGGTCGATGTGTTTGGTTTCCTCTAATCAGACATCTACTTTTTTACTTCCAGATATTTCAGGTTTACAACACAGAGAATCTTTGATGCTGACATTTCCCTTTTTCCCCCCTTGATGAAACTCCTCTTAGATGCTCACCCTATCTCAGAGGGATGAAAAACGACGGCGGTGGCGAGCCTCACGGGGAGGCGGTGCTTATCTGAGTGGATCAGACAGAGTGGGGATTGGTGGCCTCTTTTTCAGCTCGGAGTGCTTAGAGCAGATAAAACGTTTTGGCCTCTTCTTCCGATTATCTTGGCGTAGAGGAAAGCCTCCTCCGCTCTCTACTGTCACAGCCGGAGCACTTTATCTTCTCCAAGTCATTTATTTCCGAGATGAAATCATGAGAGCTGGCTGTTGCCAAAACGCCAGGAGAATTTACAGGGACGTAGGAGGTGGTGCGAGAGCTCCGCGGAGAGACTCTGGGTGTTTGTGTTACATTAGAAGTGCAATTCGTTCACAAAGAGGCTGTCTAAAAGTATCCGTAATAATCCATTAAAAAGGGGCCATGAAAATGAATATTTATGAGCAGAAAGTCCCCCGTATTCAGAGTCGGGCTATTCACAGATTTTCTGGACGTGCCGTTCAGATTATATTAACCTGTGTGCAGTTCACACCTCCGAGGTTGCCAGATTTTTCTTAATTAAAAAATGTCCGAGGCAGGGTTTTTCCACTAGCTTCTAGAACACAAGCAATCGCATTTAAACCCAAAAACAACCTGGGAGAGAAAATACAGACTGAAGAAGGAAATAACATTTTTTTTCTCTGCTGTCACACATCATATTTATGTTTTGTTGATCCAAGTATCTGCTCACACACACGGAATGTGACTCCGGTTCACAGTAGATCTATAAATAAACTATATTATACATATATACATACACACACACATACACACACACACACATACACACAGACACACTGGCAGAAGTGAAGTAACTCCTTCTAATGTGTAACTGTAAAATGTGCCAGAGTGCAAACTGGGAAAAACGATAAATATACAGTATGTATAATATACTCATACACTCTTTGGACACTTTATTAGGAACACCTGTACGCCTGCGCATTCATGCAGTTATCCAATCAGCCAATCATGTAGCAGCAGAACAATGCATAAAAGCATGCAGATACAGGTCAAGAGCTTCAGTTCACATCAAACATCAGAGTGGGGAAATGTGAGATCTCTGATCTCTTTGGCAGTGCCAGATGGGCTGGTGTGAGTATTTCAGAAATCTCCTGCGATTTTCACACACAACAGTCTTAAGATTTTATGCAGAATGGTGCAAAAAACAAAAAAAACATCTAGTGGGCAGCGGCTCTGCTGGTGGAACTGTCTCGTTTGATGAGAGAATCCAGAGGAGAATGACCAGATCTCACAGGGAGGATATGAAAACTCAAATAACCACTCTGTACAAGCGTGATGAGCAGAAAAGCATCTCAGAATGCACAAAAAATCTTGAGTAAGACAGGCTACAAGATGTAATATGATGTAATACAAAATTTAAAGCAATTAAAACATGAGAAAGAAATCAGACATGTTGTAAAGTGGTGCATAAACACACAAGTTTTGGTTTTTTGGTCCCTAAAAGCTTGCTACATCGGTCCGTCAGTGTGTAAGTGACAGAAGTGGCGTGAAACTAGCATTTTAAAATGCATTTGTGTGGTCACGTGTTCACTGCTGCTGCTCACGCTGCACTCTTTCCATCCCTCAGTCTCTCGCCATTTACTTTCAAGTCCTTTATCAAAACTTTCCACATTTATTTGCTCCATTACAGCAGCTGATAAGACTGTGAAAATGTGCTGAGAGTGATTTCAATATTTATCTCCGACTGTTTATCCCTTCACGTCATTCTGCCTGCTTTTAACTCGCTGATAAAACGCTTCAGATGCTTTAAAATTCATCCATCATAAAAACAATTCAGTGTCGCTGTATTTTTATTCCACATGAAAAAAAAAGGCTGAATCCTTTTTGTCCTTGATGTACAGATATGAGATACGGACAAGTTCACCTCCTGAATAAACAGCTTTTAGTCCTGATGCACTTTTTTATTTTTGCTTTTAAAATTGTTCTTATAGTGAAAGAAAAAAAAAGGAGACGTGACACTAGCCGTGTTTATGTTTAAGGTGTGTTTAAGTGATCAGGTTGTGTTTAGCGTACAGCTGTTTATCAGAGCAGTGGGGGCTCAGTGGTCAGAGTACAAGTAAGAAATAAAACACTGAGTGTCATGCTGTTATAGGAAAATAATCAGTGACAGGGTGCTGTGATGAAGCGGAGATACTGTTACCATCTCCAACAGCACTTCCCCAACTGTTTTCCTCATCTTAGACACATTTTCCTTTTTATCCATTTATGGTTACATTACATTACATGAAACAGATTCTCACATTATAGCAGCTATAAACACCCAGTCCCTCAGCAGCATCTCTCTGTTTTTTCCTCTCATTTGAAATTAATAAGAGTGCTGACACTGGAGACTCCTTCCATAAATCCTAAACAAAGCATAATTTAATATTAAATATTAATTTTCCCCAGATATTTTTTTAAGTGTATTTCCGCTTGCGTTGCCAGATCATGTGTCACAAATTGGAAAAATTCTTCATCCCATTGGTTTGAAGTTTAATTGATTTATTTAATTTCATTTAGTTCAGAGTTTCAGCTTTTTTTTTTTTTTTTTACTGTTTATTTTGTACTCAGTGGCTTTAAAGGATTTAATCTGTGGATTGAAAATAATCCCACTGGCAACCCTGTTTTCTACAGAACCAGCTCTTGTGCAGGCACGTGTGCTTTCCACCAAACCAAAGTTTTTAGCTTGACATTAAGAACGACAGAATGACAGATTTGCTCATGGTGATAGCGCAGAACTGCACAATCTGAAGACGGTGGACATGAAGGATGGAGTGTTTATTTTACTGACCATACAGACTACAGTCCCGCCTTCTCATTTCCTACTGGCTCACAAGAACAAGGTGATTTCAAAGATCAAAAGTTCACCTGGATAAAGTTGGTGTGATGCGAAAGTAACCGCTGCCAGGAGAACATGCGTCTTTCACATCCCGTGTCCTTTCCCCTTCAGTGAATCAGCTTTTCCACAGAGTGAATTTAATTGTGTTTGGTCTGAGCTTTGGCTGGTTTTAGCTTTAGCTAAAAAAGCAGAAGAATATTTTTGTGCTCCAGCTAAAGCGTAAATGTTGGCACCTCTGCTTACATCAGCGCTGTAAAAATACCCATGAATCATTCCAGAGTGACTAGAAGAAGCAATCTTCAGTTTTTTGGCCTGCCGTAACTAGATTTTTTGAGGATTTTCTGCTACTGATTGAGGAAATGAAGCTTTTTTCAGTGCTCTTAACAGTTAAAATGTGACCTCACTAATTGCTATGACAATATTAATAATTATTATTATTAATAATAATAATAATAATAATCTGACAGCCTCAGTCTGAGTGTGTGCGTGGATGAAAGCCCGGATTCGGGACCTCAGCCCGGATAATCCTGTGAACTAATAGCGGGTCATGAGCGCGGGACGATGAGCAGCGTGCAGGTAATTACCAGAACACGGTCAATAAGCCAATAAAGCAGTCAGTGCTGAAATCCTCCCTTTATCCCATTACACAGGAAAGAGATTTCACACACTGACGATGTGCATGAGGAGTTGAGACTCGGCCTCACAGCCCTGCATTTCTCTAACTTACAGCAATCACTTCGGGGAAAGAGAAATAATCATGATTTCACACGTTTCTCAAATGTAATAGAACGTATCAGACCAACGCTTATCGTCAGGGAAACCGCACAGCAAAATCATTACACGCTTGGCTCACATGTATGTAGGCTATAAATGTTAAATAAATAAATAAATAAATAGTTCCCCAAGTCAAATTTCCACTATATTATTATTATTATTATTATTATTATTAATAATAATAATAATAATAATAATAATATTATCTTTTTAAATAAATAAAGATAGAATGATAGATGCATTCCCTGAGCCAAATTTATTTTTTTCTGCTTTGTGCAACACACATATAAATAAATCAATTAAAAAATAAATTATAAATAGATTTTATAGAAAATATAATCTATTTTTTTAAAATATAAAAAATTTATTTTTGCTTTGTGCAACACACTATAAACAAAAACAAATAAATGAAAACGGGATCTAAATTTCAACTTTTATTTTCTGCTTTGTGCAACACTAATAAATAAATAAATAAATAAATAATGTCAGCAACTGTTTAACCATTTAGCTGTCAAAAAATCCAATATTTGGAGCTAAGTTTCTAACAATTAGATTTACATTTAGATTTACAATTAGAATTACATTTTCCACCATGAAGGGCATCAAATTCTTTTTCCTAACGTTTTGTAGAACTGGAGCAAGAAGTGGAGCTAAATGCTAACAGGTAGCATGTTATACCAGATTTGACCACAAGGGGCAGATGATTTCTGAAACAGAAACTGCAGTGGTATAAGAGCAATAAAACACTTCAGGATGTGCTTTGTGATAGTAACTTTAATGGCGTTATAGCTTTAAAGACGTTATGTGTAATTTATTTTTATGTTGATACATTACTCTTACCCAGGGACTTCAGATGAAATTTAGCTCTGTAGCTAATTCTAGGCCAGTCATGGACTGTCCATTGTCCTTGTTAAATAAACTATTAAACAAACAAACAAATAAATACACTCCCTAAAAACTATATACAGGCACTGATTATTTTCCTATCAAGGCATGACATGGAGTGTTTTGTTTCCTGATCAAGTTAAAATTCTGGTAAAGAAGCAACTTTTGTTTTTAATAATGCTTTGCAATTTTTATTCCTCCTGAGACCTGCCTTTAAAAAAAAAAAAAAAAAAAGTGCAACGTGGCATCTGTCCCTGTCCTCTCCAGAGCCGTCCTCCGGCTAGATTTAAAGCTTTATCTGTGTCTGTTTCCTCTTCAGACCCACGCACGTCAGATAAAGCCCGTGTTCATAATCTCATGTTTTGGACATATTGCGTTGCCATGGTAGGCGCATCGATTGAAGCGAAGCCCCTGCTGCTGCAAGCTGAGAGGTGTCTCTTACGCCAATAACGCAGAGGACTTGAAATAACAGACAGGACAGGCTTTATCAGCGCCGTGCTCTCTGGGGAATGACTGCAGCCGGGAGAAAAGCCAAATGATCTCCTGTGCACTTTGTTCGAAAATGTTTTATATGTTTGTATAGAAAAAGGACAAACTGTTCTTGTGTCATTATGAAGCCTTTATATAGTCATTGTGAATGCTACACCGATTAATGGATATTAGCACTGAGCTTTGTTATCATATATATGAATTACATGTGTGTGAATTGTGCATCAGTGAGGTGTTCAGGATGCAGCAGGGAACACGGTGAAGCTTGCTCCGAGTCGTTTTGGAATCAATAACCATGACAAATGATGTCTACATGCCACCCGTCGAGCAGAAATGGATAAATCCATACAGGAACGCAGCGATGCTCAGAGCCCATTCAGCGCCACGATCTCTGTCCATTACCCTCCGCTCGATCACGACCAGATCGATAGCCGGAATGTAACATCCACATGGAGGACAGAAAGGAGTTACTGTAAACTTGCTGACCCAGAGTGTGACACATGTGAGCGTGGGATAGCGCCATGACAACAGATTCCTGAGTCAGAATTTCTCAGGGTCTGGCTTTAGGTCCACATGAACTCCAAAATGTCAAGCAGGTTTCTCATTCACAGAATGCAAATGATTTTAGTTACTGCTAGCACTGATACCATGGATGCTTCAACAGATCCTTTCCACCTCTATTATTAAATTATTTAATCAATTTTAATTTTATATAAATGTATTAATTTATTTTATGTATATCTGTCTATCTCTCTATATATAATCACACACACACACACACACACCAATCAGCCATAACATTAAAACCACCTGCCTAATATTATATAGATCATCCTTGTGCTGGTAAAACAGCGCTGAAGCTCCACAAGACCTCTGAAGGTGCACTGTGGCATCAAGACGTTCATCAACGCAGCAAAACCTTTAAGTCCTATAAGTTGCGAGGTGGGGCCTCCATGGACTTGTTTGTCCAGCACGCCCCACAGATGCTCGATCTGATTGAGATCTGGGGAATTTGGAAGCCAGGTCAACACCTTGAACTCTGTCATGTTCCTCGAACCATTCCTGAACAATTTTTACAGTGTGGCAGGATGCATTATCCTGCTGAAAGAGGCCACTGCCATTAGGGAGCACTGTTGCCATGAAGGGGTGTACCTGGTCTGCAACAATGTTTAAGTAGGTAGTATGTGTCAAAGTAACATCCATATGAATACCAGGACCCAAAGTTTCCCAGCAGAACATTGCCCAGACCATCACACTGCCTCCGCCAGCTTGCCTTATTCCCATAGTGCATCCTGGTGCCATCTCTTCCCCAGGTAAGCACTGCACATGCATCTGGCCTTCCACATGATGTAAATGAAAACGTGATTCATCAGACCAGGGGTCAGCATGGGCACTCTGACAGCTCTGTGGCTACACAGCCCCATACGCATCAAACTATGATGCACTGTGTGTTCTGACACCTTTCTATCAGAGCCAGCTTTAACTTTTTCAGCAATTTGTGCTACAGTAGCTCTTCTGAGGGATCAGACCAGACGGACTAGCCTTCACTCCCCACGCACATCAGTGAGCCTCGGGTGCCCATGACCCTGTCGCTGGTTCACCGGTTGTCCTTCCTTGGACCACTTTTGGTAGGTAATAACCACTGCATACCGGGAACACCCCACAGGACCTGCTATTTTGAAAAAACCCAGTCGTCTAGCCATTGCAATTTGGCCCTTGTCAAAGTCACAACTTAGGCTTGCCCATTTTTCCTGCTTCCAACACATCAACTTCGAGAACTGTTTACTTGCTGCCTAAGATATCCCACCCCTTGACAGGTGCCACTGTAACGAGATAATCAATGTTATTCACTTCACCTGATCAATATATATCATTTTATTTAATTCAAAAGTGGCTTGTCTATACTGTATATTTGCATACATGTTTGTCCACACAAGTGCTTGAATAAATTTAATAATAAATTAAATATATGTGCTGGGCCCTTACTCAATTTCATTAAAAAATAAATAAATACAGCTCAAAAAGACCTCATGGCTTTAGGGCCATTCAAACTCAAAATGTCAAACTTCTGTCATTTCTGCGTGGCAGGCCGAGGCGGATGGAACAGGCGTAAGCGCCCACTTGCGTCCCGTTCCCGCTGAGCAGAAATGACAGAAAGGGCGTGAAGGAAGTGTGCTCATTTTTTCAGCTACATTAGAAGCCCATTTCATTCATCTCACTGTGTGGGCCGTGTTTGTGTCACCTCTTCATTTATTTTCATTAAAGCTCAGTGAAGGAGAAGATGTGTGCTCCCCCGGTGAATGTAAATGCCTCGGTATGAGCGAGAGATTAGAGCTGCTTCGGCACAGCTAATGAGAATTATGTGTAAATAAAAGTATTATTACAGCAAAGACGTGTAGAAAGATGATCATTTAATGACATAATAACTCTAATGTAATTTATGTGACATTTTAAGGGAACATTTTAGAGGAAGAGGTGGAGGAGGAGGAGGAGGAGGAGGACTGAATATATGAGCTTGTGAAAATATTAGCATTGTGTCAGACTGAAAGATTTGGGACTTATGCACATTGTTAGCAGACATGTGACTGAGCTGTCAGGATTACAGACCTTAGATATGCATAACAGTTGTGTAACCTTGGTGTGTTGTCAATATATCTGACTGCACATACATTTTTGGGTTTTGTTTTGTTTTGCATTTGTACTTAGTTGCTATTTTCATGGTCAGAAATGACAAGATGCGAGTCGATGTGGGTGGAACGGTATTACGTAAAGGTTATATATGTAAAAGGTTACATAAAAATGAATCGAGTGCTAGATATAAATACTGCAAAAAAAAAAAAAAAAAAAAAACTAATGCAAATTGCACCTGCTGTCATTATAAAAGACGTTGAGATTGGTTGGGAAGATGTCACACATCAAGCAGTAATCACGGCGAAGGTGAAGGAGCTTCCTAAAGTTCTCACGGTAACATTATTGAAAATGGAAAAAATAGCAACAGACCATTGCAAAAGACCTTAAACATCCCTGTTAGTACATTTAGTTCTATAATATGCGGGGGAAAGTTCATGAAACCACAGCTAATTGTCTCCGACTAGAGTTGCAGGATGAACAGAAACAGTTACGCAGAGGACAATTAGCAATGAACTGCACCACAACCGTCTCCGTTCCTACACCTCACGCTAAACTCCTCTGCTAAAAAAGAAGCACAGAGATACACGTCTAAGAGCGCTGACAAATCAGACCGCTTGGAGGAATATACTCTGGTTAGACAAAACAAAACTAAAACTCTTACAATAATTCAGGTGGTTCTGTTTGGAGAAAGAAAGGTTGTGTGTATGATCCCAAGAAACATGGTGGTGGGAGCATCATGATATGGTGCTGCTTGTCTGCAAACGGTACTACTCGTCATCGAAGGGAACATGAATTGAGCGAAATATCAGGAAATTTTAGGGGAGAATTTAATCTCACCTGCCAGAAGGAATGGACCAACATTGAACCACAATGCTGCAAAAAGCTATTTACGTCTTAGCGTAGATGTGTCGAAGCTATAAACTGCCAACGACGGCTTTGCAACAAAGTACTGACGTTGAATAAATAATGATTTATAACCCAGTCAGAGTATTGACTCTACTCATACAGCCTTAATGACAGAATTAAGTAACATCAATCTTAATGAAAAAAAAATGAATTAGCAGTACTTTTAATATGTTTCTTTTAGAACACTTAATATTTAATGCGGAAATTTGACTTGTTTTCCCTCAGGACCAGCGGCGTGTTAATGAGCAGATGGTGAACAGTCCAAAGCTGTGACACGCGAGCAAAACAAACTCAACTGCAACTTTTTCTTTTCGAAGACCATCCATCTTAAACTGGCACTGAACTTGTAATGATTGTATATTTAACAGCTCGCAGTGTTTTCGCCCCCACATGCCTCGGGTTGATGGACGCTTCACACTTTTGTGTGTGAAAAGTTTAAGTCACTTTTACAGAAATACGGTCTAATCATCACTGTCATTTTTCATCAAATACAGCAAAAATTCACTCTTTAATTACTCTAGAAAGAAAATAAAGGTCATTTATATCTGAGCATGTTTGAATTCTGGATTCTGATTGATCAGAAAGTGTTGATTAATGAATTATTTATAAAATCAAATCTGACAGCAGAGCAGCTACAAATGATTGTTTCTATAGAAACAGGGACTTGTACAGCCGACATTGATACTGATATGGTAAAGTTTTCTGTAAGGAGATGGTTAGGTAACATTTATGGTGTTACAGCTTTACGTCTGATGCCATATTTAATATCCGCTATAATGTAAGGGCTTCGCAAACTTTGTCAGCTGAACTCCTTCAACCTTACTGCCTTAAGCACCCTTTGAGACTAAAGTAGCTACCATTAAATAAACAAATAATAAACGGCAAAAGCTGGTTACTTAAAGCATGTTACTTTGCGGTGTGTGAAATATTGGCATTTTACTATTTTTTATTTTTATTATTAGAACATGTAAAAATATATATTTTATATTATTATAATATATTAAATTGAATGCAATGTTAACATTTCTGTCAATCTTAACCCCCATGATGCCACTACGATCCTCTACCCCTGGCTTGGAAACCCTGATGTAAGTGACAACTTATCTCCTGGACATTATCACACATCAGAGGAGGGTGGACGCAAGCGTGACGCAAACAGGCAGAATCATGGTTAAAAAAAAAAAAAAAAAAAAACAGGCAAACGATCAGACAAACTGAGAGAAAGTCAAAGCCAGGAAAACTGTCGGGAAGTACCGCTCAGATCTGCACACAGGAAAGATAGTAAAGAGTGATTAGGAAAGAAAATGAAGTAGACGTCCTAGAGGTCAGTTGTAAAGTCCGGCCTGGATCCAGACTGGAACGAGGAGCAGATGTGACATGTTCCATAACATTAAATGTAACTATAACCAGATAAAAATCATCGGGAGTTGTCTGGAATTAAATAAAAGTTGTAATTGCTGTGCTATGAGACGAATAAAACACTTCAGGATGTGCTGATATGGGAAAATAATTGACTCTGGTATCGTAACAGTAACCCTGCTTCATCACACTACCCTGGCACTGATTATTTTCCTGTAACAGCATGACACAGTGTGTTTTATTCCTCACAAAACACACACTTGGATGTGTGTCTCATTATAAAAGATATAACCATTGAACAAACAGACAACAGTAATTTAATTATACTGCTAATTAAAAAGATATGAGACATAAATGGGCAAATATATGAATGTAAACTGTGTGTGTGTGTGTGTGTGTGTGTGTGTGTGTGTGTGTGTGTGTGTGTGTGTTGGAGGGTCAGATGCTGACAAATAAATTGGGTTGGGACTATTCATCACTGTTTGCCAGCTGAAAACAACAAGCAATTACTTGCCTTTGCTGTAAAAATAATTTGGTCCTGAGCCATTCACAGTGATGAAAAAAATAGATTTTCCGAATCAATTAATTTAGAAAAGAGATGGCAGAGACGGAATTGGACACAATGCAGCTCCTGGATGCAATCTACTGATGATTAGTGCTAAAAGAAGCCATTTGTGGTTTGTTCCACAGGGAGCTGAGGAGCTACAGCAAGCCAGCGCAATTTAAATCAAATATTAATGCTTAAAAATAGAGCGGAGTGAGAGAGAGAGAGAGAGAGAGAGAGAGACGTCTGTACATCCATCACTGTCTACACTGAGCTCATCATCATCACCATCATCATCATCATCAGCAGCAGCAGCACTGGTATCATCAATGTCACAGCCAATGTCACTTTTTATAGATTTATACCACAGCAATGCTGAATTCTGATTAAATCCTTACATATTAGATAAATTATGAAAGAATTGAGCTCCAACTTATTTATAGATGTGTTCAGATGTGTTTTTTTCCCCTACATGGTTCATTTATGTTCACAAGATTCCCATGATTTTCACAAATGATTCATTTATTTCCTTATTTTATTCTTTCAACTTATTGATTTATTTTCATGTTAAAACCAAATGAAAAATCAAGCATTTTCACATGAGGTCACATGTTTACTTCAGTTCCCATGTGGGACTTCAGGACTTAACATTTAAAACACATGAAATACGCTTTTACTCATGCATATACACACACACACACACACACACACAGAGCGTATAATCACATATTACTTACCACATCACATGGAGAAAACATGATCGTAACATGGAAACATGAAGGACAACATGGAGAAGTTGTTTTCCAGAGAAAAAGCTCTGCATGGCTGTGCACGTGGACGTCTCACGTTTCTCTCTACACCTTCGTGTGATATTGGTATTGGTATTTTCGGAGACTGAAGGTGCTGAGATGAGGAAAAAAAAAAAACAAAGCATCATCTTTCTGCACAAATTGACAATGCTGGATTGGTTTATGGTTTTGATTAGCATAAAATAACATGGAAAAAAAAAAAACCTCCCTGCACAAGCCACTGCCTCTCGAGCACGACTGATTACAGACAGGGAACACTATTAATCAGATGCCATCTTGTGCAAAAGACAAAAACGGTTTGGGCGAATAGAACGTCCTTGAACAAATTGAAAATTACAAAGCAGTTCAATTTAAAGGGCATGTGCTGCTCTGGAAATCAATAATAACTAAAATTCATGATGTGAATCCATTCAAATGTTTTCAAACAGCAGTCTGTCTTTTGGCCTTGGTGATGCTAAGAACTTTAAGGCAGAAATAATTAGTTTGAGATGTTTGAGTGTTTGCTCACATAACCAACAACACACTGAAGTGTGTATTGTACTGTTCTGATGAAGGGAAGTTCTGATACGCTCTTCTGACCGAGTCGAGATGAAGGGAAATTCAGTTCTTTTCTTTGCAGTTTGCTTCTTGGGAATTCAAGAAACGATTCTCTTCTTTACTAATCAATTATTTGCATTACTGTTCCATGCGTTCTTTTCTTTGCATTTCAATTCTTGGCATTTTTTCCCCTTCTTTCTTATTCCTTTTCGTGGGAATTCAATCATTTTCTTTGCTAATCAATTATTTGCAATACCATTCTTTACAATTCTTTTCTTTTATGCTATTAAATCATTTTCTTTTCAATTTCTTTCTTGTGATTTTATTCTGTCATTATTTCCTTTGCAATTCTTTTTTTTTTTGCAATTCTTTACCTTTCTTTGCAATTCTTTTCTTTCCCATGCTTTCCTTTGCAACTCTCTTCTTTCTTTGCAATTCCTCTCCTCTCCTCTCCTCTCCTCTCCTCTCCTCTCCTCTCCTCTCCTCTCCTCTCCTCTCCTCTCCTCTCCTCTCCTCTCCTCTCCTCTCCTCTCCTCTCCTCTCCTCTCCTCTCCTCTCCTCTCCTCTCCTCTCCTGCTTGGATTTTTTGTTACCAGTGTTTGTGCCTCTGACTAAACCAGCACGAAGTGTTAACACACAGGGTTTAAATAGACAGATTGATTGAGGAGAAAACAAGAAACAGGTGTGACTAATTATCTACCAAGTCAACAGAGAACAAGAACAGGAAGCACTGAGCATATAAGGGATACGGAAAGCCAAAAGAGACAATAGGTGCATCCCAAATCGCACACTTATGCACTATTCTACGCCATTTTATATAAATAGTGTGAGTAGTGTGTTCACACTGGAAAAGAAAAAGTGCTGTTCAAGTACCTGGATGATGCACTTATTAAACCGAAAAAACAAAGTGTGGAATGTTGGACACTTCATGCACTCAACAGCTTTGCTTACGGAGCGGAAGAGGGGCGGAGCTACCAGGCGCTGACGCTGGATGAGAAAAAATTTCCAAGATGGCCGACGACACTTTGTGGACAAGACATGTTACAAACGTGAGTTGAATTCTTTTAAATGAGCCCACATTGTGCGATTTATTTTTCAACATTTTTAAAAATTCACCGTATCAGTGACATTTTGTGTTCTGCTAAAGCTAGCGGCGTCGCATTACATGCGTTGGACGTCATTTACCAGCGACAGGGAAACAGCTTATACTTCTGGCTAGTAAAAAGTCTTTAGTGCTCCATTTGAGACGATAATGACCTTCTAAAATTCATACACTAGACAGTAGACTACATAGTGCATAGTGTAAGTGCATAGTGTAAGTGCATAGTGTAGGTGCATAGTGTACAGTACGTCCTTTGGGACACAACTGAAGGAAGTGGAACCTAGGGAGAAGAGAATCAGGGAAGTCGAGACTCAGGTTTTGTTGTCAGTCTGATGTCTAGACTGAAACGAGGATGGTACCGTTTTCAAAATCACACTATTATATTTATTTTCTGAATAAATTGTTGGTGTTACAGGGGACATGAAAATATAAAATTGTAGCTAAGCTACAAGTTAAGGTCGAAAAATGAACACGGTAAACATATATGATATACTGTATGATAAACCCTTTTTATCCCACAGCGCTGTTGAATTCTGGATTCTGATTGGTCAGAAGGTGTTGATTAGTTTTCTATAACAGCAGCTCTGACAGTAGTGCAGCTGCAGATCACAGGTTTATATCAATGCCCTCGTTCTAATACGTTATCGTTTCTATAGCAACAGCTCATTCACAGGGACTTGTACGGCAGATGCTGCACATAAACAGATTAAAAATGTGTGTAATCATTGAAAACGTTGATTTTTTTTTTTTTTTTTTTTTTTTGTAAGTAGAGTTTTACTTTATTTTAACATTTATGGAAGGAGTCTCCAGTGTCAGCGCTTTGGAACAGTCAGAGGTAGAAGTTTTCCGACATTGCTAACAAGACAAGCTGCGTTTTTTTGGGCTTATTAACTTCAAGAGAGAGGAAAAAAAGACACTCAGGTGAGGGAAAGAGTGTTTATAGCTGCTATAACATAAGTGAGAACAGGAACTAACTTGTTTTGCAAACATTTCACAACATATAATGTAACTATAAATGGATAAAATGTATAAAAATATAAAACTCACTGGCAACTTGCTGTGGTATGAAAGGGGGTTGTAACAGTAACTCCGTTTCATCACACCACCCTGTTGTGAATTACACACACACACACACACACACACACACACACACGCAGTGTTTTATTGCTTCATGATCTTCACTTAAAGATAAGGTTTGTGGTTTGTGCGTTTTTTTTTTTAAACATGGTGTTTCTTTCTTTCCAGCAGTGATCTAAATGTAGATTTGTACATTTTCACTCTTCAGTGAGCGAATGAAATTCACTTTTCTTTTTTTTCTGCACTCTAAAATCTGCATTTTCCTCTTCATCTTATTTTCTAACAGATAAAAGGTCAACTCCAGAACAGCTGCTCCTTATTTTTATGGGTTGGTGATCGTTTTGTTGCAAATACGCAAACTCGTTTTCCAGATTTCACCATCAATTAAATAAATAAATTATCCGTTTTTTAACAGCAAAATGGGCTGGCTGTTCGAATGTTTTGGCACCCCTCCTGTACAAAAAGGAAGCATAAATCAGATTTCATTGTGTCAAAGCAGGAAAAATTCTCTGCTTTGACACAATGAAATGCTTCTGAGAAGAACCAATGCAATTCTACAACAGAGCCACTGTCATGCTTCTAAAACACAAACCCCTGGAGTCTGTGGTGCTAATGAGAACATTTAAACGTGTAAATCAGGTTCTCAGGTTCTCCCTTTCCACTGATGTGGCACAGAAATCGTCCGTGGCACGGCGCCGGAATGCCCTTCCTGTTCTGGCTCGCTGAATATTTGTCCTGCGATTTCACAGGAACAGCAGTGGTTCTGTGTGTCATTGAGCGTAGCGCACTGCACGAAATCAGATAATGTCCTTCTCCGACCCGCTGACACACAGCCCGCTGGCTGCTGAGAGGCGCTGGGGTGAATTAACCGCACTGATTTCCTCAACAGCACGAGCAAACACACACCATTAGTAGTAATGGAGTTACTCATTGTAGTGTTTTCTCAGGCTGTGCCCTGAGGAGAGGGCAGCTCGTGTCACTTTTGTGTTACTTGCCTTCTTTTTTTCGGTCTCGCTTCAAAAGTTTGGGTTATGTTTTTACCACAAACATACGCCTTTAAAGACTGATAGAGAAAAAATGGACTGATATTGAGGCAATGTAATTTGTATCTCTGGGATTTAAGTCCTGTCCAAAGCTGTCAGGATTGTGCGTGCACTTGTCTGAAAAGAGTACGGTGTACGAGATGGGACGAGATTAAACTTTACTGTCATTGTGCAGTGTACACATACAGAGACAATGAAATGAAGTGACCAGAAATGCAAATAGCAGTAAATATGACAGGTTAAATAAACGTATTTACAATTGAAGTAAGGTGCAAGATTACTGACAGCAGCAGCAGCTTGTAACAGTTATGCAGAAAAGTGCAATAATATTTAAAATTCCTTGTGCAAGTAGAGCAAGTTTTTTCTTTTTTTTTTTTTTTTTTGAGTGGGTTAGCGGATTAACACAGAGTTCAGAAGGGACAACAGAGGGAAAGAAGTTATTCCTAAGCCTGCTGGTGTGACAGTACAGGCTCTTATAGCGCCTTCCTGAGGGAAGGAGGGTGAACAGTCCATGACTGGGATGAGAGGGATCCTTGATGATGCCTCTCAGCCTCCGCAGTAACTTGCAGAATGGTGTAGAGACAACAATCTCTCAATGTCGATAAGGCTGAAGAGACGATCGTCGCCTTCAGGAGGACCTGAGTAGACCACTCAGCACTGCACATCACCCGAACAACTGTGGAGAGAGTCAAAAGCTCCAGGTTTCTTGGTGTGCACATGACGGAGGACCTCTCCTGGACTCTCAACACCACCTGCCTAGCCAAGAAGGCCACGCAGCACCTCCACTTCCTGTGGAGGCTGAAGAGAGCAAAACTCTCTCCTCCCATCCTCACCACTTTCTACAGAGGGATGATAAACAGCATCCTGACCAGCTGTCTCACGGTGCGGAACGAGAACTGCAGCGAATTGTGAGAACAGCTGAAAAGATAATCAGGGTCGCTGTACCCACCATTGTCACCTCGTACAACAACCGCTGTACCCACAAAGCATTGCAGCCGACCCCTCTCGCCCCTCTCACCCCTCTCACGGACTCTTCACCCTCCTGCTATCTGGCAGAAGGTACAGGAGCATCTGTGCCACCCCCAGCAGACACAGCAACAGTTTCTACCCTGAGGCAGTCAGATTACTCAACACCCTGCTGCCTCTCAACGCTCACCTGGGTTTGTCAAACACCTAACCCAGTATGACGACTCAATACCACTGCTCTCCGCACAGCTGCATCAGACACTTTCTCTTTATGAAGCTCTTTTTTCGCTGCTACATTGCTGCCAGTATTGCTGCTACACTTCTGTTGTCCTTTGTATTCACTGTCCTGTGTATTCACTGTTGTGTATTTATTGTCCCGTGTATTCACTGTTCTGTGTATTTATTGTGTTGTGTATTTATTGTCCTGTGTATTCACTGTTCTGTGTATTTATTGTCCCGTGTATTTATTGTCCTGTGTATTCACTGTTCTGTGTATTTATTGTCCTGTGTATTCACTGTTGTGTATTTATTGTCCCGTGTATTTATTGTCCTGTGTATTCACTGTTGTGTATTTATTGTTCGGTGTTTTTATTGTTCCGTGTATTCACTGTCCTGTGTATTCACTGTTGTGTATTTATTGTCCCATGTATTTATTGTCCTGTGTATTCACTGTTGTGTATTTATTGTGTTGTGTATTTATTGTCCCGTGTATTTATTGTCCTGTGTATTCACTGTTGTGTATTTATTGTGTTGTGTATTTATTGTCCCGTGTATTCACTGTTGTGTATTTATTGTGTTGTGTATTTATTGTCCTGTGTATTAAATTGTCCTGTGTATTCACTGTTGTGTATTTATTGTCCTGTGCATTCACTGTTGTGTATTTATTGTCCTGTGCATTCACTGTTTTTTATTTTTTTTTGTTATGTATTTATTGTCCCGTGTATTTATTGTCCTGTGTATTCACTGTTGTGTATTTATTGTGTTGTGTATTTATTGTCCCGTGTATTTATTGTCCCGTGTATTCACTGTTCTGTGTATTTATTGTTCTGTGTATTCACAGTTCTGTGTATTTATTGTCCTGTGTATTCACTGTTGTGTATTTATTGTGTTGTGTATTTATTGTCCCGTGTATTCACAGTTCTGTGTATTTATTGTCCTGTGTATTCACTGTTGTGTATTTATTGTGTTGTGTATTTATTGTCCCGTGTATTCACAGTTCTGTGTATTTTGTCCTGTGTATTCACAGTTCTGTGTATTTTGTCCTGTGTATTCACAGTTCTGTGTATTTTGTCCTGTGTATTCACAGTTCTGTGTACTCACTGTCTATCACTGTTGTGTATTTGCACATTATGTAGTCTTGTGTACTACACTACTGTACTGTACATGTGCTGCACTATGGTCCTGGAGCAACCACATTTTGTTCCGTACAGTATACCAGCTATATAGAGGAATGACAATTAAAAACTCACTTTGACTTGACTTATAATAACGCTAATAATGCCCATCTCTGGGATTTATACAGAGATCCCTTATCCTGTGTGATTCAATCAGAATTACTACAGACTTCCTCCAAAAACATTAATACAGATATACAGATGTTTTACAAGTATTTTGTTTTTAACAGTATGTGGTGATACTGTGGTAAACTGTTATGCCAATCGCCTCAAGAGCAATTAACATTAAGAGCTGCGTAATGAGCATGAGAGAAAGTGAATTTGCTGAGAAGGAAAAACCTTGAGTCCTAAAATGAAAAATGACAAACTGCAGGATTCATATGTATGAACTGACGATGAGAGGAACTAGTGTTTAACGTTACACTTGAATACAAAGTGTTGTCTTGGGTCTTACCTTGAATCTGCGGTTTGTAGCGCCAGAGCGGTGGATTCAGGAGCAGTACAGCATACATCATCTTCTGTCTTCTCCACATGAGGGTGTATTAATAAAACCAAGTGAATTTAAATCACAAACACTTAATTAAATAAGAAGTTACAGAGCGCAAAGTAAATATAAACCTAGCACAATCATAACGCGCGCAAAACACACACAACAGGCGTGCGCAGGTCCACATTGTCACGTAAGCAGTTTCAAAAACATACTTTTTTCCTGTTCACATGAAAACAATGCAAAAGGAGTCCTAAAACTTTTGTTAAGCTTCAATTTCAGTCACCCAAAATGCAGTTTTTGTGCGGACAGGAAACCACAACACAGAGAAAAAACCTACTTTTTCAAAGGCGGGGCCTTCTCCTGTCCGAATATGACTAATTATTTATGTGTATTTTATTCAAATATGTGTATTTTATTTTTTTTCCCTCCAACTCTGTGCACCAGGCTTTCATTTTAAACACACTAATCCTGAGTATGGGAAAGCGCACCAGTAAAACTCACACCAGGATGTTGCACAGCTCCAAATTGATGATGCCCTGGCGCTTAATAAAATTACACACTGCATTAGAATCTGTGCTGTAGGAGAAGCAGAGACATGGCAGGCTGGAGCTCCACACCACTTCCTGCTAGCGTACAGTAGGATTAGCGCTTCTCAGGAGTGTCTGAGAAACACGAGAGTGGTTGATGAATATTCATGAATATTCAGTTGCAGCATTAATCTCGTCTCTCTCATGTGTCTTTCCTCATCTACGCAGTGCTACGGTGCACTTTATCCTCCCTCTCGCTGCTTCCCTACTTTCTATGCTGGTGATTGAAGTGCAGCCATGCGTCCCCGGGTCCGCACAGAGGCTCAGCTCAAAGGCCGCTTTCAGACAGAGTATAGACTCAGGTCATGAAATCCCACCGAAAAAAAACCCCACTGAGCTGAAGAATCCAAGTGACAAATTGAGCTCTCTGTTCTCTCTCCTATCTCGCTCCTTCAATACAGATTTCCGACTTTTCTCTGCTGGAGAATCTCTCTGGGAGTGCACGACTGATAATAAAGCTCATCGCTGATACTGTCATGTCTCTGTGGCGTGATGTTGTCTCCAGCCTGTACCTCTGATCCGACAATGACTTTGTGCCAAATATGAAAAGCCCTGAATGCGAGCTTACCGATGGGAAGCATAGCCACCAAATAAAATCTGTTTCATTTTTGACATTCTCATTTTGCAGCAGCCTTGAAAATCTCCGAACAGGAGGCAGCTTTTCTCTTAAATTCCCCTGAACTCTTTATACACCTTTTTTTAAGTCGATATTAATTACGATATCATTTCTACAGTAACTGCTCATTCACAGGGACTTGTACGGCAGATGCTCAGATAAAAAAAAGCATTGATATGTTGAAGTTTTCTGTAAGGAGACGTTTATTTAACATTTATGGAAGGAGTCTCCAGTTTCAGCGCTTTGTAACAGTCAGAGGTAAAGCTGTAACTTTAAGGTTTCTAACATCTTCAGCACAGAGGAGTTCACACACTGACAAAACAATGCTAACTATTTAGAGAGAAATTAGTTATAAATCGCAGCTGATATAAAAGCTTCTTATCTCATATTTAGCTAACCCTTAGCTAGTTTAGCTATAGCGCTTTCTCGTTGCTGTTCTTGCCATCATCACAATCTCCAGCAGCCAATTTGGGATGGAAAAGTTGGGATTATTTTTGAAGCCTTTGCTGAATCTGACAGCACAGCTTTTCTTTTCCTTTTCACCAAGTGGCACCAAGTTGTTTTATTTTTTTAATTGTTATTTTAGTTTTGGCCAAATTTTCATTCTTCTTTTCCATCTGCCAGTTTCTTACTTACTCTGCATCATTGTCTGAGAAACTTAGACACAAATTTAGGAAATTAATCAACTAATAATAAATTAATCATATCAAGTTGCTCTGGATAAAGGCTTCTGCCAAATGCCGTAAATGTAAATGAATTATTCCGTGTAAATCAATCACAAGTACGGTCTCTGAGTGGTAGCCAGCGTCGTAGTAGTGTGACCTGTCAGACAGCCAAGTGAGAGAAAAGAGAATAAAAAAAAATCAAACCCCACAAAAATAAAAAAAGAAATAACCAGCTGGCTGACACAAAGGAAAATGGAGCAGCCCACTGGGAAAATTCCTGAACTTCCCGTCGGTCTCTGCTGCTGCGTTCATCGCCACAGAGTGGTTCGTTTGGCAGGTGTGAACTCCGCAATCATGCTTGACTGGGGGCCAAAACAATTGGACGCCTGTGAGTGTCTCGACACGATTCAGTGAACTGAACTTAACCTGCTGGGTATTTTTTGGCTAAGTGTGATGTGTACCGGACATCTGTGCTAACAAACACAAAGGAAACGCTGTTTATTATTTATCACACACTCTGAATTCAGCTGTGATTACTGCGAACAGTGTGTTTCCATCATTGCATTTATCAAACGCTTGTTACTATGGAAACGCTAACACATCAGAACGAGCGCATTAACATTAACACCTTCTGACCAATCACTATCCAGAATTCAGCAGTGCTGAGATATAAGAGTTCATAACAAAACCCGCTACACAGTGTAATGTACTGTCATAAGACATTATAACAATGTGTATAGTGCCTTATGAATACATGATAACATGTTAGGAATGTGTTCATTAAGTTCATTAAGTGTGGCGAGGTTGAGATCTGGTTCCTCTCAGTAGCTTAATCATAACCTGTCTCACGTTTCACAAAACACTGATAAGGAAGTGATGTCATTTCCAACAGCTGTGCAGGTTTTACTGTATTGTTTATCTGTGACACTGGCATAAATCAGGCTTAGGACGTGTAGCATTTCATTTATTTTGGACTTTGTGGAGTAAAAAAATAAACAAGCAAATAGCTATAGAAGTGTTTTGTTGCATTTTTTTACACACATACAAAAAAAAAATTGGGTTTCAAGATCTGTTTTAATTCCCACGTGACTTTGTGGTCAGGTCTTACCAAGGTCTCAGCTAAACTTCCAGCCCAACTGTATCTCTATTTACAGTATAACTACACAAAAAGTCCTGAAACTTGCCCAGAAAGTGGAACATTTTTCTCTCTCTTTGCATGGGAAACCAGTTCACCGTGGTGCGCGCGCATTTCTAATCCGCAGTATCTGAAATATCTCCCTTTCCCTCTCCTAATCTTTGCACCATTTTCTTCTATATTTAGACCATTTATCTAACTGTGCCGTGGAAATTCACGTGTGAAATGAGAAATCACTTCCAAATCACTTGAATGTGCTCAATTAAATATTTTATTCGATCAGAAATTGCTCACGAGCCCAGGTAGCCACTCTTACCTTACCAATTATGAATTATTCATTTGGTAAAAAAACAAGGAAATCAACATCCTATTGGATGACAGAGTACACTGATTACCATAATATCATATTTTAACATAAATGCCACCTCCTATCTTCCTCACCATCATCTTCTTCACATCAGGTACGTCCATCTTACCTCAGCCATTTCAGTCATCTATTTCAGTTATCTTTTTCTTGCCCTTGCCTGTCTGGGTCTGTCTGGGTCAATTCTCCAAACAGGGGAGTACTGTCTGAACAGTCGGTACTTTCTCCCAAAAGTGGACACCTCCCTAAGATCATAAATTTCATTTCCCCGTTTTCTTAAGACAATCTGTTCTACCTCAGACTTGAACTGCTACGTTCACAGTTAGTATGTTAATAATGTCAATTTTCTCCAAACTGGAAATCATAAGAAATGCATTCTGATGATGTATCTATGCATATCACTGTAATATCTGTACAATTCCTGCTACAACAGAAATGGTTCTGTACATCATACCTACACTGTCTGCGCTTACACTTTCCCTTTGTTTGTAAGCCATAGCTTATGGTTGATCAGATTTAATTCTGATCATTTGCTTTAAAACAAAAAGAGTATGGTGGTCATGGACCGTTTTTAAATGAGAAAAAAGCTTCCTATGCACTTGCTTTTCCCGCTTGCGTGTTCCAAATCTAGCCTAATTTAGCATAAAACCTGCGACTCTGATTGTGTTTTCCCTGTTTTTATCAACCTGAGCCCAGGAAATTGTATTATTTTAATAAAAGGTGTGAAGTTCGGGTTCATAAAGGACTAGATTATTCAGGTGTGTTAAAACACTGCGCATCAAGAGCTCTATTTGATCTATTCAGATGAGCGCTCTTTCTTTGATTGCCTATGCAAATTCAAAGTGGAGCTGAGTTTCATTAGATGATGTAAAGATTCTCCTCCTGCTCTGTTTGACTTTTTGAGTTTATTCAGAGACATGCGGTACAGTTTTAATCCATCCTCGCTGAAAAAAATAAAGTCTTAATGCTGATTTTCCACCTCGTTGTGCCTCGGAGGAAGCGATGTCTCAACCCACACAGCAACCGGACTGTGAGGAATCCCGCATCCTCTCGCCACAGCCACCCCGTAACCATGGCGACCGCATGCACCGGCCGAGTGCTCATCCATTTTTTTTTTTTTTTTTTTTGTGAGAGATTTTCATTTCAAGCCTGTCTTGCACTAAAGTGGAGGGGGTTGGGTAAAAAAAAAAAAAAAAGAGAGAAAGCTCCACGATGGCCATGAGTTGGACTTCAAACTGCACTGTTATCCAGATGATAGGATTTGACAGGTCTGTAGCTAAATACAGTGTTTCCTCTGTACTGGAAGGTCTTATACATCTTATAAACGTTATATTAGTTATCTAATGCATTTATCAAGATATCTTAAACTCTGTGGTCCTCTGGAATCTGTTTCTCCAGGCCCTGATTTTGTTCAGGTGATTTTAATAATCTGAAATTGGATCTGAAAAAAAAAACCATTGGAATCGTGTGTAAGAATCACTTGTGAAAACAAATGAATCATGTGTAAGAATCATGTGTGAAAGTAAATGAATCATGTGTAAGAATCACATGTGAAAATAAATGAATCGTGTGTAAGAATCACTTGTGAAAGCAAATAAATTGTGTGTAAAAATCACTTGTGAAAATAAATGAATCATGTGTAAGAATCACTTGTGAAAGTAAATGAATCATGTGTAAGAATCACGTGTGAAAATAAATGAATCGTGTGTAAGAATCACTTATGAAAGTAAATGAATCGTGTGTAAGAATCACTTGTGAAAATAAATGAATCGTGTGTAAGAATCACTTATGAAAGTAAATGAATCGTGTGTAAGAATCACTTGTCAAAATAAATGATTCATGTAAGAATCACTAGTGAAAGTAAATAAATCGTGTGTAAGAATCATGTGTGAAAGTAAATGAATCACATGTAAGAATCACTTGTGAAAATAAATGAATCATGTGTAAGAATCACTAGTGAAAGTAAACGAATTGTTTGTAAGAATCACTTGGGAAAGTAAATAATTTGTGTGTAAGAATCACTTGTGAAAATAAACGAATAGTGTGTAAGAATCACTTGTGAAAATAAACAAATAGTGTGTAAGAATCACTTGTGAAAATAAACAAATAGTGTGTAAGAATCACTTGTGAAAATAAATGAATCGTGTGTAAGAATCACTTGTGAAAATAAATGAATCGTGTGTAAGAATCACTTGTGAAAATAAATGAATCGTGTGTAAGAATCACTTGTGAAAGTAAACGAATAATGTGTAAGAATCACTTGTGAAAATAAATGAATCGTGTGTAAGAATCACTTGTGAAAATAAACGAATCGTGTGTAAGAATCACTTGTGAATGTAAATGAATCATGTGTAAGAATCACTTGCACTATGTATGAAAATGTGTGAAACATGTGAAGGGTCTAAAAAAAAGTCATTATTCCATCAGGGATAAAAAATAAATAGTGTAAAGATTTAAAGTGGAGATGACTGTCATCAATAAATAGCTGAAAATTCTTAAAGTGCTAATTAATTTATTATTAAACAGATGTTTTGTTATTGTTTTTGTAATTACTATTGATATTTTAAATGATTTTAATGCAATCATTTCTTCATAAAACACAGCCGGTGATTTTATCAGTTGGAGATGAGATGTAAGGAAAAGTCTGAAGCCTCGGAAGCTCAGAGACGTCTGTATGAACTGTAAGTCCAGGGTCATGATTTTTGGCTTCGTAAAAAAAAAATTCCTTTGTAAGGAGAACAGAAACACTCCTTTATCACTCCTCAGTCTTCTGAAAGCAGCGTGTTTTGTTATTTCACTAAAAAGTGCATGTAAAGATGTTGCTCATGCTTTCCTGTTTGACATGTTTACATCTTAGGAGAATAATAAAAAAATGGTTCCAGATCATGCAGCAGTGTGTTCGCCAAAGGCCGGATTTCTATTGCTTCATAAATTCCTGGACATCATGACACATGAGTCAGGATGATGAGGTGGAATTTACTGCCGAGGCGCCTGCAGGTAAAAAAACTCAACACGGAAGCTCGCTTATCAGCAGAAGAAGTCAGCTCTGCACTCTTCCATTTCAGCTTATAAATGTTCCTGTCGCATGTTTATGAGTTGATGAAGTTGTTTATTTTCTTCCTTTACACAAGCCTGAAGAAAATCTGTGCTATAAAATTCTTAACAAAATGTATTTTTTATCTGAATACAAGTGTTTGTCCTATACAGTGGGTTTGGAAACTATTCCCACCCCTCGGTTTTGCACATTTTACTGTGTTATAGATATAATTTAAAATGAAAAAAAAAAAATTTTAAAAGTTTTTGTTGCCATCAATCTACACACAATAACTCATAATGTCAAAGTGAAAACGTGTTTTTAGAAATTTTTGCAAATCTATTAACAATCAGTTAAAACATTTAATTAATGAATGAATGAATGAATTAATTACTTTTTACATAAAATAAAAGTGAATTTTTTTAGATTTATTTGAACACATTTATAAAGTAAATGAAAACTTAATTAATTAATTAATTAATTTGTTTTCGTAAAAGAGAAAATTTATACATTTGTTCATTTATTCTACAAATGGGTTTTTGTCTGTCTTTTCTGCTTTGCTTTTCAAAAAATTAATTAAAAATATTTTAAACATTTAATAGTTTTATATGTATTTAAGATTTATGTATATATTTGGGTTTTTTCGGTTTGTTTTGCTTTTTTGGTCAAAAGGTCATTTTAAATTTTTTATTTATTTTTAACATATAAAATTTATATATATATATGTGTGTGTGTGTGTGTGTGTGTGTGTATATATATATATATATATATATATATATATATATATATATATATATATACACACATAATTTTTTACGTTAACTAAAACAATAACTAAAAATAAAGATTTATTTAAAGTCCATCACACACTGCTTTATAATAATTTAAAATGGATCTAATGCTGTGTTTACATTATAACAGAAGGTGGAAGACGGCAAACTGGATGTTTCTTGTTTTTCAGTGGAGCGTTGACGGAAAACTGGGCTCGAGCCAGCGGCATATGGCAAAACCCACCGGAGCGCTCCATCACAAGTTCAACTTTCCCAATCATTCCATAGTGCTTTTTTTTTTAAAACATGGGCACTAAATTATTGTTTAAAAATATTAAAGTCTTATCTATAATCCATGACATTAAAGAGTACTGAAGTTAACAAGAAAACGCGACACACATGTGACACAAGTGACACAAGTGACACGTAACTAAGCCAACTACTGATGAGGGACCATGATTAATTCATGACAAGTCACATTTAATGCATGTTCCTCAATCTGTCACTATGACTAGCTTGTACGCACTTCACAACCCTTCATTTCTCCACTGAAAGTGCCAGAAAGAAGCTCTTCAGAAATGCAGAAGTGCAATCAAATCCTTCCCTTTAGGGAAATACATAAATGTCTAGCTGTCTCAATTAATTCCACACTTTTCCCCTGCTTTTGCATGGATAATGACTCAGTCGGTGCACCAGGCGTTCCTTCTTGATTATCTGGAGATGTGGGTAAGTTCTTACTCCTAATTGCACTTGTTAGATAGACACAAGCACTCAAGTGGCCTGACAATTACACCAACAGACCAGGACGTGAAGAAGTGCAGAGCCGCAGAGATGCTGTTAAAAAACCCCGAGTTCAGTCGAGGTGAAAGCTGGTTAGGGACTTTATACATTTTTAGAGCTTCGATAAAACAAGAGAAATTGAAAACATCTGAGGAATAAGACATCATATAATCCATAATTAATGAATAATAATAAGTGAAGAGGATCAAATCTTCCAAAACATTTCATTTTTTCTTATTATTAGTTTTTTTTCCTACATTTTTTCAAATAATAAACCAAATAAGCCAAATAATCAACACCTACATTAACTAATGTTCATTCAATCAGTGAGTAAACTTAAGCCATGGTTGGTATAAGAGGAATAAAACACTCAGTGTTGTGCTGTTGTAGGAAAATAATCAACCACAGGGTGGTGTGATGAAGCAGAGTTACTGTTACCAGCCTGAAGTTGATTATTTTCCTATAACAGCATGTCTCAAAGTGTTTTATTCCTCTTACATCACAGCAATTTAACCAATTTATTACGATCGAAACAGGTCGAAAGTCCTGTCGAACTTAGTTCCTGTTCTCACTTACGTTATAGCAGCTATAAACAGTTGTTCCCTCACCAACCTCTCTCTTTTCTCTCTCTTGAAGTTAATAAGACAAAAAAAAAAAATGCAGCTTGTTATGTTACTGAGAAACTAGAAACTGTAAACTCATGTGTCCTGAAGTTCAGTTACAGCTTTTACAAAGCACTGACACTGGAGACTCCTTCCGTAAATGTTAAATAAACATCTCCTTAGAAGAAGAAAACTTCACCATATCAACGTTTTTGTTCATCGGTTTATGTGGACGTACAAGTCCCCGTGTATGAGCTGTTACTATGGAAACAATAACGTATTAGAACAACGCGTTAATGTAAACCTGTGATTTGCATTGCACTACTGACAGGAAAATGAATCAGCACCTTCTGACCGCACCTGATTACTGCACCAGCGTACGTGTTGTTCATGAAGTTTCTGATGATGTTGGAAAACACCTTATAGTGCGTATCAGTCTCTCACAGACGAAAATCCTTTCACATGGCTTTGATAGTCAGCAGGCTGGTGCTCATTGTCAGCCCACAGCTCAACTTTATGGCTCATCTGCCAGATTCCCTCCTACACACACTGCATAAAAAGGTGCTCATATTCCACAGGATTAGTGAGTGCATGTGGGATTTTAAGCCACACTTTCTTTCTTTTTCTTTTTTTTTTGCACAGAGTCTCTGGTTGAACACCAGATTAAACACATCACTGCGGATGAATATGCTTCATAGTCATTGCAGAAACGGGTTAAATTTGGCCGTTTTTATTTTTTTACATTTTTTTTAGAGTGCTTTAGAATCTGAGAGTGGATGATGACCAAGTCCTTGACATGATAGATTTAGGGATTTGATGGAACACTTGTTTCATTTTTTCCCCCTCATTTAATTACCAATACTGGGCAAACTGTAATAAAGGTTTTCACTTTAACGCAGGCGTGAGCGAGATATGAAGCTCACAGGATGAACAGAACCACATTCATTAACATTAACGTGACCATGTGGTGCTGCGAGATGCATTTACAGCGTTCAATCATTCATCTTTAGTAACTAGGATACTAGGTTGTTTATATTTTGAGAAATAGCACCGACTAAATTTGTTAGAAAATATTGCGGACAGGTGCAAACATAAGGCAATGACACTTGTGCTCTAAATATCCATATCTCTACTTGTATTTGAATTTAAACCTGAAGTGGGTGTGGCCTAAACCAGAAGAGGTTTGTTGATAGATAGATAGATAGATAGATAGATAGATAGATAGATAGATAGATAGATAGAGTACTTGATTTAGTACTTGATTTACAGACACCAAATACTAACAAGACACTTATCTGTAGATCATTAAGGAAGCTAGATGTGTCATGTGGAATAAAGCATCATGTGAAATCGTTGTTGTTGTTGCTGTAGTTGTTGTTTTCCCCCTCATTTTCTGCATCACAGGGCAGCATAACACACTTAGAGGAATGTGCTATCTACCGTCTTCCACATACACGAGCTCACATATGCCCATGATTGGCTAATGTCACTGTGATTGACAGTGGAGAGAGAGTAAGCCCCTCCCACCCAGACAGCACGGGCAATTTTGCTGCCTTGCGGCATTGACAGGATTTTTTCTTCTACCTCTATGAGATAGAAATGGCAGGACTGTCAGCATAATAATTAACAAATGCTTTGCGCAGTGTGGTCTTTGTTTGTCCCGCATGCTTCATATGTAACCGCTCACTCGTATGTGCCTCCTGTTTGCGTGATTTTTTTTTTGTCGCATCCTGCAGCATCCCAGTCCTGATGCACACCAACAAACAAACAACAAAACGACAACAACAAAAAAACATCTGCATTTGTATGTGTTTAGAACTCATGGCAGGTATCCATCATGTCTCAGGTTGAACCTGGAGATTAAACGCATCCCTGTGGATGAATGTGTTTCACAGCTGTCACAGAAATGGCTGGAAATTGGCTGTCGTTTGAAGTGCATTCGCTCACGGTAAAGAACGGTTCCTGCTGTTCAGGTGAAACATTGCTACACTTAAACACAGTAATCAGACAAACCTGTCACACACTGCTTTAATATCACGTCTATGAGAGAGGAAATTGTGTGAATTGGCCAAGTGAACGACCAGGCCATGGTTTCACGGCCCCCTGCCCTTTAGATCCCTCAGCTCCATTAGACTCCACGCTTAAATCCCGAGGACCTGCAGGCTCAGATCCACGTTCCTGTTCACGTTCCTGCTGGCTCACTTTAATCATCTTAACGCTGGTGCTGAAAACTCATTACACACCGAGCGGTGCAGGAGCGAGGACTCGGAGGAATAATGGATATCAGTAAGGATCTGTCTCCATCAATACAGAAGCAAGCCTTCACATCTTCATCTGATAAAGCCATCTGATGCTACGTCACATCTACAGAAATGTCAAATCTACATTTTCACACAACAGATGTCCATAATACATGTCATTAGTAATGCATAATGGCTAACCTGGGGCTGGGGCTGTAACTCATCTGTAATGAGCTATAGGCACATTCATAATTCATACATATTTATGAAAACACATAATTCTTTATAAGAATCTTTATTAAGAACTGCTTTATTATGAATTACTTGTATAATGCATTATAACTAGTATTTATAACACATATTGCCAATGTCAAAAAAAAAAGATCACTTTCTATAAATAAACATTGTTATAATTAATATTTATGAAAATACATAATGCATTATAACAATTCTCATTAAGCACTTACATGACATAATGCATTATAACTAGTATTTATAACCCAACATATTGTTGACGACAAAAAAGTAAACGCTTTTGCTGAAAGGCATATAGTGAAGTATGAACATGTATCGTATATAATGTTATAATGCATTCATGAAGAATCATGTACACTCATAATTATTTCTAAAAATGTTAAACATTATACCATCGTACCACTTTATAAGACATTATAAGTAGTGTTCATAACACATTATATCCCCAGTGCCAAATAAAATGATGCAATGCATTCATAAGGAATTCGTAAGGAATCATTCATTCTGTTCCAATTATTTATGGAAATACATGAAATATTTATTATGCACTATATATATGTGTAGCATGACATAACACAGTATAACTAGTGTTCATAACACATTATATCACTTATGCCAAACAAATGAATGCTTTCTTCTGAAACCCTAATGTAAAGCATTAATGAGTTTTTATGCTAACTACAATGACACTAGCAAAGATTAGCATTATAAACACTACTTATAATGCATCAGTAACAATTTCTAAATATGTTATAAACATTGCTATTAACTGTAATGCCTTTTCAGGAAAAAGTTAACTATGTACATATACTATAATGCCTTATGAATACATTATAACATGTTATGAATGTAGTTATTGTTCATTACATATATGATTTTCACAGAAAGTGATACTCATAACACTGCCACAATAGCATGTAACATCTTGACATTGTCGATGATTATGGCATGCTTATGTCACTCTTGTGATGCAGGGTTGAAGTAAAGTGTTCTACTGTATTAAATGTACCTGATAAGTGTTTACACATTGACTTTAATTCAATTTTATTTGTATAGTGATTTTAACAATGACTATTTTCACAAAGCAGCTTTACAGATATATTTAATTTCAGGATACAAGTTTTAAACTTATAAATTTATAAATGTATCCCTGATGAGTGAGCCGGAGGCGACGGTGGTGAGGAAAAACTCCCTGAGACGATACGAGGAAGGAACCTTGAGAGGAACCAGACTCAAAAAAACCCATCCTCATCTGAGTGACACCAAATTGTGCGATTATAAATAAATCCCTTCTATAACTGTGTACTACATGGTCACAAAAATGAGGCTTAATATAATGAAGCTTATGTCAATATAACATTTACAAATGTAGGATTAATGATGATTGTGTTTTTTTAACATAATGAATCCATTATTGAATGTAAAGTACTAGCGATTTGAGTTTATTTATCACTTGGAGAATATTTGTATGTATGTGCTGCACATACCCTCCACAGCCAGGTGACTCCAGGCTTATTATTATTATTATTATTATTATTATTATTATTATTATTATTATTATTATTATTATTATTATTTATCGCACCAGCTCTGCTTGATAAAACTTTGAACGCACGATGGTCGGCTCTCGGCTGGATTACAGTGAGGGAATGACTCGAAGGGCCGGCGTTCAAGCATGGGGATGAGTTTGGAATGAAAATGTGCTAATGGCTGCAGGACAGCCGTGTTCTCAAGGAGCTGTATGAAGCACACATGTCTAAAGAGTTCTCTTTTTATAGAAGGCAATAAAGAGAAATGTTCATCAGCACATCTAAAAAAAAAAAAAAAAAACCTCGAGCCGTAATATTGTCGAAGGACATGTAATAATTTCCGTTATACTCTCCCACCTGTTACTGTTAATAATTTACATCCTGCGCATTGTGCATCATTGATCAGCTGGAGTTCATCCATTCTGTCTGTATAATATCTCTTCTTTAAACGGCTAAACTCTGAGCTTTACAAATACAAAAGGCCATGTGCTTTATGTGCTGTGTTTTCCATTTAAATGAACCCTTCTTTCTCCACAGAATGACAAAAGGAACTGATTCAGTTCCACTGAGGGGAAACGGTGGATCCATAATCCGCTTGGAGAAGCCGATGTCACCGTCAATCACCGAGCAGAAGAATATAAAGAGGGCAGGAAAATAAAAGAGAGTATAAAGAGGAGAAACATTAAGCTCACTGAAGGTGAAGATTTTGCATTTTCAGCACTTCGTGATAAAACGCTGGAGGTTTGAGGATCGCTCTTTCGTTTTATCTACTCAGGCATTTCAATTTCACGCTGTTAAAGGAGTGAGCTTGGGAAGATTTCGCAGTTCCAGAGACACCTCATGAAGCAGAGGAAGTTAATCGATGGTGTTTGTCTGGGTTTAGAAAGCGGAACCTGCACTCTCCAGTTCTTTAAGCGACCCTTCATCATAAGACCATGTTATAATCGCATCATGTTAATGTCATATGCTGTAATAAGTTGCTATGACAACTTAGATTTACCGCTCCCACTTTACCCATTCTGATAATGTTTCAATCAGCTAATGCACATATTTGCACCATATTGATATATCACTGGAAATAAACTGTACTAACATTAGATATGAGATGTTTATGACAGGCTTATGATACGTAGTTCATGTAAGATACTGTGGCATCAAACACTGTCAATCAAACATCATGATAATTACCAACCACAGTAACTCGACGATGCCATACAACTCAACGCAACTTGCCATAACAATTAATCACATCTTATGACATCATCCATGATGAGTTACTGACGTGGTTATGTCAGTCTTATGACACTAGGTTCAAGTAAAATGTTACCAGCAACTCCAGGAATCCAAAAGTACCATTTGGGGAGTAAATATCAACACTACACAGATAATAGAGGTGTTTATAACACATTATAGCTGAATAAAAAATACTTTGTTTATAACATATTTGGACGTGAACTGTCGTAACAACTTATTGAAGATTAAGTCAGTCTTATGATGCATAGCTCATATGAGCTTTTGTAGAATCAAAGACTATGGCAGTCAAGGATCATTTACCAATGACAGTGCACAGATAACTGAACAAGAACTGTCATGACAACTGTCACGATTATAATGTGCTTATGTCAGTCTTATGATGCAGGGTTCAAGTAAAGTGTTACCAGCAACTCTAGGCATCCAAAAATAACATGTGGGTATTAATTATCCATGCTACACAGATAGTCAAGGATAAAAGGTGTTTATAACACATTACAGCTGGATAAAGAGGTGTTTATAACACATTACAGCTAGACAAAGAGGTGTTTATAACATATTATGGCTGAATTAAGAGGACCAGTGTAGAAATCCACAGTGCTTTATGTATCCAGACTGTTAATTGCTTACAGATGGATTTCAAATGCCATCAAGTGTTATGACAGTTGTAATACAGTAAGTATCATACATACATATGTATGCTAATGACTGCATTTCTCACAAAATTAGCACATGACATAAGCTGGAGATGAAGACATTAAAACATATGGCAATTCCTGGTAACAGTAACATGACATTGTTATATCACGGGAAATAAACTGTAAGGAAAAGACTGTAAAGAAAAATTGTAAGGAATAAATTGTAATCTGCTATGAAATGTTTATGACATGATTATGTCAGTCTTATGACTCATACTCATAACTAAGCATTTGTGGCAGCAAACATCATGGCAGTAAAACATCATGACAACTACTGATGACAGTAACAACACAAATAAACCAAAGTAATCTATGATATATTTATGATAAGCTAATATCAGTCTTATGATGCATTCTTCACGTAAAACATTACAAAATAAATCAAATGCTAAATAGAGCGCACTTAGCAAGCTGTTTTGACCTCTAACATTATGATGGTCATAACTAAAAAGTGCTATACAACTAAATATGAACTGTCATGACAAATAATTGGAGCTTATGACATATTTATCATATATGACCAGTTTATGACAAGCTTATGTCATCCTTATGTTATTACTAAATGTTACAAATTAAAGCTTATGCTTAATAGAACACACTTAGCAAGCTGTTAACTTAAAAGTGCTATGTATACAACAGAACATGAACTGTCATAACAACTAAGTGCAGCTTATGACATGTTCTGTGATCACTTATGGCAAGCTTATGTCAGTCTTATGATGCATTGTTTGTGTAAAATGTTACTAAATAGAACACATTTAAGAAGCTGTTAACTGGAAAGTGCTAAATCATATACAACAGAACATGAACTGTCATAACTAATTCCTGTTAATGACATCTTCCATGGCAAGTTTATGGCAAGCTTATGTCAGGCTTATGACTTATGGCTAGCGTAATATGTAACTAAATAAAGTATAAGCTAAATAGGAAACACTTAGCAAGCTGTTAAACTGTAAGTGGTATACAAATAAACATGAACTATCATAACTGAGCTTGGGACATGTTCCATGACAAGTTTATGACAAGCTTATGTCAGCCTTATGATGCATACCTGGTTTGTTGAAAAATGTAACTAAATAAATTATTTGCAAAAGGGAACACATTTAGTAAGCTGTTCATTTGAAAGTGCTACACAGCTAAATAAGTTCATGGGGTGGTTATGTCATTCTTATGACATAGTGTTGCTGGAAACTGCAGACATCCAAAAATATGAATTAGGAATCAGGAATCCAGATCACAAAATATTGCCTAGTGTGGAAAAGAGAGCAGAGAAGTCCTCGTTTGAATTATAGCTAAGTTAAGAGTTTAGCTATAATTAGCAGACTGTTTGTTGATGACAGATGGACTTCAAATGCCACTTTAAGCCTTCATCTGTTCTCACTAATATAAAAAGTGATCAATTAGACGTATGATGTCTCCACTAATTAGATTCTGTGCTTTACTGTATCCTTATTATCGCTATCCGCTAAGCAAGACTTCATGACCGCGCTAACAAGCCTAGCGTGCTTTCTGAGGGGAAATAAACATGGATCATGCATTGACGTGATTTAGTTTCATTGCACAGCAACACTCAACGTCTTTGCACTTTTTGCCACAGTAGCTCCAAGCCAAGATGATGGCTTGTTTCCATGGCAACTGCAGTATATCTTTATATCATTTAGATTTTTTTTTTTGTTTTGACAATTAAGATTTTTTCTTTTTTGGAGAAAGACTTTCTCTCAAACTGCTCCAGCTACTTTTTTTTGTGTGTGTGGACGACTGCATATGTTCATGTGGTTCTGTACCAAGGCCGTGCAAAACATCAACAATATTTGATGTGAGGGAAAAAATAACTGACTCGAACTTCTGTAAGCTGCAATATTTAATGCGAAGCAAAACATTTAATCTATATGTTAATGTAGCGACAGTGTTGAGATAAGATTTTCTGACACTTAAAAAGCTTGTTGAAAAGCCTTGACAAACACTGAGCTAATCTAAACAACGTCATCACAGAGATTAGACACAAAGCTCCGATGTGCTGCTGACTCTGGCTTTGGCACAAAGTTACTTTAACTCTTAAAGGTGAGGCTTTTTTTTTTTTTTTTTTTCTAACTACTATTTTTTTTTACTTGATAACTTCAAAAAGCAGCTACAAAAACTGTTAGCTGTATGAGTCTACTTAGATATGTCATTACTTTATGAAGAATTGTATAATTATTTAAATATGATTAAATGCTCATTTAAGAATAGCCTTTTTATGAATTAAATAATTACACTTATCTTGAAATGTGTGTGTGTCTATATATATATATATAGACAAGACAAGTGTAATTATTTAATTCATATATATATATATATATATATATATATGTCCAAAACAGTTTTGTCCAAAACTGTTAAGTTAAACACACACACACACACACACACACACATATATATATGTATATATATATATATATATATATATATATAGACACACACACATTTCAAGACAAGTGTAATTATTTAATTCATATATATATATATATATATATATATATATATATATATATATATATATATATATATATATATACATATATATATATATGTGTGTGTGTGTGTGTGTGTGTGTGTTTAAGGAATATTTATCAAAACAAAACTGTTTTGGACAAATTATGAATTTCACACAACCAATAATAATAATAATAATAATAATAATAATAATAATAATAAACAATATAGAATGTTCCATTGATATTTTGTTATTACTTTAATTTAATTTAAGATTTGTTAATACACTTTTTCATAAGTGTGAGTAAAGCATAGTTTAGTAATAAGAGATTAATAATTAATTGATTAATTATCAATAAATAAGTAATTACAGATAAAATTTATTTTTAAAAGTTAATTTTTTAGTTTAAAAAAATAGTAATATTTTAGAGTAAAAAATATAATTTTACAAATAAACATAAAATAATAATATAAAAATAAAGGATGAATTTATGAATTGTTAAGAAGATGAAATATAAGTAGTGCTCATAACATGTTACACCACTATTACCAATGAAACCAAGCACTTATAAACCTGGGGGCAGAGCTGTGTTTTTAGTGATAATGAACATATGCATATCATGATAAAAAAAGCTTTTTTAAGGTATTATACACATTGTTATAGTTATTTATGAAAATGCATTACACTTTATGACAGTATTTATTATGCATTATGAATTGTTAACATGCTGGATTATAAGTAGTGCTCATTACATATTGTATTGTATACGCCATTGATGTGTTATAAAAAGTGCTTAAAATGCTTTCTTAACAATTTATAAATGCATTATAAACATTGCTATAAACTGTAATGCCTTTTCATATATAATCATAAGAAAGTCAATAATGCTTCATGAATGCATTATAGCAGGAAATGAATGTATACACAGGTCATCCATATAGCTTTTATAGAAAGTGTTACTAGAACTTCTTTGGTATTGATATTGATAATGTGTTAACAGTTTATAAATGCATTATAAACATCACTATAAGCTGTTATGCCTTCTCATGAATAATTATATGAATGTGAATTATGCCTTATGAATGGATTATAACAAGTAATGAACATATTCATAGGTCATTATACATATGGCCTTTTTAGAAAGTGTTACCCAACAAACAAACAAACAAACAAACAAACAAACAAACAGGTGGAAGAACCTCTGAAAATGTATACAACTTGTTTGTAGTTTAACAGAAACTGAAGCGTTCAGGTCCATAATGGTGACGTATAAACGTCGCTGGTCCTGTTGCTTGGCATCAGTTGCCGGTGAGCTGTTGTTCCGTGTCACAGCGAACGCAATTCCAGGGTCAGATCCACCTGCGCGTTCCGAGAGGAGCGCTCTCGTTTGCATGGCGGATGACAGGATGAGCTCGCTCAAGTGTTCTTCCTGAGTGGCTCTCCGAGGGCTTTTTAATTACATCCTGTCACTCTCTCGGTGATGAGGCTTGCTCAGACACACTGCAGGCAGAGAGAGAGAGAGAGAGAGAGAGAGAGAGAGAGAGAGAGACCCATTACACCACAGACGGCCATGCAGGAGGAAAAACACAGCTATAAATACACACTTGGCAGGTGGGAACAGAAGAGTTTATGATGCCTCTGTAGGACACTATTTTCTCTGCAGATGGTTTGTCTCGCTCTGCTGTTAGACGATAATAAAGGCTGCTGTGATGCATAATTAAATCTCCATGAATTCTCTAATTGAAGTTTCGCAAAAGGAGGGGAAAGACGCCCCCCTTCCCCTTACAGTGAGTAAGAAAAACTGGAAAAACTTTACGTAAGGGCGGTGGTCTAAACTGCTCTAAACCTGCATAAACAGTTACAACCGCTTCTTCTGATCGGTCTGAACTGTTAGAAGTTTATTGTCAATATTAATGTCAGGTTGACATAAGCCCTTTATGACAGCTGATATAAATGTATGTAACAGAATATTTAGAATATTTTTATTTTAGTTTACTTTCTGCACTGAGAGTACTCACTCAATTTCGTTGTACATCCATTGTTATAATGACAATAAAGAATTACTTATTAAAATGTGCCTTATAAATGTGTATAAAGGCTTATTCTAAAAGGCATTAGCTGTTATAAAGACTCAATTCTGATGTCATGTTGAACAGTGATATAAACAAACCTTAACAGTAAGACCTATTGAAGCATGCATAAGCAGTCATAAAGATGTTTCTGATGAAAGATGAAAGTTTCTGACACTTTATCTAAGCGCTTCGTGACAACTGACCTAAACGTATGTAAAATATATCCATTTTTAAAGGTGTATTCTAACTGTTATAAAGACTGTTTTATCTTTTTTAATTTCAATTCCACTTGTGTCAAGTGATATAAACGTGCATTAACAGTTATAAAGACATATTTCAGCATGCATAAGCTGTCATAAAGACTAAAAAGTCTATTTTGAAGTCAGGCTGACATAAAACCTTTATGATAACTGACATAAGTGCATGTAACATTTATAAAGGCTTATTCTAATAGTCATTAGCTGGTATAAAGATTGTAATGCCTGGTTGACACAAGCCCTTTATGACATCTGACAAATGCATGCACAGTATTTAAAGGCTCATTCTAATAAGTGTTAACTGTTATAAAGACCATGTCAGGTTGACATAAGTCCGTTATGACAACTGATGTAAACCTATGTTTACATCCAACAAGCATTAGCTGTAATAAAGTCCACTTTCATCAGTTTTGATTTCAGTTTGACATAGCACCTAAGTCAGGTGACATAAACCCTACTTATGACACCTGAAAAGAACATACATACGTATTTATAATGGCTTATTCCAACAGGCATCAGCTGTAATAAAGACTGCTTTCTGTTCATATTGCACCTAAATCAAGTGACATAAGCCCCATGAGACACCTTACAAGAACCAACATGAATATTTATAAAGGCTTACTGAAAGAGGCGTTAACGGTAATAAAGACTGCTTTCTGCTGACATAGCACTTACGTCAAGCAATGTAAGCTCTTTTTGACAACGGACAAGAACCTACATAAATATTTCTAAAGGCTTATTGCAGCAGACATTAGCTATAATACAGACTGCTTTCTGTTGACATAGCACCTACGTCTGGCGACATAAGCTCTATGTGACACCTGACAAGAACCTATATAAATATTTAGAAAGGCTATGAAAGACTGCTTTCAGTCCTAAGACCTGATCTTTTCATTAACATAAGATTGTGTTAGGTTTCTTTCATTAAAGCGTTATAACAACTGACTTTGTAGCTCATGCACATCTGCTAAGTCAGACTGACATAAAGGTGATGGGATGTCAAACATCAAATACGCAATCTTTGTAAGAATGTTGGAACAAGCTATTATAAATATGCTGCGCAGTTGTAAGGGGGTGCTTATGAAGGTTCTGTGTAGCCTTATGACTACTGTAAGGAACCTAGAAGTTCATATGAAGCTGCACACTGCAGCAGTGAGACATGCAGAACTTTTCTCAGGGCTTTAAGAAAGTCAGCTGTCATGTTGGGGAGAAAAAAAAAAAAAAACGAACTGCCTTTAAAAGATGTACCTTTGTCCACTTTCAGCGAGCCCTGACTCATCAGAGGAGTTGCCAAACTGCGAAGGAGCATCGCTACGGCGAGAGAAATGTAGTGTGAAAGCAAATAGGTCAGGCGAAGCTTTTGCATTGTCAGTTTGTTAAACGCCTCTCGCTGACAGCGTGGAATTCCATTATGATGGTAATATCCACGCTGCTACGAGTGTCCTCTTCAACACAGCATGGCCTCGCTCACACAGCACCGCCTCGGGCTGCAGCCGAAACCCGGCGTTATTTCATCCCTCAGAAAGCGCCAGAAAAATAGGCCAGTGCAACTCTGCAGAGAGGTGTTCATAATTAAAACACTGAAAGCAGCCCAGATTTTGAAGTCAATCTCGTATTTATCAGGCTTTTAGGTTTAACGGGGTGCTAAAGATCTTTAGCGTAACCGTCAACGGTTTTGTAAAGAGTTGTGTGTGTGATGATTCATTATTATCTATTTCCTCTTTAAAAAAATACTAAAAAAAAACAACGCTTTTTGTTCTAAGTACTGTCAGAAGAAAGTGTTAGAGTGTTTACTGGCTGCGAGAAAAGCTTTTAAATACTGCAGATGTTTGCATATTTTGCAGCCATATTGCAAAATAGTGTTGTATCTATAAATGTATTGAGTTGCTATGACAACCTTTACCTTTAGCGCTATGAGTACTGTGTCACCCTAATGCCATTCCTAATCATATTTAACGTTATGACAGCTAATGCACCATTTTGTACTCATTACATCATGATTTATGTATTTTATGACATAAAATAAAATGTAGATAACACTTTCCATGAAGGTCATATCTATAATAAACTATGAACATGTTTATATCATATATTCTAATGCATTCATAAGGCATTATACACATTGTTATAATAATTTATAAGAATGCAGTACATTTTATATCTATCTTCATCATGCATTATGAAATATATCACCAAGACCCACTTTGCAGATACAATATAATGACAATATAATGTGTTATAAGCACTACTTATAATGCATTCTTTAAACAATGCATTCCTTCAACTAGCGTGTCTTTTCATACGTAATTATAACAATCTTGTATAATTCCTTACGACCGCATTATAACATGTTATATGCATTACGCTTTATAGCTATCTTCATTATGCATTATGATTCGTGTTATATCACCAAGATCCACTTTGCATAGTGTATTATCAGAAGATACAATATAATCGTGTTATAATGTGTTATAAGCACTACTTATAAGCACAATGAATTCTTTAAACCACTGCATTATAAACAATCTGTGTTTTAAACAATTGCTACAAACTGCAATGCATTTTCGTACATAATTATAACAATCTTGTATAATTCCTTACGAATGCATTATAACATGTTATGAATGTGTTCATCAGCCATTTTAAAAAAATGTTAAGTAAATAAATTAATATTTAAATTTACTACCCTTCTTTGTGTCATCCGTCATTTTCTTCCTGGTTTTCAGTGTTTTTGTGATGTCTTTGTTAAGCGTTATCTGTTATGTATGCTACTGAGCTGTTCTGGATTCTGATTGGTCAGCAGCACTGAGAGTGGTGCCGTGGTCGTATATCGTTTCTATAGTAACAGCTCATTTAGTAACAGAGCTACATTATCGAAGACTTTTGTAATAAACGGATTAAAAATGTGTTGTTATTTAACAAGGAATAGCATTCTACATGTAGATGTATAATCGTTGATATGATGAAGCGATGATGTTTTGTTCTGTAAGGAGATGTTTATTTTACATTTATGGAAGGAGTCTCCAGTGTCAGTGTTTTATAAGAGTCAGAGGCAACACTAACACCCTTCCAAGTTTTATTCCATGATATTAACACAATAAAGCCACAGTCATTAGTAGTAAAACAGTCCAGGTGTTTTTTTTTTTCTGTGGTAATAAATAGTTACATGCTATATACTTAAAACTCTGTATAAAACTTTATAACAATAATTACAGTGAATGTTAATCAAATTTCAAATGTAGTGCAATTTTGTAAAATTTACATTCTGTAGTTACAAGGTAAATAAGAAATAATTTTTTTTAAAAAAGCAAGTTTAATTAATGGAGTGTTCATAGCACTACATAGCATCTATATAAGCCATTCATGATAAATTATTAAAGTACACAAACAGATGTAAAGGCTTACTCCATCTTACTAAAGCCTAACAAAAACCGTTGTGTGGTCTGGCCGTTAGACAAACCTGATCTTTGTGACAGTGGACGCATGTTGAAATAAACATTTATAACTGATTATGTAGTTTTAGGTCAGTTCTCATAAAAGGCTGATGTACTGAAGATTAAAGTGGCTTTGCCCTCATTTTGGGCTGAGGAAGTCACTGCTCTGATTTATCTTCCTGCTTAAATTCATGGTATTACAGTGAAATTTAGTTTTTTTTTTTAATTTAATACTTTCAAAAGAATTATCCAGCTATGAGTATTTTATCACTTGTCAAGTATACAGTGTACTTTAGTTAAAATATAGTGATACTATTTTTTTCCACTTAAAACCATTAACCAGTACTTTTCCACCACGTGCTTACCCGGTTAACACCTCGAACTTAGTTGACTGTAAAAGGAAAATTTACTGAGATGTTTTCCAACCAAGAAGACAAGGTGAAAAAAATATAATTGTTGTTCCAGAGTGAACTGTATCCGGTGTATACATATCAATGCTTTCGTTCAGGGTCAGCAAAATTATTTGTAGTGTTTCAGAAACACAACATGCTTTTGAAAAAGTGTTTTTCTTCTCTAAAGTGTATGTCAAAGAGGGCCGCATGTATACAAGTGGATAATTGATTTTTTCATCACAAGTGGAGGAATATTGACTAGGCTCAGGATGGGACACCATTAAAGGCCCTCGTTTAATTGTGCAATTTGTGCAATGCACTTTAACTCCTATAAGGTCTTCCTGCTGATTGGCGTTAGGTGAGAAGGAGTTGTTGTACTGCCAGTTGTGATCGTCTGAACACCCTCCTGTGCTTTAATTATCTTGTTTTTACAGGAGCTGGCTCTCCAACCCAAAACCTCTGTGTACTTTGTACCACTTTAAGTGCATCTATTTTCTCTCATTAAACCAAATAAAGCAGCAAGCACAAAGCAATTATACATGCATAATTAGATCCCGGGACATGATGGATTTCACGCCAGCTAACACGAGCCCACTGCAAAAAAAATCCCTCCTCATTAGTCCTTTCCAAAGTCCCTGATGACTCCAACCTCAAAAAACTTCTCATGCAAGAACATCAGCCCCACCCCTGCTGTTCATTTTTGTCTCATTACACCCCAACATGTCGTCCTTTTGTTGTGACAGAGTTGTCCGTAGTACCGGGGGGGGACGAGTAACAAGGGACGAGGACAAACAGATCCCTGAAGCAGGTGTTCTGTTGGCGACTACATGCCGTCTCAGCACAGGAGGCAATTAGCCGTAAAAAAACCACAAGCAGGGATGTCAGGGGTGACGCAGGAGGTGGGAGGCCAGGCCAGATCAACAGATCACCATTTGTTATCTGACTTAAAAGCCATGAGTAGGATTTATAAATGATGGAATCCAGGTGAAATCTAAAATATTCACACTTCTCATTATTATCTTTGTGACTGTCTTGAAACTCTGTGCTGATGGATACATTTAATTTCTTACTAAAAGTGGACCGATTATTAACCTAGTTGGTTATAGACGCGTCCGTGAATGCAGATAGGTTTTATGGTCAATTACACCCACTCCAAAGAAAGGAGCAGCGTGGATCAGTGGTTAATGTTCGGGGTTAGTACTCAGAAGGTTGAGAGTTCAACCCCTAGCACTGCCAAACTACCCCTTGCAATGTAAGACCCTTTCTGCTCCAGGGTTCTGTACCATGGCTAACCCTGCACTCTGACCCCAACTTCCTATCAAGCTTGGATATGCATAGAAACAAATTTCATTGTACTTTAATGTATATGTGAAGAAATAAATAAATTCTTCTCCTTTGAATTTTGAATCATGCCTGTACCCAAAGGAAGTTTGACCAATCCAATCCACTCCCAAAGGACTTTTGAAGAATACGACCTGGTTAGGAGTCCCAAAGGAATCCTAACAAATCCCACCTGCTTCTGATGGAATTCTGACCAACCCTACCTGTTTCCAAAGGAATCCTAATGAATCCCACACATTCCCAATAGAATTTAGTCCAATCTCCCTGCTCCCAAAGGAATTTGGACCAATCTCACCTGCTCCTGAAGGAATCCTAACCAATCCTGCCCACTCCCAAAGGAATTCTGACCAATGCTACTTGCTCCCAAAGGAATTCTGACCAATCTTGTCCCCTCCCAAAGAACCTTTGACCAATCCCACCTGCTCCCAAAGGAATCCTAACCAATCCCACTCTAATTCTAACCAATCCCACCCACTGCCATTGCTAAACATGGCCTTTCTTTGTCCCGCAAACTTCAGATCAGTGGGTAACTCTCCCCCATATGAGAGTTAAAACCCTTGCTCCTGCACATATCTAGTAATGCACTCCATGTTAAGTGTCTGAAAGATTTAATATGATACACAGCTTTATTATTTCACATATTTATTGCACCGACTAATTTATTTTCATTTACTTTAAAATAAAAAACAAACCTGCAGGCATTTAAACTGGAAATATAATTTGTAGACTGTCTTATGCAACATACCCTTCATTACGTTGCCTATTACTCACAAAAGGTCATCACTTTCAGGATATGGACCATTTGGGGTTCAAAGAAACAGTCTGGACATAAGTAACTGAAGCTAGTTTGCAATTTTCTGGGAAATAATAATGCTAGCATGTGGCATAATCAGTAATGACATCAAACATTATGGCAGCTATTGTAATAATGTAACATAATGGTAATATTATACTTAATCTGTCATAGAAAGTCATGGCAGCATAGAACATCTTCTGAGATACATTTATGACCTTATTGCCACAAGGGCAGGTCCTCTAAATACCCCCCTGTTCCTGAATGTGGCCTCCATAATGCTGAAATTGCACCTGAATCCACCCATCATGTGAATTTTCCCAATTTCTGACATTTAGTGTAAATGTTTTTTTTTCCCCTGATGATAAATATCTCACATAATTTTACCTTGAGCAGAAACACAATAGTTGAAATGCCAAAGTTCTTCACATTTCCCCCTAACGTTCTCTCATGCAAAACACCATGTGCACTTTTGATTATTACAGCTCTCGCACAAAACCCATTTGTCAAACCTGCACATGCAATCATCTGCAGTTCCCCATACGACCTAAAAATACATCTGTTTTATACGCTTCCTACTTCTGATGACATTCGTGTAATTGGAATGAAAGGAAATAACAGGAACATCATGTCAGCCTTGCAGAGCTCGTTTTCTCCTCAGCTGGTCTGAAACATTTCTCTCTTAGATTAACTCATATTTTTTTCCGAGTGGCTTAGACACAATTTCTCTAATTAAATTATTAAGAAGATTAATCAACACCAAAACTATTTCAAAGGCGAATAAGTAATATGTTACTCTCTGCAACACTGCAGCGTCATTCCGCCATATAGCAATCCATCGTGTCTTTTTACTTAAGCAAAATATCTTGTCTGGTTTGCTTGTTTGCCCTAATGAATGTGCAGTTTGGAGTGATTCTAGCTAAATGTGTAAAATAGACGGCAGAGTCAATGCAAATAGAATACATACAATGTACTTAAAGATTTTGTGTGTAATTTAATACGGCTGAAGGGCAGGTATTAAATTTGCAGAACCCTGTTTACACTCGTTGATACCAAACATCCTATTTTTATTTATTTTTAACACACAAAATTATGTCTCAGGGTCAAAATTATGAGAACACTTATCATGAGACTGTTCATTAAAAATCACTTATTACAACGTTTAAGATGAGGGTCTATTCAATATTCACCACAGATTCACACTTCACATACCAGCAACATTTAAAGCCGGTATGTGCAAAAGGTTGCACTATTTTTAAACCCTTTTAGCTAACGAGCTATCATAAAGCCTCTTATGCACAGTCAAATAATCTAAATAACCTACTTGCATTACCATTTAAATATTTTTTTAATGTTGTTCCTGTAATTTAATGGATTTTTAAGTTCAATTGGTGAAACAATAAAAAGCTGTTAAAACTAACCATGATTTTATTTTATCCTGTTATTTAAGACCTCTTATTAAATCCATAATACAAAGAAAAATAAAGTTCGGAAGGATGTAGCAGAGATCGTTGGTGCTTCTGGTGAGTGTACATAGCTAGTACAGTTAGCTTGTTTTGCTAATGTCAATCAAACTATTTTCATACTGCATTCTTTTATTTGTGTAAATATTGGTTACTAATCTGAACACTGAATCTGGGAAATACAGAATGTGGACAGGCAGCTTGTCTCCTGCTAGTGTGAAAGCAGGGTAATGAGTCAGTATATTAGTGTGTAAGTGTGATTTTAGGATGGAGGGTCATTACCACTCCTCCATCTGGTTTCCTTACAGCCCGGGACTGCGGTGGAAGGCTACAGTAGATCATTTGTAAGTGTCAGACACCAGGCCTGTGTGACTGGGTCTTCTTCTCTTTAAACACTCGAATGTGTGTTATATATCCTGCAGGCTGGCTGCTTATGGTGAGCTGAGGTGAGGTTAGGTGAGGTGCTGACTCCAGAGCGCAGCAGGTGATGAATTGTGAATGAAGGTGAGCCTTCATGTACTGTATTAGAGAAAGTTGAGGAATTAGACTCCTGAACAAATCCCCCTCCTCTACTGACCTGAGGATAATTGGTGATTTTTCATGTTTGGAGACTTTAAACATTGTGCAGACATTTTTTCACTCTGTTGTTCAGCAGGAAAAATAGCAGCTGAAAGCAGCAAACCTGATTAAAGCTTAGAAAGCCTCCAGAAGATCAGAAAGGCACTTCTGAGGCACAGTGACACTTCTAGACCACTTTTACTTCAGGCTGTCCAAGAAGGAAAGGAAACTCTTCAGGACAGAGGAGGTTACTCCTTGCGGTTTCTTGTTAACATGAAAAGCTGCATTTTGTTGACTTCAATTAACTTCAAAAAAGAGAAAAAGAGAGGCTGGTGTTGGAACGACTGTTTGTACTGTAGCTGTTATATCTGCGTGAGAACAGGAACTAAACTGTTTTGTTGAGGTTCCACAACATTAAATGTAAATACAGTTGAGGTCAAAAGTTTACATCCGCCTTTCAGAATCTGCAAAATGTTAATTATTTTACCAAAATAAGAGGGATCATACAAAATGCATGTTATTGTTTATTTAGTGCTGACCTGAATAAGATATTTCACATAAAAGATGTTTACATAAAGTCCACAAGAGAAAATAATAGTTGAATTTATAAAAATGACCCCGTTCAAAAGTTTACAAAACAATAACATCCATTTTGTATGATCCTCTTATTTTGGTAAAATAATTAACATTTTGCAGATTCTGAAAGGGGGATGTAAACTTTTGACCTCAACTGTACATATAAATGGATAAAAATTTGGCACATGCTGTTACAGGAAAATACTGAACTTCGTGGTGGGAACAGTAACACTTTTTCAGAGTTACTTCTGTCCTCTTGGTTGCTTCTCTTCCTAACCCTCTCTTTACATACTATGCAAATGATAAATAAAACTTTGAACCATGCTATAGTCTGAGTCAAATCTCTTACCACCCACCTCGTTTGACTGAAAGTCTGCAAATAACTAAGAACCTCCTACTGTTCAGACTTTCATAATTACATTCTGTGCTGTTCTCTGAAGCACGTCTGACTGATCATAAACCCAAGCTTTACATCTGACATTTCTCTCAAATCGTTATCACCCATCACGTATCTAGCTAACATAAAAAGAATGAATAAGATTCACCCATATATCATAAGCTTCAAGGTCCAACACCAGTTCCCAGAGACTGCTATCCACAATCACACACACTCATTATGATCATCAGGGTCATATCCAGGCATTGGATTCATGGTTTTAAATTTTCTCAATAATACGAGATAAATAATTATATCATTCATCTAGATTTCATAACACCTCTAGAGCTATAGAGTGCTCCTATTGTTCCTAAAATTTAGGGCTGATGAAAGAAAGAAATCTTTTTTAATCCTGTCCAAGAAGTATAAAAAGCCTAAAAGAGAACTTTGGGGAAATTGTATCGTAATCTTTTACATTATAAAGTATCTCCATTAGATCTTGTGAGATCTTGTGCAACAAGCCATCATCCTATCGTGCCACTAACTCATTTGTGATTTGTTTCCATTCAGCTACAAGAGCGTTAGTGAGATCAGGTGCTGATGTTGGGATGTCGAGGAGGTCTGGGGTGCAGTCGGTGTTCCAGTTCATCCCAAAGGTGTTCAGTGGGGTTGAGGTCAGGGCTCTGTGCAGGACACTCGAGTTCTTCCACTCCAACCTTCACACACCATGTCTTCATGGAGCTCGCTTTGTGCACAGAGGCATTGTCATGCTGGAACAGGTTTAATCTCTTAGTTCCAGTGAAGGGAAACTGTAACGCTACAGCACACAGAGACATTCTATACAACTGTGTGCTTCAGACTTTGTGCAAACAGTTTGAGGAAGAAGCACATATGGGTGTGATGGTCAGGGGTGCACTAACTTTTGGCCACAAAGTGTAAATTCCATTCTAGACACTATAATCTATTTTTTTTTTTTTTAACATGTGGTTAAAATTAGAGATGGCACAATACCACTTTTAATTCTGAAACCTTGAGTATCAGCTGATAGCGATACCCATCCAATAGTTTTTCTTTAAAAATAAAATAATGAATATAGTAACTATAATAAATAGAATAAAGTATAAGCATAAAAATAATAAAATCAATCCTAATAAAAAGAGTTACTAAAACAAAAAGTCTCTTTATATGTAAACATTTCCAGTTCCAAAAACACTTTTTATTTCCCAAATCCAATTCCAATCTTTGCCATTTGTTACAGGATCTGATATCTGATATGCTTTCTCCAATATCCGATTCAGTATTTTTTTTTTTTTTTTGCTGGAATCAGCCTGATACAGATGATCTGTAGTTAAAATATTCCTCCTCTGTGTGAAATGTAGAATGGCCTTGCTGAATCGTAGAGGTCATGGATTAATCTGTTCAAATATATTTGAGGAATGTGTGATTCTAAACGGAGGCAGAAATGTAGACTTTGCCAGATTGTTAAGCGCGTCACCAGTTTCTGAGCTGCCCACTGTTTACACCAGCTGTTCAAAAAAAAACCAAAAAAAACCTCAGGACTTTCCCCCTCGTTAGCGAGCGTGTGACTGAGCATGTGTGTGTTCTTGGGAGATACTGTAGTGCCATGGATAAATCTCACCCCCTGCTCAATGCCATTTGTTCACATTCATTGTGCCAAGACTCTCAGGACAAGCAGCAGGTCGCCATGTTTAGCCACGTAACAAGCCCGGTGCTGTGCTGCGGCCAGATTCTGGTGTTGAAAACCGTGTCCACGCCAGGTCGCTATGATGCCCCTTGCCAAATCACCATCCTGTTTACACAGACATGAAAACAATATTCCTTTATTCGCCGGCATTTCAGAGTCCATGCATGATGCATCAGAAACATGCATAATTTAGAAGAACAAGCAGAAGATTAGTCTGGTGCACTGCCAAAGCGTTTTCTATCTCTTGGGGTGACAAAACAAATTTCAGCATGTGTAGGCAGATGGACAGCAGGGTAGCACGGCTCCACTTATCCAAACTGCAGACACTGGAGTTGTTGGGGTTGTCATAGGAACCAACAGGGGAAAAAAATAACAAGCGTTCCTAGAGTTTGGTGATGACTGAGGTGAGCAAAGGTTACCTATGATTGCACAGAAGTGACCTGAAGGTGCACGAGCAATAAATCTTACCTTTATATAGCACTTTTTCATTCACCTTTTTATATAGGAAAGATAAAACTAGATTAAATCAATCTACACTCTGTAGAAGCCACATTTAATATATAAAAAAGAACTAATAGTTACTTACAAGCTACAAGCTACTGAATAAACTTATAGGCATTTATACAGCCTTATACCATGCACTGAAAGTTACTACGTATGCTCTATAACACATTATAAAGGTGTTAATAATGTGATATTAAGACTAGATTCATAGAAAATGTTACTCAAATCTGTATCACTAACCCTTTCTATGAATGCCATACTTATGGTGAACTATGACCATATTCATATCATGTTATAAAGCATTCATAAGGTATTATACACAGTTATAATTGTTTATGAAAATGCATTACACGTTATAATTGTCTTTATTATGCATTATGAATTTTGTTGTGTTCATAACACTTTATAACACCAAAACTAAAGAGAATCTGTTTGTATAACCAAGAACTTCTTTTTTTTTTTTTTTCATTAACAAATGAAATATACCAGAAGGAGAATATATATAATATATATAATAATATAGCTTGTCTGGGTGTCTATGAAGAGACATAATGCACTTATAAACTGGAGCAGAATTCCTTTGGTATTGGTGATATAATATATGCTTATAATACATTCTGTTAATAATTTATAAAGGCATAATAAATGTTGCATTACACTGAAATGAGTCTTCGTAAATAATTACACCAGTCTTCATAAATAATTATACTAATGTGTATAATGCCTTATGAATGCGTTGTAACAGGTTATGAATGTATTCATATGTCATTATCCATATGGCTTTCATGGACACTGTTGCCACTGAATCTTCTAATTACAATTATTTTATTCTCCTTTTCCTCTTTAAAAAATTAAATCACTTGACGAAAGCCTTTTTGATATGAGCCAGCATTGCTTTATAAAAGATTCATGAGCGTATGAAAGTGTTATGAAGGCCCAATGTAGGTGGCCATCAAAGAAAATGTTGCTGTATGAAATATAAAGTTATACGCTTGATATTTTAATGCTTGAGATTTATCAAATAAATAATTGAATGACTAAATGAATGAATAAATCAATCAATTAATAATTAATTAATATGTTACACTGATACTGCCATTTTATTTTAATAATTTCCACATTTTAACGTTTTACAGTCTTGGACCAGTTTTTACCCAATATCATAATATCGAAAAGTCGCAAACTCATTATAATTATCAGAGATATGTTATGCAGCATCATAAATTCATTCATGGAGCCATGGATTAATTAATACTTATAAATTGGTGTATAATGCATTATGAGCATGGGCATTGAAAAAGCAAGTGCATCACTTACAAGCAATCATAACAATAATATAAATGTAAATATAACTGTTATTATAATGATGTATAGATCTTGATGTGTCTTTATAAATGTATTTATAGAACAGGAATATTTGCTTTTTAAATAATTATAAATGGGGCTATAAGCATAGGCTTCATAGAAAGTGTTACCGTTATTTCTTCAGATAATACATCAGGTTAAACAAGTATATTTAATATAGAGCTGTAGAGTGCTCCTAATGTTTCTAAATCTTAGAAAGAAAACCATGATTTTTAGTCCTAGAACCTGTCCATAAGGCTGTATATGACTCAAGAACGACACATTGCCTAAAACAGAACCTTGTGGGACGACTCAGCGCAATCTTTTAAGTAAAATCGTAAACAGGAAGTAACCTGTCTATCTAAACGCACTGTATTTTCCATCCTGTCGATTAAGTTATATAGTGAAGTGCTCAGGATGGGTTATACCGCTTCACGTGATCCTCAAGATAATCCAGCTCAAGCATTTAGAGATTTTAATGTAATAAGCTTGACATTGTAGTCAGTGTGGAACTTCATATTCAGCCAGTGTACCTTAAAAGGCTGGTTGATGTGGTCTGCCTTGCTCTGACTGATAGAAAGACGTGCTGGAGATTTGGCTTTATTGACTCTGCCTTTTTAATTATGACAATTTTTATGTTCAGCTTATTGTCAAGGACACAGTAACATTTAGTCTCATTAAGTAAAAGTGAGACCAGAATCCAAAGTCTCTCTCTCTCTCTCTCTCTCTCTCTCTCTCTCTCTCTCTCGCTCACACACACACACACACACACACACACTCATTAACAATATTAAGGTCATATCGAGGTGCTGTACTCATGATATTAAATTCCCCTGATGAGAAAGGTAATTAAGACCACAGATGATGCTAAATTAGGAGGCATAATATGCATATTAGCTACAATGCAATATAGCTACACCAGCACACTTGTATCAACCAGAAGTACTTTTTGCATTTCTTTAACTATATCTGTGAACATAATCTGCTGTTTATTCACTGGACTATATACAGTACACTACATGGCTAAAAGTATGTGCACCCCTGACCATCACACCCATATGCGGTTCTTCTCCAAACTGTTTCCATAAAATTAGAAGCTCACAACTGTATAGAATGTCGTTGTGTGCTGTAGCGTTACAGTTTCCCTTCACTGGAACTAAAAGGCCGAAACCTGTTCCAGCATGACAATGCCCCTGTGCACAAAGCGAGCTCCAGGAAGACATGGTGTGTGAAGGTTGGAGTGGAAGAACTCGAGTGTCCTGCACAGAGCCCTGACCTCAACCCCACTGAACACCTTTGGGATGAACTGGAACACCGACTGAACCCCAGACCTCCTCGACATCCCAACATCAGTGCCTGATCTCACTAATGCTCTTGTAGCTGAATGAACACAAATCCCCACAGCCACGCTCCAACATCTAGTGGAAAGCTTCCCAGAAGAGTGGAGCTTATTATAACAGCAAACACAGGGGGGACTAAATCTGGAAGACATACAGTGTATCATCACCCACATCTAGATTCATTTTTAATGCTTAAAGCTTCTTTTTAAAGGTTTCTTACTTCACCATCACTAGTCATCTCTTTTCTTCAAATGTAATGGCTTCATGGCTTTATGATTCCTTGTGTATAAATTTGCACTAACAGTACACTGGCGCAGGAAGCCCTTCTTCTCCAGACGACTGACCTGAAAGATGGAGCTTTAATCCACTCCCATGATAACCCAGCTGATGCCTCTTAAGAGAAGCATTTCATACAGAGATTAATAACAGTTCTGGACCAAATGAGACTGTCCATGTGGAATGACCACTGAGGATAGTTTTAAATATAGGCGAAGCTTAATCACTGTCTGGAAGGTCCTTGAACAATAATCATAGGTTAATAATGATTTCATACTTGCACTATTTAAAAGTTTACAATCAGGTAACACTGTGCTCATAACAAATGTGTCATGTCACAAAAACACCAACAAAGAGAGCCGATTGTATTCAGAGTGTATTCAGATCTCAAACATAACTCTGGACTTATTCAGAAGCTACGTGAGAGTTACACAAGCAGGGCGGAGTCTGAGTAAAACAGAGGTGTGTAGCAGTTATGCATGTTTATGACCTTGGACTTGAACCCATTTTTGTATCATTGTGTGATATTCGCTCAAGTGAGGAGCAGTGGTATGTTTTGGCTCTAAATACAATCAAGGTCAATATTGAATACATAAATAAACATGACACTATTAATTAATTAATATATCATCACTTAGATGTCACATCAGAGACATCACTTATTTCAAGGAGAAAATTTCTTACGGATAAAATTCAAATAGCATTAAAATGAAGTGAGCTGTAAGTGTAGCATGAGTGCTCGGTCAGCTTATCCTTCAAACCATCTGCACTGGTTCTTCAGTCCACATTTCCTGTTTCTTGTCTTCTTTTGGGCTTAAAGGCAAGTGGCAACCTGGGAGGCGTGAACTACATGCAGGTGATTTTAATCATTTTATTTTTTAATCATTTTATTAATCATTTTAATCATTTGAATGTGGAATATATATTTGTTGTGCAGCTACACAGCTATTACAGACAGGTAATATAAATTCATTAGGATCATGTATTGTAGTGTGATTAGTCATTACTGTCCATTTCCATCCACTCTCCCCTCTGTGTGTGTGTGTGTGTGTGTGTGTGTGTGTATAGGTGTATGTGTGTGGGATGTGTTTTTATTTCAGCAGCTGTTGTCTGTTTGAGTTCAGAAACCCACTGACCCTCATGTTAGTGCTCATCAGCTCACTGTGTGCTCACGCTAATGGAGGAAAAAGTCCTTGTACACAGGTGAAGTGCTCAGGTTTTAAGTGTTTCACTCTAACACAAACACACACACACACACACACACACACAATTAATTAGGCTTTAGTGCTAGAAACAAGATAACTCCTGCATTATATATAATCAATGCAGATGTTAAGCGATGATCCATAAGAGAATGTTATGGCTATGTTTTAATTTTCATATCTTTATATATTATATAAACATACATATTCGTTCCTTTACTACTATGCTTGTTTTTATTCCCTTTTTATTCACCTTTTGTTATTATTATCATTATTATTATTATTATTATTATTATTATTATTACACGCTGTTTTTGTACTGCAGTGTATGTGTACAGTATCACTGGCTATATAAAATGCTATTAAACAAACAAACAAATAAATAAATTACCCCTTTTTTTGCTTTTTGTGCTATAATTAATGCTCCCAAGTTGTGCAACAAAAAAAATCGCTTGCCGTATCGTTCAGAGATCACAAGTTCAAATCCCGAATGAATGCTACAGGCATGTGTAGAAAGGAGTCCATGGGAGCTGAATTACCCATGAATGCAAAGTGGGAGGGGCATACACTCTTTCCCCTGTCAATCACAGGGACACTAGCCAATTGTGAGACTCTGTGAGCTTGTGTATCCAGAAGAGGGCAGACAGCACTTGTGTGGAAATGCCTTGTGTGACAGAAGTTTGAAAAGTTGTAGCTGGGCAACTTCATGTGTTAGCCTTCACCCATATATATAAAATTCAGAAATAAAAATAAAATACTCAGTCTGTCTCTTTGAAGTAATAAATAAATAAGCTTATGTGCTATAATTAAAAATATAAGAAAAAAAATAATGAAACAAAGTACAAACAAGTAATTAAGTAAATACAGTAAAATAAATTAAAATACTCTATTTGCTTATGTGCATTAATTACTATAATCTCTGTCTGGATTTGTCTACATATGCATGAACATCTATCATCATAGATTATTCTTCATAGCAGAGAAACTAAGGTCTGTTTGATTGATTGATTGATTGATTGATTGATTGATTGGGTCACCACATGGTGGAAACACCGACACCTTGGTGACCCAAAGGAAGGACATTTTGAACTATCTTTCCTAATGTCTTGCTTTAACCTTTATATAACTTCATCACTGTGAGCATCCCAGTGAACTAAATGCAAGTTCATTTCATCTGTTTCAGCTGATTTTTCTGTATGACACACACACACACACACACACACACACATACACACAGAGGGATGACTCACACTGTAATCATCTCTCACCATGAAGCTATTGTTTAGTCCGGTGAATTTACAGAAAAGAAGTACAGAGATGAGAACAGCATCCATGAAGCCGTGTACATGTGTTAAAGAGTAACGATGTTAAATCACACTGAGTGACTTTATCCTCATTTACACACACATTCACCAGTACCTTCAGAAAAGCCATTTATGAATGCTCATAACCTTATGATATTACTTTACATTCACAGAAAAACATTTATTACAAAATTATTGTAATTACAGCATTATAAACACATGATGACTGACATTTTACTTAAACATACAGTGACATATTTCCTTATTTTATTTCATTGTTTGATACCACAGCATTGCAGCATTGTTGAATTCTCAAATATGATTGGTCAGAAGGTGTTGGTTAATTTTCTATGACGGCAGCTCTGACAGTAGTGCAGCTGCAAATCACAGGTTTACATTAACACGCTTATTTTAATACGTTATTGTTTCTATAGTAACAGCTCATTCTCAGGGACTTGTATGGTATAAGCTTCACATAAGAGGATTAAAAAAACGTGTGTAATTGTTGATGTGGTGAAGTTTTCTGTAAGCACACATTTCTGTAATTAAAGGAAGGAGCCTCCAGTGTCAGAGGTAAAGCTGTAATTTAAAGTTTTGCAACATCTTCAGGACAGAGGAGTTTACTTTTTTTTTGTGGTAATGTGACAAGCTGAGTTTTTTTGTCTAACTTTAAGAAAGAGAAAAAAGAGACACCAGTGAGGGAAGGACTGTTTATAGCTGCTATAACGCAAATGATAGCAGGAACTAGCTTGTTTGTGGATGCCCCATACCCAGAAATGGATAAAAAGTTTGACTTTAATAAATAAAAAATGTAATTATTGTCAAATTGCTGTGGTATAAGAGGAATAAAATACTTGGGGATGTGCTGTTATAGGAAAATAATCAACTTCAGAGTAGCTCTGCTTCATCACACCACCTTGTCACTTACTATTTTACTATAACAGCATGACAGAGAGTGTTTTATTCTATTTACTGCCATAGTCTTAACCTCCCGGCACAGTCAACTGTGTTTTAGGTCTTCACAGCTCCCAAAGCATCAATGATCCACCTTCAAACTGTAAAGTGGGTTTGGAGGATTTTTCTTGTATTCAGTCCATCTTTTTCACCAAACACCACAAAAGACCATTCTAGGAGCCACTGAAAAGCAGCCAAGCCTTATTTATTGTTTTGATTTTCCTTTTTGAGTGCTGTGACATGATTATATTAAAAGCTCATGCGCAATTTGACCCTGAGTCCACTGTCATTCTCATGCTGGAACTGAAGCATGGGAGAACTGCTCAGAGAACAATGCAACATGAACACGGATCAGAGCCCTCAGGCCTAAATCATCTAGTTTCTTGCAGCAACAACTGCAGGAAATGTTCACAAAAGTAATCAATAAGCAAGCAGCTGGCCACCCCTCTTTAATCTCTGCTTGCTGGCCAGGATGATCCGGAGGCATACCTGCAGATGTACGAGGGTACTGCCTCTGCATGTGATGTGAGTGGGGGCTGTGTATCCAAGCCCCTCCTGACTGAAGAAGCCCAGCTGGCAGCACAAGGTTTGCCACCTGAGTGCCAGAACCCCTCCCACTTGGACTGCCACTGGAGTGGCTTCCAAGAATTCAGCAGCCATGTCTCCTAGATATGCCTTTCCTCTACAAGCCCTGGTAGATCTAGCAGAAACAGACATGGATTTTCACTCTATTCCTTTCTCCCCATGATGACTCGCAGAGAGATGGAACAGGGTCTGGGCAAGCCTGTTGGGGCTGCGGAGAGTCAGGGCACTTCCAAGCTGAGTGCCTACAAATGTATGTCCATCAGGTGCTCCAGATCTCTGCAGTAATATTCAAGGGGGTATACATCAGGCCTTGCTGGATTCAGTAAAAAGGTTGTGCAACAAAGACTATTGTGTGTGAAAATCCCAGGAAATCAGCAATCTCTACACTTGTAATTTAGACTATTAAACAAGCGTGTGACAGTGGAGAAGGAGCCTGACACAGTGGTGGAGGAGCCTCAGGCAGTGAAAGAGCCTCATGCAGTGGACCTCAGGCATTGAAGAAGCCTGTGCCTGTCAAAGAGGAGTTTGTGCCTGTGGACGAGGAGTCTGTGCCTATGGAGGAGAAGCCTGTGCCTGATTAGGAGGAGTCCGTGCATGTGTAGAAGAAGCCTGTGAAAGAGGAGTCAATGCCTGTGGAGGAAGAGTCTGTGCCTCTGGAGGAGGAGTCTGTCCCTGTGGAGGAGGAGCATGGTCTTTCATTCATACTAGTGATTGTGTAGTTTCTAGATTGTCACACTATCTTTCTGATTTCTCAAGATGGCAATCATGTTTCAGAGACTAACGATTGGCATATGCAGCATGTGATGGCCGTCTTTGAGACAGCAAAACCCGGGGAAGTATGTGATTGGACTGGTGGAGGGACGGTATCTGGGCTTCCACTTGGCTGGTGGGATATTATCCCAGGGATATTTATTGCTGGTTTGTGCCTAATTATTCTGACCACACCAGCCCACTGACTGATCTCACTAAAAAGGTGGCACCAGATCTGTTTCAGTGGTCGGAGCAGTGACAATGGGCTTTTGTGAGTACCTTCAGTCATAACTATTCTCTCCCTTTTGTATTGCAGACCAATGCTTCAGACAGAGGACTTGGGGCCATTCTGTCCCACATGGTAGAGGGGCAGGATTGCCTGGTGCTGTACATTGGATAGAAACTATCAGTGTGAGAGTCCAAGCACAGCACCATGGGAAAAAAATGTCTAGCCATCAAGAGGCCGGCCCTTACTCTCTGATATTACTTACTGGGATGGCCATTCAATCTCTGTTTGGACCACAGAACCTTGCAGTTGCTCCACCACATGATGGATGTCAACACGCTGATGACTTGTAGGTATCTGGCGATACAGCTGTTGAAGTTCACTGTGGTCCACAGGCCAGGGGTACAGGTGGTAGTGGCTGACTTTCTTCTACCATCAGAGGGAATCTGTTGCTCTCCGGCTAGCTCCCCAGGCTTGCTTCAGGTGGTGGGGGTACTGTGGAAGGTGGGGGCATGGTTTAGCAAATTAACTGACATTTGTACAATCAATCAATGGAGGTTCACATTAGTGAGGCTCTTTATAAAAAATTTACACAAAATCAGCATGGAAAAGTAGAATAGAAATATTTTTTCCCAACTAATTGGATTTTCATGAACACCATATTTCTTGTGTAATGTGTGTGATCAAAACTTGGAGTGTCACATCAAACTCTTTCCTTAGTTACACTACAACCCTCCACAGACCCAGGTGTGTGTCTGAATGTGAGTCATGAAACTCCAGCACAGAAATGACTTCTGCGTCTCTGCCATGTTTAATTGTGGCACATTCGGAACAGAGGCCGGCTGCCAAAACCCATTTATTTTAAGCCTCCGCTGCTGTTGTAGCAGAGAGAGAAAAAAGAGTGTTACTCCTCCACATCCTCCTCCATCCTCCAGCTTGTGTCCACATTCTCCCGGGCCATTATTTACTCAGCTCCAGCATTATAGCCAGGATAAATATGCTTTGCCAGCGAGTGTTCGAGTAGAGCTGACTCAAATCACACTGATTCTGCTCTGCTTTAAAAATTCATCGAAAGGCCTGTGAAGTTCAGGTGCAGAGATTAACATGTTGATGTGGGGTTCATTTAGGTGAGAAACTTTGCTCAATAATGGCATTAAGACTTTCCACGTTCACAAACAATGTAAATCTTTTTTTCGAAAAGTGCTATAATCTAGCAGTTCCACTGGCTCTAGCTGTCCTTCCTGTCATCATGTACGGCATGACAGCTCGAGAGAAAGGCGGGATGGTTGTGTATCCTGCATTACTTCTGAAACGGAGAAAAGCTTCGCAAACGTGAGTTCAATCATTACTAGCAAAGTTAGCAAGGGGGATAAAGTTTGCAAGCCAGTTTGAAAAATCTCCCATGCACCACATTCATATTAAGCTTTATAATAAACATGTGATCTTTAATGATGTAAAAGATTTATTTTTTAATGAAATTAATTTTGCACTGAGTTGAATTTAAAAAAATTTTATTCAGATCTCAGATGTAACTCTGGACTGCGCTATACAGAAGAGACGTCAGAGTTACGCACACTGGGTGGAGTTTGAGTAAAACAGAGGCGTATCTCAGTTACACGTGCATTTTTATCGCATTTTTCTTGTGATATCGGTTTGAGTGAGACGCAGTATGAAGTCCAGCACCACTATCGGACAGTTTAGTGTAACCATTGGCTGTAAATTGTTTTGGCTGTAAATACACTCAAAAACAGTATTTGAGGCCAATATTAAATACATAAATACATAAATATTGCAAATATGTAAATATCGTAGCCTGTCCTTTCCTTTAGGTGAGTAATCATTGGTGTGCAGTGTTTACATTTAGGAAGTAAGACTCTTAAAATAACAGAAATGACCCTATTTTGCCCTCTGAACAAAGAGTTCAATGTGAGACATTACTCCAGGAGCAAATTTTTAAAGTTGTGAATGGATAAAGTTATGTATTAAAGGTTCTTTGTAAAACCCTACAAAAGAGTGTTTCCCTTTCATGAAGCTAAAAGCCATTAATTAATCCAATAATTCCTTAACGACCCCTTCAACAATCTTTTTTCTAAGAATGTGCCTAGTACCTAGAAGCTCCATACAGGTTCTTGATATTAAAGATAAGATATTAAGAAGAAGATAAGGAGCAAGATGGATGGATTTTTTACCACATTACCAAAGACAGTTAAGAAATTTGTTGCAAAGATCAAATATAAAACAAATAGTCATCACTCTGAGCCACGTTCTAATGAGATTAAGGGATAACTTCACTAAACTTTCTATTTATTCTGCCTTAATGAATTGCTTTATTCTGGACATCTACAAATAACTATTTCTTTCTAAACAAACAAGTTTCAATATTTAATTTTCTTCCACTCACCGAGAACAATCAGCACAGTCAAAAACCTTAATTAGATATTGTTTCCTGTCCTGACTTTGCACGTGACATCATTTAAAAAGTGATTTTGTTTGTAAATCACATGGGACATGTTCACTGGCTGCACACGCAAATTAACTTCATTATATTTTATCTTAATGGTCGTCTGTGTGAGTGGACTGACTGCTGTTATATCACTGAGATCAGCACGATGATGAATTACGAAAAGAAATATATCCAAAGAATGTTTGTACGTCACAGGAGATTTGTGAGTGTGAGGGCCGGAGAAAGCAGCGAGCAGATGAAAAGCACGTCAGATGGTTGAATGCCCTTCATTTGTCCCTCTGCAACAACAAACATCAAGGCTTTGAAAATGGGAACAACCAGGATCTCTATCGTCCTCCCCGGTGGCAAGAATGCATCAGAATAACAGAGTGAAGCAATAACGCAAAGCCTGGACTGGAAAAAGAATGGACACTAGAAAAAGGTGAGTGTTTACACCGAGCTAATCGTCCTGTGGCGATCATGTCTTTAAAAAAAATCTCTCTGATCGTCTTTCTTTCCCTTGTGTCAGATAATCAGAATCAAGCAGGAACACATGAACTTTTAAAAAATAAATAATTAAAACAATTTAGATCCTCTGAGTGGGTTTAAGGAGTTCCAAGTGTAGACACCATTACATGTTTTCCATAAAGACAGACAAGCACATGTCTCGTTCAGTTATTAACCTACACATTTAATCCTATAAACTCCTCTGTCCTGAAAATGTCAGAAAACTTAAAGTTACAGCTTCACCTCTGATTGTTACACAGCTCTGACACTGGAGACTCCTTCCATAAATGTTGATAAATAAATGACAGATAACAGAGGGTGCGTCTCAATTAGCTCGCTAGTTCAGTAGTCAGGGCGCTGATCAGAGAGTCGGCCATTTTAAGGGCTCTCTCAATCACAAAATCCTTCCAGTGGACTGGAACGTTCGCTCCCTAAAAAAAAATCCCACAATGCACCACAAAAACCAGGGAGCATCGATGCTCATTATGTTCCCTTACTGGAAATGACGTCACATTTTCTGGTGTAAGTAGCTTGTTATCGTTGCTGTAGCTCTCAAATGATTACTTACATTAACGATTTCCTAACTTTATTTGAAGTCCTACATAAGATTTGTTTGCGTCTAATGACTTAATGATTTAAAAAAATCTACTAGCGAGCCTACGATCCTGCTTGAAGCACCATGACAGAAAAGCATGTGATTAAGCTAACAAATTCATAGGATATATAATATCAGGAAGATATTAGTCCTGCCTGTTGGTGATAAACGCCAGTGGTGACGTTTTACAACGCAAGTATGTAGTCATGACACCCTGGAGATTGAGTCATCAGTGTCCCAGTGTGTATTGAGCCAGGATCCTTACCAGTGGCAAACTCGTGTACATGATATACTGTACTGATTCACCACCTAGCGAGCTAGTGAGCTGATTGAGACGCGCCCAGAGACTTGGCAACAAAACGAAAGAGCACTAACCAAGGGGAAACGCAGAGCAGGTGAGAAGAGCATGTGATAGGGTCATGTGATTTCTCTGTAGTGTGAGTCTGATGAGTCCAGTGTGGCAATATTGAAGCCGTGATGAACCCCTGGAAGTGGAGCTCATGCCCAAAACCGATGCTGATGTGACAGCTGTGGTATAAAATCCAGGTAGAGCTATCATATGATCATCAAATGACCCATTATTATCAGATTTAAATAAGAATTATCTCTTTACAGCAGTTATGTTTCCATGCAGCCTGATGATGTGTTAATCATCAGACTGAGAGCGCAGGTAGAATTAAAAAATGTTCACGTATGCACCTCAGTCGGAAGAGAGTAAACCGTTTAAGGCCAACGTGATGCAGACTATGATGTCATTCCTTAACGAATAAAAAATTCTAATCATGGGAAAATTGCTGTGAGGAATAAACACTCCTATTACAGCATGACGTGGAGGGTTTTATTCCTTCAAGTTCAAGTTCAAGTGGCTTTATCGTCATTTCAACCACATACAGCTGGTAGAGTATACAGTGAGGTGAAACAACGTTCCTCCAGGACCATGATGCTACATAAACAACACAGAACTACATGAGACAACGGTAACTAAATAACACAGCGGTGTGAAAAATCCAGAGCTGGAACTTATTCCTATTTAAAATTCACAAATTTTATTCTTCCAAACATACCAAAACATCAATATAATAGTCTTTCCTCGTTTAATAACGAGCCTTTTCAGAGGCATGATGCATTAGCAAGCTAGAGCTTTAGGACTCCTGTGTGTTTTATCTTTCTAAGGAGAAGCTCAGCTTAACTCTTCCTCTTACAAATGACCATCTCATTCCTGATCTATCTGAAGATTAATGAGCCTCAGCACGTGTTCGGAATGAAGAACCGGGAGAACGACGTCGTCTGACCCATTCCCTGTGACGAAGTCTTTCCGAACGACTTTTAAATGAACCACCCGATCCATCAGCGCTCGCCGATCTCGCTATTCCAGAACGTTCCGTTTCTGTCTCCCTCTTTCACGGTTGGCTTGTGCTCTTATTTGCACAACATTTTCGGCGGGGGCGTGTGTCGTAGCTGTGAGGGACGTTTACGTGCTTTAAGCACCAGTGTGAAGTAATGAGACAGAGAAACAGCTTTCTGCTCTAATGTCTCCTCTCCAATACAAGGCTCTATGGGGAAATGAAGGTTATTATCTTTAATATCCAGATAAGCACCATGAAAGAAACAAAAGAATGAAAAAAAAAAAAAAGTTATGTACAGAGTCTGAGGCTAAACATTTCCACTTTGCAGAGAAGACAAAACTGAAGCGAGACAGGAAACAACAATAAAGTTAGCACTCTGGATGCAGGATGTCTGTAAATATCTGTAAACTCCATATCAAATATTTTCTTTAATGCCTACAAGCACTTAGCAGCACAAAATATGACAGCCGTCTTGTTATTATTTTTTTTCCCAGTCTGGGCTACAGAGGGAACAATGGGATTCATTAAAAATAAAAATGATGTGTGGGCCCAGTCAATGGTATCTTTTCTCCAGCAGTGTGGCCCTCCGGGAATATCACACACACACACACACACACACACACACACACACACACAGACTGAATATATCAATTTACTCAACGCGTTGACATTTAAAATGAGATTCTCAGTGAGATAATGTTCCTTATACCACAGTGCGGTTGAAAGCTCGAATCTGATTGGTCAGAAGGTGTGCATTATTTTCGTGTAACAGAAAAGGTAGTTCTGGCTGTAACATGAACAACAGGTTAATATTAATGCACTCGTTCTAATACATTATTGTTTTTATAGTAACAGCTCATACACAGGGACTTGTGTGCTGGAAATAAACAGATTTAAAAATGTGCTGATGTTTAAGAAAGGAATTGTGATAATCATTGATGTGGTGAAGTGTTTTGGTAGGAGACATTTATATTACATGTACATCGTAACTCCAGATGATGTTGTTATACTAAAATAATGCACTTCAGAGGGGTAGCGGTACTCAGGTTGCGTTATTTTCATATCACGGCACGATCTGGAGTGTGTTATTCCTTGAATATTTGGTCAGAATAAATATTATACAGAATCCAAAATGTTCTACAAAGCAGTATTTTATTTGTTTTTTTTTCCCAGTGCACTTTGCAGACTTTCCAGAAAACTCAAACTATGCTTCTTTTTTTATTGATTATGGATCCATTATTATTATTATTATTATTATTATTATTATTATTATTATTATTATTACCACCAGGAACTAATAGGATAACCTTCATTATGGTAATGCACATAAGAACACTATCCTCATCCCTAATCCTAATATCAAAGCAAAAATCCACCCTGAACGTCCTGTATATCAATATTCATAATCGATGCTGCAAAGCTTCAACTCTGAGTTGACGTCATTCACTGACATGTTGCTTTATATCCACTTTAAGTAGTGGTTTACTACATTACCCACAATGCCCTTCAACTCCCTGTGATTGTGGTGGCAGTGGGATTTAGCCCTTGCTTCATTTCTACGTAAAGAGAGCGATGCAGCGGTGCTTTAGTTCTTTAATCTGTGCAGCTCTCTTATCTGTACACTCTGTTCAAACAGATCAGCATCCGAAGCTTTCGTGATAATCAAGTACGGCCATCACGCTCGTTATCTCATAGATGACTAAAATGCATTGTATGACTGCATTGCATTCTGGGATTTTGAGTCCAGTGTTTGCACCAACGTCTTCACTACTTCTACTCTGGATTTCTCATCAATGTGATGTTGATGTTCACTGGAATATGAAAAGAGAGTGAAAAAACAGCAAAACCTGAGTGTTATCACTAGTGTTTGAAATGTTAAACGCCATTATAACAGCGCTAGCAATAACAATAACAACATCCCCCTCAACCGCTAACTTCTTATTCACAGGAATAATGAAAATACAGCACCAAGCAACACATCCCAAACATTTCAATGCAAGCATGAAGGATTTCTTTAACCTTGGTAACCTTTCATACAGCTTGAGATTTGTAAGTGTGTTGAATTTCTTCAGCACTGCGATATAGAGGTCACCTCAGAACAGAAAGCTGCTACAGGAAACGGTGATGTGACAGAGAAACAGGAAAACACGTGACCTTGCAGCTTGGCACTCAGACGACCCCGGGGCTATAACGGGGCTACGATGCTGGTTTGTCCTCTTCTGAAGAACATTGCCCTTGTCTGTCACTCTGTCTGATGGAGCTGGGGGTCTCGGTGCTCCTCCGCCTCCTCCGTCTCCTGCGTCTCCTGCGTCTCCGTCACATCTCCGCCTCAGACGCTCACGACAAGCAGCCAGCACTTCATTGCAGCTGACATTTAAGCTCTTAAATTTAGCACTCCATCTCAGCTTGTTCTCCGTGCTGAGCTTCAGAGTGTGAGCTGTATGCCGTGTGATGTACCCGTCACGCTGAATCAGCACACCTCAACAACGTCAACACGTTTAAAATTAAAAAAAAATAAATAAAAAGTCGCGGTCACCTCATGTGGGAGTTCTTTCTTACCGCTCAACTTTCTCACTCTCAGGGATTAATCGAGGACATTTATTCAAATTCAGTCAGTGTTTCAATGAGCTGCAGGAGGTGCGGGACCAGGACGGCCACGAAAAGTGGTTTTGACAGATAGAAGGTGGCGTTAAAGTCATCTCTTCGGTTAAGGATTTCAACCTATTATTATATTTTCACGCAGAGAAGTCACTTGCTGCACACGAACAATTTCAAGACTTTTAATGAAAACCGCTTGTCTGAGAGTGATGATGAATCTTTCTTCTTTTTTCCACCCTCTTTCAATTAAGTGCACACGGGTCAGGCTTTATCAAGAGTACATTTTTCATTTCCTTCCTTTCAACTATCTGTTAAGTGTGTCTGAATATCTTTAGGAAACTACACTAGTGAGTAGAAAGTCGAAATTTTTATGCCCCAGATCTCAAAACATCTCTTTTCCAAATAGAACGTTGTAATAAAGAGGTCAGGACATTACCTAGACCTTTATTGTCTATACATGGATATAGATTTGAGAAAAATCTTTATCTTGTTACCTTCAGGAAGGTGAGAAGCAGAACTGTTCCGATTTCACACCCTGCTCTTGTACATGAAGTATGATACGCTCTAGATGAAGTGCAATAGGCATATGATCGTTTTTAAACACTCACAATTCAATCAAACTCAACAAATGTGAAATGTTGGGCTAGACACAAGATCAGGAACTGTTCTCTCTCTCTGTGTGTGTGTGTGTGTGTGTGAGAAACAAGGTGAATATAAAGTTATACAGTTAACTTTAGCAAACTTGGATAAGATGAAGTTGTTCTAGTGGCAGATAAATTTTGCTTATTACAAGCCTTTGTTTCTAGAAAAAAAAAGCTTCGTTATTTGCTGAGTCTATGAAATATATGCTATTTGAAACATGTAGGGAATTAGTGTAGCTAATGGGACAGCTAACCCATCCAGCACCATAAAGGGTATGTATGCTTTTCTGTTAAATGTAGAACTATGGGTGTACTGTGCATACACACATTCTCAGGAAACCCCAGGAAGAAGGGTGCAATTGTAAAAATAACAAACAATGAAGAAAAGAACCAAAAACCCAAAGAACTAGAGCAAGACTACACTCAAACAAGGCAAAGAAAGAAAACTGGACATGAAAACAAAAGCTATTCACAGTGCAAGTAGCAACAAACACATAACAGCGCCAGCACAACCTATACACACACAATGCTCCACAACTAAAGAGGGAAAACACAGAACTTAAATGAGGTGACTAATTGGGAAACACAAAACAGGTGTGCACAAACAAGGAAGGAAGTGGGGCAGACAATAAAAGAAGAATTTCGAAACAAATGTGCGTGAGGGTGTCCTCTGGTGGTCTGGGGGGGATTGTCCATGGTGGACGTGACACGTAATATGATTATGACTGGGTTTATGGTTATCATTGAACAAGAACTGGCCCAGAGAGAACGCTAAGGAACTCGTAGCTTATTTTCCAGTCTTCGAATCCAGATGCCCTTCAAGCGTTTCTGACTGGGCGAGTTAAAAATCGAACCTGCTGTCATGTTAGCTATTGTTATGTATGTAATATTAACTAGCAGGCTAGCATTAGCAGTAAGAATTTTACCCATGAATTAATATGAATTGAAAATTCTGTAAGATTCTGTAGCTCAGATTAGCCAGCTGGTTGAAAAGATCTGTGAAAACACATGTGTATATGGGCATTTCCAGCATTACGGATGTGGTATTAGCTAACAAAATGTCTCACAGCAGAGACAAGCTTAGGATCAATGAGCTAATCTGCACATGCTGTGATTTAACCTCTTGAGGACAATGCAGAGAAATCTTAAACACTGACGTATTGAAGTATATGTTACATGAAATACGTTAAATTGCAAGAAATACATAGTAATTTAACAGCGTTATAGAAGTGACATCAAACAGACAAAACTTTTGTACAAGACGTATTTTCTACAAGCAAATTTTGAAGATCATTGCAGAAAGCATCATATGTAAAACGTGAAAGAGACCTGAATGAACACGAAAAGTGTAAATTTGAAAACATTTCTTGTCTTGGGAATACATCATTCAGAAAAAACTGGCGTTATGGATGCAACATTTTTGCGTTATGGATGTAACGTGTCTGAACCAGTACTCCATACTTTATATTTGATGTAGAAACAATGCAATCTGAATCTATAATTCAGCCAGAGAAGTTAAATATAGTGAAATATGGGTGAAGGACATGACATGTAGTGTTCCTGTGCTCACAGTTTAATGTTTCTATGCTAAGGTTAACATTTGTGTGGAATTGTCCATAAACAGTGGATGGAAAAAGTCTACACACCCCTGTTAAAATTTCAGGTTTTTGTTATTTAAAAAAAAGGAAACCAAGATAAATCATGTCAGATATTTTTACCACTTTTAATGTGATAGAGTATCCAACAAAATTCAAGTGAAAAACAGCTGAAGAAGGAAAAAAAATTCACCTCCAGGCACGATATCGATCCAAAGCACAAATCCAAGTCAACAAAGGAACAGATTCTGGAGAAGAAGATCAACGTTTTGGAAAAGCTCAGTCAGAGCCCAGATCTAAATCCCATCAAAAACCTGTGGAATGACTTGAAGAGGGCTGTGTACAGGAGATCCCCTCACAATCTGATAGATCTGGAGCATTTATGTAATGAAGAATGGAATAAAATGACCAGATCAAGATGATCTAATTACCCAGAAACACTGAGTGCTGTATTACAAGCAAAGTATTATTTAAGGGGTGTACATACTTATGCAACCATCTTATTGTAAGCTTTTTCTTTTTCTTTTTTCTTTTTTTCTAAAATGTTTCTGTTTGTTTTTCACTTGTTGGCTGCTACATCACATTAAAGGTGGAAAAAAATCTGACATGATTTATTATTTTTTTATTTTTTACATCACAAAAACCTGCATTTTTAACCGGGGTGTGTAAACTTTTAGAAATATTAATGACCTTCTCAAGACTTAAATCTTAATGTCACACCCACTCACAGCTGCTCTTATTTCCATATATAGACTCAAACACACCTTCATATTCTCACCTATGGTTCTAAAGGTACGCCCACTCAGAAATACATTTATTTCCATATATGGGCTCAAAGACATGCCCACATCCCCATTTATGGTCCTAAAAGCACACCCACTCAGAGCTGCTCTAATTTCTATATATCGACTCAAAGAACTGCCCACATACCAAAAATTATCGTAAAGGCACACCCACTCAAAGTGGCTCGCATTTCCATGTATGGACTTATAGACACACCCACATTCCTATATATGGGCTCACAGCCATGCCCACTCAGAGCTACTCTTATTTTTACACATGGACTCAAAGACACGCCCACATACCAAAAATAGTCTTAAAAGCATTAAATCAAAAACATACCCACATCCTTATATTTGGGCACACCCACATTCCCATATATGGTATTAGATATTAGAAGCACGTCCACTCAGAGCTGCTCTCATTGTTATACATGAACACAAACACACCTATACATACATACATACATACATACATACACACCGACATTTCTATATACAGACTCAAAGACACACCCACATGCCCATATACGTTCTTAAAGTCCCGCCCACACAGAACTGCTTTTATTTTTACATATATGCGCTTAAAGACACGCCTGCATTCGCATTTATGGTATTATTGTCACAGCCACACAGAGCTGCTTTCATTTCTATGTATGGACTTAAAGACACGCCTATATTGCTATTTTTGTTCTTAAAGGCACACCCACTCAGAGCTCCCCTTATTTTAATATGTGATGTCAAAGACACACCTACATTTCCATATATGGCATTTAAGACACACATGCCTTCTAAGGTAATAATAATTCCCTATAATTTATTAAATTTTTGAAAAGAAACTTAATTAAAGCTATTAACATATTCTCATATAGAGAAGTTTAACTTGGATTCCTCACATTTTTCTACAAACACACACACACACACAAAAACTTATCCAGCAATTTAAGCCATTGTTCTTCACTTTTCAATTCATCCAGAACCTCATTCTTCTCCACACGTTGTTGAACCTGTGGAAATAGAGAGACTATTTTTGACTTCCGCTTTTTCAGATTTCTGGAATGTAATAGCTCGGGAAAATTACATTCGGTGAAGAAGTTTTGTGAGTAGGCGGCGTTCTGTGTGCTGTCGAGAGGAAGGAGGCAGAATTGGAGACCTTTAAAGCTTCATGAGGAGCCTGCTGTCATTTTAAGGTCAACACTGTTACAATCTGCCCGAACACTACAAACACCGATACATCAATGATGCACACACTCTCTCTCTCTCTCTCTCTCACACACACACACACACACACACACACACACACACACACAGGGCATCAGAGGAGCCTCTTTCACAAAGCATTTTACTTCTTATGCTGTTTCATGAATTCTCTTTACAGAAGGAAGGAGAAGACAGAACAAGCAGCTGTAATGACATCATACATTAATAATAATGCTAGCTGACTAGTATATAGGATTCTCTGCATGCTAGAAGTTAGCTGAGCTGCAGACATGAATAATGTAGTTCATTTTGTAATAAAAAGTCTTAAACACCAGATGTATAACTTTATGAATTTTATAGTTTGGAATCTGCTTAATTTTAAATAAAGGACCTTATGATACACAGACTAAATATAATTCAATGGAAAACAAATAACATTTTGTTGCTGCGTTGTTCCATTTGACCCTCGCTAACTTGCAAAGAATAATACTGAAACGGCCCATAGTACCTAACACATCAACACATTTGGGTAAAGAAAGGATTAGTCAGAGAAACGACCAAGAGGCAAAGGGTAATGCTCAACATGCTACCACCACCATGCTTCACAAATGGGATGGTGTTCTCAGGGTGATGAGCAGTGTTGGGTTTCTGCCAAATGTAGTGCTTTGTGTGGCTAAAAAGGTCAAATCAGACTAGAGGACCTCTATAATCCCTCTTTTCTTCTCCCAATCGTCGCAATATATCCTACAATAGAAATGGTTCTGTACATCATTACATCACTGAGTATTTTTAAACTAGCCCCATTTGGAGTAAAAACCCACATTCCACATGAACCCACATTTTTATACATGAACACAAACACACACACACACACATACATACATACATACATACATACATACATGCACACATACCCACATTTCTATATATATAAAGTCAAAGACACTCCCACATGCCCATATATGGTCTTAAAGTCCCACCCACACAGAGATGCTTTTATTTTTATATAATGTATATGGGCTTAAAGACACACCCACATTCCCATTTATGGTATTATTGTCACAGCTACACAAACCTGCTTTCATTTTGATGTATGGACTTAAAGACACACCCGCATTGCTATATTTGGTCTTAAAGGCACACCCCCTTAGAGCTCCCCTTATGTCATTAACTGTTGTCTCCACTGCTCCTCCTCCTCTAATGAAAACAGTCATAGATTGAGCATGGAGCAGTATGGTTCCTGCCTCTGTGGGCCTCTATTAGCGACTGTTGCAGTTCCCATTTTTGACCACTAGGTGCAATAAAAACTCTATGGAGCTAAATGGGGCTGTATACAGAGAAGGGCCAACATTTGCATCTCCCATCAAGACTAAAAGAAATACTACAAATTACTGAGAAGCTCAAAAAAATGAAATGTGGGCATGTCTTGCAACGAGACAACATCCAAAAACATAAGACAAAACGTATTTATAGAATATTTAGATCACATTCACATATGCATGGTAGTTCTAGATGCTCTGGACTCACAGAACGGGTTAGAGATTTAATTGAATTTAGAGAAAAGCACACTTGAGCTCCCCCAAGAGCACACTTGAGCTAAATGAAGACACTCTTAGCGCTAGCATTCACCATTCTGTCTTACGGATTGTCTGAACAGCTGGATACTATTCCCACATTCCCATTTTTTTAACGGATCACCAAAAGCCCACTTACAGTACGCATGTGGACCACCAAGAGCAGAAGTGTCGTATAAAGCACATTACGGATCAGGGGGTCTAGCAAATGAGCCGTTAATTTGATGAGGGTATTAACAAGATAAATGTAGGTTGTTCATTTCAATCTCACATTTAATTTAGTTTAAATGGAGTGGGATCGCTGGAAAAAAAAAATGATCCACAGAGCGTAAAATCTGAATGAAACAGACAGAATGTATGTCTGCTGTACGCCGGAGGGTCGACATTGAGCCCAGAGAATGTGGTTTAAATAATATCACGCCATTATTTCTGTTTTATTATAAAGCATTTAGCAGAAAATGGAATGTCAAAGCTAGCAAATGATGTAGGCGTTTATAACGAGGAGCCTCATCATCAGTCAAATTAATGAGAAACTGCTTCAACTGAATGGATCCAACCTCTTTCTTCATCTGTAAAACTAGACTGCGCCAAACTTGCAAAGGGCAAACGGAGGATCGTAAGAGCTTCATAAGGGCAAACATTCTCAATAATGACTTTCACAACTTACCGACCACTTTATCAGGAATACCTGTACACCAATCAGCCAATCATGTTGCAGCAGCATAGTGCATTATTTATTTATCATAAATAACAGTCAGAGGTAAAGCCGTAACTTTAACTTTCCACTTTAAAGACACTGTCAGGACAGACGAGTTTACACTTTGTGGTGTTATTAACTTCAGCGTTATTGGCTATAGCTGTTATTAGCTACACGTCACTTCACTTCAGAGAAAAAAAGTGAGGCTGATGAGCAAATGATTGTTTATAGCTGCAACAACACACTTCAGAACAGGAACTAACTCACTTTGTAAACATTAAATGCAACTGTAAATGGATAAAATGTATCATCCATTAATTATTTAGTGAAAGAGGAAGAAAACACTTCAGGATGTCTGTTCTGGGAAAATAATCAACGGTTAGCTGGTAGCAGTAACACCCCTTGAAGTACCTATAGCTTGCTTTTAAATAATTCATTACTGAACTGTAAATGTAAAAAAAAGAGATAATCTACTGATGTAAACAGGTAAAGTATTATTCTGATATGAGTAAAAGAATAAAATAAACCTTTAAGGACATGAAGCAAGCTGGTGATTTAACTTATTACACATTTCCATAATAATTCACCTCGTTTTATTTCACTTTTCCCAAATTGTCAGGGAAAAAATAAAACTGCAAGAAATAGTGAAGCCAGGATATAAATACAGCAGAAAACAATGAGACGAGCAGACAAACTAATGCGCCTAATGTTTTAATGGGTGCATGAGGAACACTGTGTACTGGCTGAAAATCAGAAAATACATTTTTAAAAAAAATGCTCAAGGCAACAAAAGAACATTTTTTTAGTTACTCTGTTTTTAGGACATTTTGTCTTGCTTTGCTGTTACCCATTTAAATGTTTAATGAGCATTCATTTGGCTGTTTTTTCTTCTATTTATTCCTATTTGGAGAGCATCAGATTCTCAGTAAATAAGTTTATATATAAATGCTGCACATCATGGTGTGTTTAATAGTTTATTTGGGAACTACAAAAAGCTTAAGAAACTCAACTCAACTCTCAAGAGACTTACACAATATCTGCTGTTAGATTTCATCCATTTCACCGATAATATGGACACGAGTCATAAAAACGAACAGGGAGAAAAGTAAGTAAAGTGAAGCCGTCTTCTGAATTTGCTAAATGAAAGGCATAGAACATCTGTGTATGCATAAGGAATAAAACAGTGTGTCATGTTGTTTTAGGAAAATCATCAGCGATGGGTGTGATGATGTGAAGAACAGGAGCTCCTGTTATCACCTTGAAGTTGATTATTTTCCAATAAGTGTTTTTATTCCTCTTACACCACAGCAATTTGCCATTACTTATAATAAAACTAATGTTTTATTTATTAAAGATCACCACATCGTTTTTTTATCTGTTTATAGCTGCATTTAATGTTGTGGAACATCTGTGAAACGTCTCCATAGAGGAAGAAAACTTCACCACATCAACAATAACACACATTTTCAATCTGTTTATGTGGAGCGTCCACCACATAAGCGTCCCTGTGGATGAGCTGTTACTATAGAAACGAGAACGTATAAGAATTAATATTAGCGCATTAATATAAACCTGTGATTTGCAGCTGCACTGCTGCCAGATCTTTCTGACCAATTAGAATCCAGAATTGAACAGGTTAGCATATAAACATTTAACAGACTTCAATCAAAAAGAATTTCATTTACCGACATTTTTTTTCGCTCTTAATTTCCTGTTGGTCGAATAACACACACTAATACATAACATGATTTAGATCTAACACCTTGGTGCTAAAAGTCAGCAATAGTGGCCAATTAAAACCTGAATGCCATGCTGCAGTGTGAAACTGCATCGAAATCTCACATATTTCACACTCAAAATAATGAGAAATGAGTTATGATGGATGCTGAGAGGCAGGAAGCATATGGCTCATTGATTTTATTTCAGATACCACAGCTAGGGTCAAACACAAGCAGGCAGGGTCATCTGGGTCGAATACGTAATGAAATCCAGAGACCAGGGCAACATCAAACCCAGAAAGCACTAAAGGACAACAGCAACTAGAAGCTACGAGGCTGATTAGCACTTTTCCACCTTTTTAACTCATTATTTCCATTACAGAGGGAGTCCTACTGTAACTTAGTACCTGTGAGCTCGGTTTCCTTTTAACAGAACCAAATAAGGTAATGTGGGTGGAGCTTGAAACAGTGCAGCTCACAGATTGGTCAAAGACAATGGACAAGAACAGTAAACAAATTGTACATCAAATTGTTCAGCAAAAAGAACGTGTTATTGCTCCTTAAGTGCAGGATTAGTGTTGCTGACTTTTTTCAGGGGAAAGTAGCGAGTGCACGCTCAAAAAGTCTAAAAGTTTCCAGGTGATGTCACAGACTAATTTGCATATTCACCGAAGCATCATGATCATTTGTATTTCAACACGTGTTGCATGAAGAAGGAAGTGTTGTGAAGAAACTTAGTTTTATCAGAATAGAAGATGATAGATTATAATTTATTTCTTATAGAAAAAAGTCGTGTTTGGTCATAGTACGAAAAAACTATTTACGTTGTTTTCAATACAGAGAAGAAGAGAGTTTAAAATATAAGTGTGTGGATAATAAATAAATAAGTGTGTGGGTGGGGGCAAACAATGATGATCAGTGATTGGTTCCTTGGAACAATGGTGATCAGTGATTGGTTGTTGGGAACAATGGTGATCAGTGATTGGTTCCTTGGAACAATGGTGATCAGTGATTGGTTCCTTGGAACAATGGTGATCAGTGATTGGTTGTTGGGAACAATGGTGATCAGTGATTGGTTCCTTGGAACAAAGGTGATTGATTAGTGATTGGTCTTTGGGAGCAATGGTGATCAGTGATTGGTTGTTGGGAACAATGGTGATCAGTGATTGGTTGTTGGGAACAATGGTGATCAGTGATTGGTTGTTGGGAACAATGGTGATCAGTGATTGGATTTTGGGAACAATGGTGATCAGTGATTGATTATTTAATAATTTAAGGCACCATCAAACAATCTTTCCATATTAATAACATTGCCATAAAATACCTTCATGACAGTTCCACTGAAAAAGATTAAAATAACATGTTAATAAATAATAGGGGAAAATTACTCCTTAAATTACATGTAAATCCTGATCTACTTTTCATCTGCAGTGAACTCCAGCAGCTGCTTCACCGGCTCTCACCTCCATATCTCTGTGTTTATAGTGTAGCTATCCAGTGAGAAGCTTTCTAACAGAAACAGGAACAATGCATCATCCCAACTGGCTACTCGTATTCCTCATCACAGCAGCAGCTCTCCAAGAAAATGGGATTAAACAAAGCAATGCATTCATTAAACACGTTAATTATAATCAGGATAATATATGTATTAAGTTTATACACTTTAATACTTTTTATTAGCCTTCATTGTTCCTAGAATGATCCTTTTCTAATCTCCGAGCCTGGATTATTGGTGTTAGTTGATAGAATATGTTAAATAAGTAAATACAAAAGATCTTTTAAAAACTTCGATTACGGCTCTTCAGGGTCTCACAATAATGCTGATGTGGCCCGAGCAGAATCAACAAAGAGTTTGAAACCCCTGATCTGGACTTAGCTAATATCTAGCATCTTCTTCAGTCATTTTTATTTCATTGTTTATTGAACTGTTTTTCCCTCATCCAAGATAGTAAAGTATTATTTCTGTTCATTCCGTCACGTAAAATAATAAATAGTGGTGTGAGGGAAAGGGCCCCTGAGTTAATTGTCGCTTACACTTACACTGCCCACTGACCTCAATATTCTGTCCAGATCCATGCAAGTAAAGACGTATAACTTCTGCCAATATTTTCAGCTCCTGAGGTGACTTTTTATCCCTGTGCTTTCTGAGTCTGAGCTCCACAAACCTCGCACAGAGACGCTGGCGTATTTCTGTCATTCCATCTTTGTTCTCTAGCCCTATTTCATTCATTCGGTTTGTATTTGGGTCGTTAATTTGACACGTGACAGAATTGTGTAACACCCTTTCAGCACAGAAAGCAGCCCAAACGTCTTCTGAATGTAGTGCTAACGGAATAATCAGCAGTGTAATGGCTAAGCACTAAGCACTCTGACGGACAAAAATGAATGCACGTGTCACGTCACTGTGACAGTAATGAAGATCGTGCATGAGGATATAAACCTGAGCTGGGCTAAATACATGGAGAATTTTTTTTTTTCAAAAAAAAAAATATGTATACAGAATTTCGTAGAATCCTGGCGTGTGTGGGTGGGAAGGAGGACTCAGAAGATAGGCCACTTTTTCCAAAGCTTCGTGTTTCTTTTATTTTTAATGTTTCCACGAGCGCTTTTCAGTGTTTTCTTACTCGCGGACACACACAAACATAAACACACAGAGTTCATCTCTCTCTCTCTCTCTTTCTCTCTCTCTCTCTCTCTAGTTCATAGTGTTTTCTCTAAAAAAAGCAAGCAAACAACATATAAGTAACCTCGCCAAGATTACACACAGGTGATAATCATCACACGTTACCAGCTGGTTCAAGCCGCCTCCTCCGTCCACAGCTGACGCTTGACCACGCCCCCTCCTTGCTGCTACAAATATAAATCAGAGCATTTTGGGATTTTTATATCAAACACACAAGCATGTTTACATTTACACTTTTATCTAGACTCTATCATTGTGATTAGACAAGCAATGATAATCACATGATTAATAAATTTGTATAAACATTGGTAAATTGCAACAGTCCATTTTTTATTACTGTTATTTTGTTATAACGTTATTGGATTTCTTACATGAGAATTGTTACAACTTCATTTTTTCTGACCTCATGCAAATTCTTCCGTGTGCAAAACTACAAGAATGCAACCTTTTCTTGTCTTCCAGATTCTGAACATGTACCACTGGTATGTAACAGACCGTCAGGACAAACTAGAAGTGCTTTTCATTAGAACAGCACGGAGAACCGTCTGCACCCTGCTGGGAGATGAGTGTGGGTGTGTGTGTGTGTGTGTGTGTGTGTGTGTGTGTCGAGCCTGAGCACCGCCGTGTCCTTGCAGCATATAAAGGAGATGTAATGCTTAATGGGGTGAGCGTGCAGGGGCAAAGTGGATCTTTTACAGAAACCTCCATGACACTCTCTGCCTTCAAGTGTGTATGATGCATCACCTCACACACGGTGGACACCCTTATCTGAGCTGGAGAACATCACCTTCCTCTCACATCGTCATCATCATCATCAGTGTGGTCACCTGCAAGACGAGCCACAAAGGATCCTGAACTAAGTCCTTGCTTTAAATGTCTTATAGGTTCTTGATGCAAGGAGCATCATTTTCTTATTAATGTTAGAATACAAAAAAAAACTGGGTTCTTAGAAGGTTCTTTGGATAATTAAGGGTTCCATAAAAGCTCCTTGGTGATTAGGAAACACTCTGTTGTAGGGTTTGATATAGAACCTTTAAAGGTTCCCCCATGAGGGACAAGTGAAGAACCTTTCTGCACTATGGCATACAGTATAGGTTTCTCCAAGGGTTTTTTGGATAGTTTAGGGTTCTTAGCTTCCAAAACATCTTCTATTTTGAAGCATTTCAGACAGAGAAACACCTTGTTGTCGGGTTCTGCATACAATAGAACCTTTAAAGGTTCCCCCATGAGGGACAAGTGAAGAACCTTTCGGCGCTTTGACATACAGTATAGGTTTCTATAAGGGTCTTTTTTTTTTGGATAGTTTAGGGTTCTTGGCTTCCAAAAAGTCTTCTATTTTGAACCATTTTAGACAGAGAAACACTTTGTTGTAGGGATATACATACAGTAGAACCTTTAAAGGTTTTCACAGGAGGGACAGCTGAAGAAACCTTTGATAGTATAATATATAGATGGCGATAGCCTCCAAGGCTTCCTCTGATAGTTCTTAGGGTTCTTAGCATCCAAAAATGGTTCTACTTGGGATCCTTTTTGATATTGAAAAAAACCTGTTGTAGGGTTCTTCACAGACCCTTTAAAACTTCCCCAGAGAGATGAGCAAAGGATTGTAGTGTTATACAATATATACTGTATTTAGTGATGTTGTCTTAGAAAAACTTATTCTGCAGGTGTTCTCCAAGGGTTCTTTGGATAGTTTAGGGTTCTTAGCCTCCTCAAGGGTTTTACTTGGAACTCTTTTTGATCAGGAAGCACTCTGTTGTAGGGTTCTACATAGACCCTGTAATGGTTCACAGTTACAGTTGAAGAACCCTTAGTTAGTAGTAATAGATATAATTGGTGATAACTTCTTAGAAAAACGTGTTCTCCACTTAGCCTCCAAAAAGGGTTCTACTTAAATCATTTCATGATTGGGAACACTCTGTTGTAGGGTTCTACAGAGAACTTCTAAAGGTTCCCAAAAAGGGAAGAGCGAAAGAGTGTAGAAGTATCTATTCTATATTTAGTGCTAGCATCTTAGGAAAAGGGGTTCTGCAGGTGTTCTCCAAGGGTTCTTTGGACAGTTTAGGTTTCTAAAAGAAATTGATATATACATTTAATTATCTAGGTTTGTACCCTTGTACTCTTGTTTCAGTGTTGTAAATAAATCCTCTCACATTAACATCTGTCCAGGTCTCAGTCTAATCATTGTTACAACAGATGACTATAATGATAATGGTTTATGCTAATAACGCTAAATTAATGCCATTTTAGTTTACAAGGACAACATTGTTGTTGTTGTTGGGTTTTTTTTGTGGAATTTGTGGAAGTTTAATTTCAGGATCTCCCTCAAATTCTTTCAGGTAGCTTCTCGAATTGAGCCTGTATGATATATGATGAGAAAAACTGAAGCAGTTGTTTTATTTTTCATGTGAACGGTTTCACAAACAGACTAAAAGTTCTCAAAAACAGCGTTTTCGTGAGTTATTGAGACACCCAAGCTGCAGCTCTGACTGCATTGCAGGTTTGCGAGTAAATTAGAGCGCATTATGGCCAGAGGTCTGAGAGAAACAGACAGCTGGAAATGAGAGATATGCAGGAAAAAAAAAACACTTTGTAGCATGACGGCTTCAAAACACTTCCTTAATCCACGGGGTGCTGTTTATGGATATTTACGGTGTTTACTCACTTTAAATACTGTGACTTTGTGGACTTATGGCTTGTTTGTGGCGTCTTAGTTCTCATTTGATGAAGCATTTTTGAAAGGTGGGTATAAAATTGACTCTGTAGGCTGTAAGGTGAGGATGGATATGCCTGGCTCTTATTCTTCTGAATAAAAACTTTCCAAAAACAGAACTTTAACTAATAGCTAGAGCACGTTTTGTTTGCCGTAAGGATTGACTGCAAATGCTGTCCACTGAGTTCTGACTAAAACGCCTATTTGTCTTCGCTGTGCACTGTAAAGGCTCTTAGCTAATGATACATGCAATATGGTTGACCTTACACAAATTGGATTGCTCTTTTATTATTTGTTGCTCTGCAGTGGAAACATTTATGACCAACTTTTCCCTTTGTAATGTTCAATCTGCTGTTTCTGTTCCACTGCCTCCATCCCGAGGCCAAATACTCCATCATAAGCTGTATGTGGTGTTTATAAGGCTACACAACACCTACACCTACAGGCCCTTCTACTCAGCTGACATAACTGGCTATAAGCCTAAAGCCAATTACGCTATCATGTATTTATATATGCCATTATATCAACAGCAGGATAATAGTTTACTTAAGGGTGATGTTTATAAGACTACACAAGACCTTCATAAGCCCTTCCTCACAGCTGACATAACTGGCCTAAAGCCAAATACTCCAACATGTATCTATATATGTCAACATATCAACATCAGGTTAACAGTTTATGTACAGGCTACATGACACATACATAAGGCCTTAATGATAATTCATTTCATCACATTTATTTCATTGCTTTGGTCACTTCTAATAACGTACTAAAGGAAGCCATAACACAGCAAAAAAATTGGATCACTCAGGATATGACAATTGATGAAAGCTTTCTCTATGACTGTTGCTGTTTTCAGAACAAGCCTTATGTAGGGTTTTAACCAGCTGTCATGAATGGCTTATGTAGGTGTAGTGTAGTCTTATAAGCACTACTCTGTTATCCTGATGCTGATATATTGGTATATAAAGACACATAATGGAGTATTAGCTTTAAGATTGAAGTCAGGTATGTCACCTGTGAGGATGGACTTATGTAGGTGTAATGTAGCCTTATAAACACCACCCTAAAGTAAATCTCAATGGATATCTCAGTGTTCATATGTTAGCATATAAGCCAGTTATGTCAGTTCTGTGGAAGGGCTTATGTAGGTGTTGTGTAGCATTATAAACACCACCCCTGAGTAACTGTTATCGTGATGTTAATATACTGGCCTACAGGATGCTGTTTTTGGCTTCAGACTTGAAGCTAGTTAATATCATTTGTGTCTAAGGGCTTATGTAGATGCCGTATAGCATTATAAACACCAGGCTTAAGATATCAGACTTGTTTTGTTTTTCATACAGTTCTTAGTTAATCGAAGCCATTTTAAACATTCGGCATTTTTATTCCTCCTCCAGTGTTTCCAACACCAGACTTTATCAGTGCTAAATTCTTTTTGACCTCCTTTGATAAGGTGGGAGAGCACAAATAGCTTAGCTTGCCTCATGAAATTAGCACTGAGAGCCTGATCTGTGTTCCCAGATAAACAGGAGAGAAATATGCTGAGAAGATATTCATTTACAGCCTTAATGTTCTGTAGCAAACACAAGTGAAGGCATTTCAGCACAAACAAATTGGATCGTGGATCTCATCAAAAGTTTGAGCCGAGCCTGAAGGTATCGTTGGCCCCGTCTCTCCGAAGGGCCAAGCGCTGTAAGTGCAGATATATTAAACGATTTTACAAAAAGGCAACACCTGAAAGTGAACTGCTGCTTTTATTCTGACAGCAGCACCTTCCAGATGTTCTGACTGATTGGAGTTGAAAGAGGAGTGTGTGTGTGTGTGTGTGTTCAGCTGGAGGGTGTTTGTCACATGTACCACTGACAGCTCTCTTTAACTCCTACCCTGTTCTGTGTGGATTTCATCACTCTACCCGTACTCACGGTGTGCAGAAGAAACCTGTGAAGCATGGTGGTGGTAGCATCGTGTTCAGAGTTTCCCTTGGTCCCTTGGTTGGCTCTGTGACTAATCCCCACTTTATCCGGTCAGATAGTTAGCTAACTGGTCAGAGGAGTTTTATCACATGATGGAGTTCCTCTGCTATAATCCCTTTCTTTCTTTCTCTTTCTTTCTTTCTTTTTCTTCTTTGATCTAACCTTTTCTTTCTTTCTTTCTTTGATCCAACCCTTTCTCTTTCTTTCTTTCTTTCTTTCTCTCTTTCTCTTTGTGCCTTCTTTTAATTTTCCTTTCTATGCTTTTCTTTTTTCCCTTCTTTTTGTTATTTTTCTTCCCTCATTTAAATCTTTTGTTCTATTCCTCCTTTTTTAACTATTTTCCATTTTCCTTTCTTTTTTTCTTTCTTTCTTTCTCTCTTTTTCTTCTTTGATCCAACTCTTTCTCTTTCTTTCTTTTTTTCTTTCTTTCTCTTTGTGCCTTCTTTTAATTTTCCTTTTTATGCATGTTTTCTTTTTTCCCTTCTTTTTGTTATTCTTCTTCCCTCATTTAAATCTTTTGTTCTATTCCTCCTTTCTTAACTATTTTCCTTTTTCCTTTCTGTCTATCTTTCTTTCTTTCTTTCTTTCTTTCTTTCTTTGATCCAACCCTTCTTTCTTTCTTTCTTTCTTTGATCCTACCATTTCTTTCTTTCTTTCTTTCTTTCTTTTTTGATGCAACCCTTTCTTTCTTTCTTGCTGATATTTGGTGTCTCTCAGGTCAGTATGCTAGGACTTCTGTCGTTTCAACCACGGATCACGAGGCCCCACTAGAAGTGACAGTCAATCTGGTAATGTGTTCCTCTCGCAGGTTATTATACGCTCTACTAGAGCCACTTCCTTCTTTTTGCTTTCACCCGTGCTTTTCCTCTCGTCCGCTCATGATGAAAAATGAGTCTGAGAGCTGTGATGCCTTTCAGACTGCAGTGTTTGTGTCAGCTGGTCATTTCCTGTACAGTAGTGAGAGAGCAGGACGGCTAAACTGACACTTCGCTTCCAACACCGCTTTTAAAGCTCGCTTTGGAAAATAAGATCGTTTTCTCTGAGAAACAGATTCAAATCGGCCGAGAAAAGCTTTTACCTTCAACTGGAAATGTTTAATATGCGTGATGTCGTTCTCAGTGTTCTCAGCAGACGAGTCGTGGAGATGATGACGTCGCGCTGCGTCTCCTGTCTGAAACCAACAAACAAAAAAATTCACAAACCACTGACTCACAAACATGTTAATGCATAAAAATCACAAAGCACACACTCAGCCATTAATCTGAAAATACAGCAATACACACCACTATTTATTATAATAAACACAACGAATATATATATATATAAACTTTCTCATTAACCATGCTACATTTCCCATTTCTACTTATTCACTAACACTTTTATAGTCATATACAATCAAGACACAAGTGCTGTGCAAATACAGTGAGCTCCACAATTATTGGCACCCCTTAGGAGCTTCATATGCAGTAAAATCATATGTGGCATAAAAATGACACATTTTAAAGAATATTTAAAACAAATATAAACAAACAAAAAATGATACTACACTTTCTTTCTATGCTCCATTCTTTCTTTCTCTCTTTCTCCCCCCCCCTCTCTCTCTCTCTCTCTCTCTCTCTCTCCTTTTTTCAAATCTTGCTCCTTTCCAGTTCTTTCTTTCTCGTTCTTTCTTTTCTCACATTTCTTCTTTTCCTACACTTTGTATTTTTCTCTTCTTTTCTCCACTTTCCTTCCTTCTTCATCTCCTTTTTTTCCTCTTCTTCATACTTTCTTTTTTCATCACTTCGGCTTCTTGTGTATTTTCTTTCAAAAAAAAAAGTTTTAAGTCTGATTCTGGCTTCCTCCATCACTTGCTGGAGTTTCTCCAATAGATAAAAGATTAATAATTAATCGTTTGTTTGGCATGCACGTGACACACACACACACACACACACACACACACACACATGTTAAGGCCACGCCCCTCGTCGTTCCTGTAACCATTCAGAACTTTTAATACCAGAGCTCTTGGCATTTCTAAATGTTCTCAGGGTGCAGTGTGGACACCATGTCCATCACCATGTCCATCACCATGTCCATCTTTTATCCGATCTCTCCAGTCTGATCTGATCTGATCTGATCTGATCTTTCCTGAGTGTGTAGCAGGCGAAATGATAAATTCTGATAAGCTCCAATCCTCCAATGAGTCGTGCACAGCCGCGCGCGCTGTCTGATCATGGGCTATTAACCGAGCTGCTGGGTGCGCGCGCTTGTGTGCGTCTATGTGTGTGTGCGTGTGTGTGTGTGTGTGTGTGCGCGCGCGCTTGTGTGTGTGTGTGTGTGTGTGTGTGTGTGTGTGTGTGAGACATACACACACGCACACCGCACTGAGAGGAAAGCAGATCTTCCTGAGTGTCTCCTGCAGAAGACTGAAGACTGAACACACACACACACACACACACACACAAGCTCATATGTTGATGTGTCGCTTATAATGCGCTTTTTCTTTTCTTTACCCGGAGAGGAAATAATGGGATTTCTGAGCAGCAGAAATGTTCAGTGAATGTGATGGAGCTGTGAAAATTCCGCCATTCATCCGCTCTGGGGTGATCCGAGTCACAAGGTGAGCTGGCTGCACTTTGGACTAGTGTTTATTTATTCATTTATTCATTAATTAATTTATTAATGATGATCTGCTGCTTTTAATAGTGCCTAATTATTTCCTGTAGAGGCGCGTGCTGGAAAGAATTCACTGAATACACTGAAATGAACATATATGATGGTGCAGATAATTATTAATGCAGGGCAGATTGTCCACTTGCATGCAATAAAATCCTGCCAAGGTTCATTTAGTAGAAATTTCACCTAATGCAAAGCAAAATCTTTCCGATTAATTCACTTCTACAGTGTTATTTAAGTGCATGGATCAACAGTGGAAGTGTCTTCATTTCATTCCTGAGCATTTATCCTGTGTGTGTGTGTGTGTGTGTGTGTGCTGGGATACTGTACATAAGTTCTCTTCCTGTCCTGGAAATCTGTTATAGATTTATTTATGCACCAAAACACAACTGGAAAAAAATCAGACATGCAGCAAATCAAATTCTCGGAAATGTTCCTTTCAGAACCAGCAATCGGTGAAGAGAGTTCAGAAATGATGGTATGTGACGTTATCCGTGTGGGCTGCCAGATGATTAATGCGCCCGGACGATTAAAACCCCACTCCTGACATATTCACAAGCTCACTGTTGCGTAGCCGCAGGCACACGACGGCAAAACTGCACAACTGCACGACATCTTTCCATTCAGTGGTGATTCTGGTCGCATCTCAGACCTGACAAAGTATTTTTGCTTGATTAGACACTCTGCTATATGTGTGTGTGTGTGTGTGTGTGTGTGAGAGAGAGAGAGAGAGGATGATTTATTCAGAGTGTTTGACTGATTTTTTAAATAATAGCTGAAATCAGCGTGGCATGTGATATGAAATTTCTCTGAAATGTTCCAGGTGTTAGAGCGTAACCCTGAGGAAGCCATTCAAATAGAGAGTCATAGAGTTCAAACGTAACAACCTTTCAGCCAGTTTCAGAGGAAAAACACAAGAATCTAGAAAAATAGCAGCTAAAAAATGAGGCTGCTTGGATAAAAAATATATGTGTGATTGTTTTTTAATGTTGATTTCAGTAGACACTGGGCCTGAAGACTGAAGTAATGCTCTGAGGGTAGACTCTATTTCTTTTATCCTGATCTCATGACAAATCTGTACACATTCGAAACAGGTTCATTGGACTTCTGACTTTATGACTTAATGTGGAAAGAAAATGTACAAACGCTAACTCCGCCCCTAACCATAACCATAACCATAACCTCTGTGACTTTTCTTTGACTTATTTTGTACAAAATCCAGGTTTGACAGCATGCAGGCATCTGAGTTCCACAGGGTTTTAATTCAGCACCAGAAACTTTTACCACTTTAATAACAGCTGTTAGTAGAAATCAGCTAAAGATCTGATCTCTAGAGAAATTCATATTCATTTAAACAAGCGAGCGTGATGAGTTTTGGTGATGTGGTTTACTTTTGGATGTTGAAGAAAAAAAAGGTACGAACCCTAACCACACCCCTAACCCCACCCTTAACTCCGCCCCTAACACCAACCGTAGCTCCAAACCAAACTCCACCCCTAACTCTAACCTTAACATTCATATCTTCTTGTACGACTTCAGTAAAGTCAATTGTTGGAAGGAGTCTCCACTTTGTAACAGTCATCTGTAAAGCTTTAAGTTTAAGTTTTCCGGCATCTTCAGGACAGAAGAGTTTTTCGCTTCTTTGCGGTTTCTCATTAACATGACAAACTGTGTGGTTTTTTTTCTTCATTTATTTGGCTTCAGTACAGAGAAAAAAGCGAGACTGGTGAGGGAACGACTGTTTATAGCTGCTATGATGTACGTGAGAGCTAACTTTAACCATTAAATGTAACTATAAATGGATAGAAAGTACTACACTGGCGCTCTGCTGTGGTATAAGAGGAATAAAACACTCCGCGAGATGGTGTCATGGGAAAATAATCAGGGTGTTAACAATAACTCCGGTAACAATAACAGTAACTCTGCTTGATTATTTTCCTGCAACAGCATGACTCGGAGTGTGTTACAGAAATCAGATGTGAAATAACATACAGGATCCTGTGCAGCTCATAAGGAAGCTATTGAAGTTTTGTTTTCAGGTTTCACTCCTAATGAGATTTTTGCTCTCAGAAGAGTTACTTAAGCTTCGACGCTAAGGCATCCGGGACAGTTTGGGCTTTCTTGCGCTGGAATTATGCAGGCCATTGCACTGTGAGTTGCGCTTGCCTCTCAGCAGCACTAATGAAGCGTCGTAATCAATGAGCAGTGAAAGCATTTCTTGACACTTTTTGCCTGCTCCGGTATTCTGCAGCATGAGAGAGACAGGAGAGCTATCGACAGACTGGTGTTAAATTATTCATTGTCCAAAGCAGAGATTTCTCAATGACTATCTCAAACAGGAAAATCCGATAAAATGTAACGGTTGATTGACAGCAGTGTGATGTATTGGGATGAGTCATGAGCTGTTTGTCACGACTACACGAGGCTTTAATGCTCAGAGACAGAGCCGATATTTAAAAAAAAATCTTTTTCACCAGCTTTAAATAGGTTAGGCTTCTTCTTCTGTAACTCCAGGAAGCGTGTCGTGTGTTGTTCTTCTCAGAAGAGCCTAAATGTAGAGCTGTTTTTTTTTTTTTATGGTGTGTTTAATAGACGTACATTTGTGTCAATGTTTTATCTGTGTGTTGAACTTGCTAGGTGTGATATCTGCCTTTAAAAACATATAATTCAGAGTTATGGGTTACTATTTTGAGATAAAAAAAAAAAAACTCAGTAAAATAAATACAAATCTCAAAAATAAATAATGTTAATTGGGCCAAAAATGAAGCATGTAGGATTCCCTGGAAAAGGAGACACTTTCAGGGCTGAGTTTCCCAAAAACATCGAAAGTTATCGATCACTCTACTCAAAACAAATCGATCACGCTACTATTTAACAGTGAGCTTTGTGTTGCGATGCTTTTGAGAAACTCGACCCAGAAGGGTCAAACTCAGCATTTAACCCGATCGCAGTATTTCCACTGTTTTAGGTATTTATGTTTTAAAATGAGTTATTAAGTTATGAAACTGAGAAGAGAATGAGAAAATGCCCACAAATTGTGTTCTTTGTCCTCTAAGAGTGAAACATAAAACACATCCTCACACAGACCATAAAACACCTCCATACACTCTTCATATTCTGCATGTATTCTGGAAAAGTCTAGGAATGACACCTTGAATGAGAATGAAATTGATCACTGAAATTGAAGACGCAAATGTCCCGATTGACATTAAAGGCTTTAACCACCGTACACATCTTAATCAGGGGTAGTATAAAAGCTCTCAGCAGAACCAGTTACGGCTTTTTCATTATTAATTAATGCACACAGACATCACATGGCTCTCTTAGACAGGTTAAGAGATGACTTTATACACAAAACACACATCTAACTGCACCATAGTGGTCAGTGTCTGGTTCCCAGAAGTATCTCATGACTAAATGAATGGTAAGAAGCAGTGAAAGTAATACTTTTTTTTATTTTATAATGAACCCGGCGTTGTTAAGGTTCTGCGCTTGTTCAAATCCCAGCACTGGGCCACAGTGGGGCCCTGGAGCGAGATGTTTAATCTGAAACTGCCTGGCTAGTAGCTTTCTTGGAATAAAAGCATCTGAGAAATGAAGAAATGGAAAATAAACGGTGTATTTATAGGATTTTCCATCACAGGATCCCAGTTTGCTGGTGATATGCGGTTATGATTAGGGATGTATCGATAGCGATACTGGTACAGGTCCAATGTCACGCACACATCATACTCGCACTCGTAAACATGCTGCGATACCGACGTCTGATACAACATGATACTGTGTGATGCAAGACTAGTGTAAGACGTCGGGCTAATGAACAGACAACAGGAAATCACAGCGATCTGGACGTATTTCATGATTAACGATCAAAATAAACATGAGCGCGAGGTGCCGATCCGCTAATATAGATAAAACCTAGCATGAGGAGTTCATTGCTAGCAGCACACAGCAGCAACCAGCATAAACAGAGCCAAATGAAATGCTCCCTGATTGATTAATGCCAAGTAGCTTCCTCGTTTCACTATCAGTTTCGGATTCGAGGTACAAAAAAACATGTACTTATACTCAGTCTGAGCAAAATGGAGCTGATGCATCCCTAGCTCAGACTTCTTTAGTGTCAGTATTCAGGCGTTTTTTTTCCTTTCAGCTACACCATCTATAATTTCACCTTTTCCTGCCAAAATGGGATCTTCTCAGATGATCCGTGTGAAAGAAAATTGCGACACAACTACAGGTTTGAGTACTAGGAGTAAGCACTTGGCTGAGATTAGAGCCCAACATGTATCATTTCTACTAGAAAGAAAAGAATAAAAAAAAAACACCATTTCCTTGTCCTTAATACTGTCATCTGCATGGCAAAGCCATGGGTTTGTTTTCTCTGGTACGATTGAATCTCTTACACCCTTTTGGGAGAAATATACAGCAGATTTCTTGGTTTTTGGACAAGAGCTCAAGCTTGGTAGGTCTTATTTTTATGAATAACAAAGCCCTGAAAGACACGAAAGTGTTGAAAATGGAAATGAAGTCTACTGTGACCTGCATAATACACGACACCACGCAGAGTTGACATGTTTTTCTGGGGTGGTTTCATTTCCACCCCCGGAGACACTTGCACACTATTTAAACTGACAATCCAGAATACAAACAAGCCTACGAGAAGCTAAACATCCTAAAATCACCATAACGGGACTAACAAGGCACGGGGATTAAATCAATCAAATGCGGTTTATTCTGCTCTCATCCATGGATACAATGAATCCTGGGAGCAAATATATTTGTGTTGTTTTGCGGTAGGCTTTTGTTTTTGTCTTTCATGCACTGGAGGTCATGAATAAAATGTTCACAATGTACCACTAAGTCTAATTCGGATTCCTGAAGAGCAGGACTGGCATCTGAGCTGCACGAAGAAACAAATGGGAGGAAGTGATAGATCTGCAGTGGATGCTAAATACAGAATTCAGGTCAATACTCTACAGGAATCAATGCAGTGAAAAGAGAAGATGAAAAGAAGCAGAGGAAAACATGGATGCACTCAGTTCTGTACAAAGGGCCGTGACTCACGCTGAGAGTTCAATCAAAACTCATCGGCCTGCTTCACAACACGGGCTCGAGGTGCAAAAAAATACACGTACTGTTATTAATTCTGAGTAGTGAGAGTTATGGTACGGTGGAAGAGGGCTGTATTGGGGAAGCTACTTTGCAATTCTAACTTGGTAGGATACAAATTGCTCATTAATTAAAATAGCCAAGCCACAGTTAACTACCTTTTATATATATATATATATATATATATATAAATAACGTAAGTAGCTACACAACAAGCTACTAAGAAGCTACTTTGAGAAAACACAATTTTTTTTGGACAAAAATATTGTCCAAAACACAATTTACATGCCATAATGAATAGATCTCGCTTTTCTAACTGTAAACTCCCCTTAATAAGAAGCAGTTAATAAGAATCACTTACCTGGAAAGTATAAAAAAACAGAGGAATCATTTGACTATTCAAGCTCATGCAAGTTAATTTCTGGAAATTTCCAGCTAGCTAGTTAATATAAATTGGTATATGATAATCCATATAACGCTGAATAACAGCTCCGTTTGCTGTAATATGAATAAAATGAAGAATAACGTTTGTCATCATTGCTTGGTATTTAAATCAGCTGATGCTTTTAGGCCTGCGGTTTGAGGTCAGCTTCACGCGCCGTCGAAACTGTCAGCAGTTTTGATAATTCACTTCATCGCATTAATTAGACAGAAGTTACTCAACACCTACTGCTACGTCTAAGATGCTACGCAGCTGCCGCTAGGGGGAGGTTCAGCCGGGGCAACACCCTCCTTCCTGCACCAATGGTGGTACGTGGCAACTTTCAGAGGTGTGCTGAAAGACAGGCAGCTAGCTATCTTAGCTAATTTTAAACAGTTAGGAACAAAAAGCGCGGTTGCTATGGTAACATGTTTATTCAGACTTTTATTCAGGTTTCAATAAACAAACAAACAAATAAACAAACAAATAAATAAATAATTTAAGGTTTTTAATTGCTTAGAAAACAAAAATTGCATGTTCTGAATACAACTGTACCATATATTGTATGTTTTAAAGAGAACATACGACTTTTTTTTTTAAATCTCCAATTGGTTGAGTAAAAAAATAATCTTTGTTTGTACTGTTTATTTTATAGGATAATTTTTGCCCATTTTCTTAAAGGGCGCCAATAATGCTGGAGTCATCTGTATTGTAAATAAAAATAATATATAAATAATAAACATTTATTTATTTATTTATTTATTTATTTATTTATTTATTTATTTCCTTGCTTATTTGTTTGTTTGTTTGTTTGTTTGTTTGTTTATTGGAGATTAATAAGGGAGGATGAGTAAAGGATTGGGTTTCGGGTTAAATATAAAAATTCAGCGTACAGAAATTGAGTTACAGATCAAACGTGAGAAAAGTGACAGCCCGCTGAATGACTTCTGAACGTTGGCGTAGTCAATAATTACCTGTCATTTTTATTTTACTTTTTTTTCTTGTTTGAATTGTGCGAAGCTGAACAAACCTTCGAGATCAGTTAAAGCGGCGAGATGAATTTTTAACAGCTGGCTCTGGCGTTTAATTAAGATGTCCTCCCTCGCAATTTCCTCACAAATACAGAAAGGTTGTTATCAGCGATTTTGTTCAGGGTGACTGAAGTGATTTAATTGAAATCTGGCTGATTATCACAGTATTCCTGACATGTGAAGACATTTGGAGTGAAACCATGTCGTGTGAATCTGATTATGTGACGAGAAAATTGTTAAGGTTCGTACAGAGGATAAAAATGCTTTATTTCTGAAGTTATGTTTGAAAAGTGGTTAATTTTTTGATGAATGGCTTAAAAGGGCATGATGTGTATAGTGCAGTGAGACTGCAGTGACAGCAGGCTGCTATCTGCTCGCTAACACCATTACACCAAATAAAGAATAAAGCACTCGTGCAGTTATAGGAAATTAATCATGTGATGAAGCGGAGTTACTGTTACCATCCCAACTGTGATTATTTTCCTATAACAGCGTGTCCCCAAGTGATTTATTCTTCTTATACCACAGCAGTTTGCCAACAATTGTGTTTTGTCTTTACTAAAAAATGGCATGTCATGCTTTTTATCCATGTGTAGTTACATTTAATGTTGGGGAACGTCAGAGAAACAAGTTAGTTCCTGTTCTCACTTGCATTATAGCAGCTATAAACAGTCATTTTCAAAAGCGTAAGCTCCTCTGTCCTAAGAAATGTTAGAAAACATAGAGTTGCATCTTTACCTTATGTATCGACACTGGAGACTCCTTCCATAAACGTTAAGTAAATGTGTCCCTTACAGGAAACGTCACCATATCAACGATTGCACAAAAAATTTTTTTAAAAAAGTTTTTTAAAATTCATTTATGTGAAGCGTCCACGGTGTAAATGGTACTGTTACTATAGTAACAATAACGTATTAGAACAAGTGCGTTAATATAAAGCTGCATTAATCAACACCTTCTGACCAATCAGAATCCAGATTTCAACAGCACTGAGGTTTAAGAATTGAAAAAGAATAATAATGAGAGAACAAGAATTGTCCAAAAGCATGTCACCTTGTGCATTCAGCAGAGCAGAAGCTTCTTATTGGTATTGGACATTACTCAGAGGTATTCATATCATATCAGTTATTGGTATTGTCTAAAAAATGCAGAATCCCTATATGTATCTTTGAAAACAACCCATCCAGCACTGTGGCCTAATGATATTTAAACAAAATTGTCTAATTATCCACATGGAACTATATTTGAATTTCCCTTCAGGAAATCAGTATGCGCTCCGTGTGTGTTCAGCTGCTTTTAGAGCAGAACTTTCTCTTTGCATCGTGACACAGATACTGTAGCAGGGTGTACTTTCTCTCCCTCGGCTGTCCTGGCAGCCATCTCTTATTAAAAGTCTTTACTGCATGTGTTCAATAACCCATTTCTTTCTCCTGCTCTCTCACTTCCTTCAGCTCATGGCCTGTTGAACACCATTAGCCCTCGTCACATCAGTCCAGGCAAGGTCATCGTTTCCTTCATTCTCCCAATCCTCCCGTCCCTCATCACCTCCTTAAACCTTGAGCGTAAGGCAGTCACGTACTTCCTTGTGGAAAGGTGTACCATGGAAAGCCTGAGCGAGCTGCAGAACCCTCTGTTGGACAAGAACAGCAAGCACGTGGTCAAGGCCGACTACGGCTACAGGAGTGACTTCCCCAGCAGCCAGTACCAGGAGAACATCATCAACTACTTTGTGACCAGCAGCGGAGGCAGAGGTGGAGGAGGAGGAGTCGGAGGAGGTGGTGGTGGAGGAGTTGGAGGTCAGGTTGGGGTCACAGCCACAAATGGTAAAGCTAAAGCTCAGCTCCTGGATGCCACTTCCCTCCACCTGGCAGTGGAGGCTTTTTACAAGCCCAACTTCATCCTGTACAAGGACGATGTCACTGTCAAGGCCAAGGACTACAAAAGCGAGTGCTGTGAGACCACCTTCACTGAAAAAAAAGAGAAGGAGGTGTGCGTGGAGACGCCCAGTGCTGAAGATCCGCAGGCGAAACTCCTGGACGAAAATGAGGTGAAGATCCAGACGGTGTCCTATGAAGTGGAGGAGGAGGAATACGTCGAGTACGAGGTAAAAATGTAAAGCATTTAGGCTGCGTAGAGTTCATGAGCATGAGGTTAGAGCCATGTAAGCCATCGGGACACGCCCACTGTAGATTAGCTCCAAGTTTAACAACCGCTTAACAAAGGGGTAGTTTACTCAAAAATGTATCTCAGTTTACTGTTCAAGAAAAACAATGACACAGAACATCATTGCTACGTGGATGATCTGTCGCTATGCAGCCTTATGGAAGTATTTTCCAGACAAATTTCAAAAGCAAATGCAAATTACATTTGAAATTGTGTTTCCTATTTGTGGACGCATACATTGTGACATAAATGAAATGAAAATGCAAGTTTGCACCGTTTGGATTTTTGTTTACACCAACGTACAAATTCTGCCAAATTTCGAATGGAAACGATGCCTTGCACAGAAACCTGTCACTCAGTGTTGGGGGTGGGACTATACTATGGGGCGTGTTTGTATTTGGAAGTGACGTCAGTCACAGTCACAGTCAACTGCAGTTGTGCTATTTCCCCGTTTGCCGTCGACTGTGATTGACGTTACTTCCAAATATAGTCCCACCCCCAACACTGAGTGACAGCTTTGTGTGCAAGGCATCAGAAATGCAAATGCAAAGGGAATTCGAGAAATTGCAAATGGGGTAAATGCTACTGCTAGTTCAAGGTGGCAAGGTCATAAATTGTAAAGCATGGGAAATGCAATTGCAAATGGACTTTGCTTTTCCATTTGAAATTTGGCAGACTTTGTACGTTCGTGTAAACGAAAATGCAAAAGGTAGTACACGACCTGCATTTCAATTATGTCACAATTTATGCGTCCACAAATAGGAAACACAATTGCAAATGCAATTTGCAGTTGCTTTTGAAATTCTTCCAGAAAATACTTCCCTACAGCCTGTTTCGAGTGGTAAATCTTTAAAGTACGGATTAAATAAAATGGAGCTAATCATTTTTATTTCCATACCTCTACAAAGCGAATCACATCTCAGTGTTACACACAGCACCGTCTTCTGCGAAGGGACTGGGGAAGTGCTCAAGAATAGCCTACATACACACACTATTTCAGGTGGCGTGATGCACTATTTTTGTCATGTACTTTCTACCTGCTTCTGGATTGTGTGGAATAATAAAAATGAAGAACAGCTTGTCAGCATTCAAACACCTCCAGCTGATTTCTCAAGGGTAGCATTCGCTCTGACTTACTATATGCTTTAATTAGCGTGTGAGAACATTCAGACGAACAGCTTGCAGATTCAGGCTCGTTTGTTGGAAATGTAACAGCAGTAATAAGAAAATATGTTCGCTGTTACTTTATGCCCTTATAACCATGTGTTTGGGACCAAGTGCACAGTCTGAGAGAGGGAGGATCAGGAAGTGTGAAGTGTTTCCAACATGACTGGTGCAGGAGAGTAAAGAAAACACAGCGTTTTTAATCACTTCTAATTATCATTAGCGTTAAAATGATTCGTAAAGTGTTAGATTCGGAACGGTTTTAAGCCTGTATTTAATCGCATTTATCGTGTCAATGTTTCCTGCATTTTTTCTCTTACACTTGAAAACTGAAAATTGCGTCTTTTTCTCATTTCAGCCCAAACTTTTCACTGCATCCAGAATAAATCTAGTTAACAGGTGTTATTTATCTAGTGTTAGCTAAGTCTGACATATTGATACATTTTATTTCACATTACAGAACCCAAAAAAACCTGAATCAGCGAATCTTTCAAGTCGGAAAATTTTGACAGAGACGAGAACACCAGCCAGACAGTACTAACGTGAGGTGGGAAAGAGAGGGCGGGGCTTCCAGTGAGTCAGTTAATATCACAGATTTCAAAACACCTACACAAGTGTCAATCATTCCAGATCCATATGTTGATTGGTTCGTCTGCAGTTATTACTCAGGGAAAAAAACAAGGCTGTTCATTTCGCCTTCGTTTGCGTGATAACTCGTACTATTGTGCTCTGATGTTAAGAATGCAGAAATGTTTGCAGGTCCGAGTCAGGGAGAAAGAAAGAACGCAATTTAACGTTAAAGTTAAAGGCAAGCAAAAAAACGTCAAGAATAAAGTGACAACCAATCAACAGTCAACAATCAAAACAAGAGGAAGGGGCAGTTAGGGACGGCAATTGTAGACAAATCAGAAAAAAACAAACACGGGATATAAGGTCCTGGAAACGCAATCGGAAAGAAAGCAAGACTTCCGGATGAGTATATAATGAGTATATAAGCAGTGAGTAAATGAGGAAGTAATAAGGATTGCAGAAGAAGCCTTGGATTCTGGTGATGGGGACCTCTGGTGGTGTGGGGTGGAACATCCACTGAGAATGTGATGGCCTTATTAACGACTGAATTGAAAACTGTTGACTGTTTTTTTAAAGGTTGCCTGCGATACGCGTCACACTGTAACCTTAGTGTTATAAGGTTCTCAGGTTTTGACGTTCCAGCTAGCGAAACTCTAAAGTACAGAATTTTACATTTACATTTACAGCTTAATCAGATCTACACTTTCAGGTAATTTCCCATCTACATTATAGAAACTCTGAGTCTAATAGTAAGTAAATGTAATAATATACACAGCTAGAATCTTATTATTTGATAAAATACTGTTTTTATAAGGTTCTTATTACCCAATCGCATTAAATAACATATAAAATGTATAATATGTTTATGTATATGTATAACATGGCAGCGAAATCTATTTTAAGGCCACATTATCATAATAAATGCATTACAGTTTTATTATTTTTAAGGTCTAAAATGCAAGATATAAATTTTTTGGTTTAAATCTGAAGTTGCCCCCTAAACAAGATATTTTTCTCTTAACATTTCACTGTAAAAATACATTAGAGCATATAATAGATGTTTCTGGAAGGTTCCGTTTATTAATCACACTGCATGTAGCTAGCTAATGTCTATAATATTTCATGCTAATGTTATCTGACATTAGCTACAATATTAGCTTTCTGCTGCGCCAAACACTTTCTAATGCACCAGAATGTTTACAAGTTTATCTCTGAGCGTGGAACTTTTATCTATTTATTTATTTATTTTAAAATATTACACTAAAATGGTTGCGAAATAAGATAATAACACTACAGGAGAATAAAGTTTGTCCACTGATGAATTTTACATATATTTCTGACTCATTTTTGATCAAAACGTCACCTAGAGCCTTATCGCACTGAGGTCACAATGTGTTGAGACATTAAAAGATTTACAGCTAAAGCTTGCGTGCTAACGTGCTGATTACCCGAGTGTGAGATCGCATCATTAACATGACGCTTCAGCCTCCTCCACAGTACAACGATCGGGTGATGAAATGCAGCGTCTAATGAGGGTGCCGTGTCTCTGTGTGTGTCTCTGAAGGTGTGAGATCTTATTATCAGAATATCAGGGTGTCGAGGAGTCATAGATTTATCACTCCAGCCTGAGCAGATCTCACAGCATTCATCTTAGAAGAGTCAGTCTCCAAGCATGAGCTTCGTGACTTCACTGATGTGCACTTCACCCAGGTTATAAATGAGGTGATGAATGCACGGCTGGCTGTAGCGTGATATCAGGTCTGATGGTCTAATCACTGCTGCAGATCATGACCTTCAGTATTAGAAAAAAAAATGACTAAACCATAGAAATGATTTTTTTTTTTAAGAAAAGCTCCAAGCTCACAGATGAAATTGTTTTATATAAGGTTCTATGAATACGTGGCATGAATATGTAACATATGGAGTCGGAGGCGACTGCAAATGCAGATAATGTTTAATCGGTGCAATACAAAACACACACCAGGTACACGAACAAGAACAACAAGAACTCGGTAAACACAGGAACACAAAAAAAACATGTCGTGAGCTCGACAAACACAAGACAAAGGCTGCGTCTGAATATCCCTACTACCCTACTATACAGGAGGTGAAAAGCAGTACGCCAAAAGAGTAGTCTGTCTGAAGTCTCAGGATTCATAGAACAGTAGGTGAGAAATAACCAGATGACTTCCTGCTTCCACTGAGAGTCTGCAGTATGGAAGTGATGCACACTACGCTATCCCATAAGGCACCGGGGCTGGCGTGGAGGAGGTGTCAGAACCATAAATGGCGGAAGACAGCGCGTCAGCTCTTTTTAAGTGCTACAGATATTAAACGTTGGTCCTTGTGGTTAAAGCGTACTTTTTTAACAACACTTGAGTAAATTGTTACCTTGTTGAAGGTTAAACAAGAAAAAACAGTTGCTCTAATCTGGCGGGTTCTTTAAGTTTTTACGTTATAGGTCACATGACAATGCCAACATGGCGGATGTAGTACGTCCAGAGCAGTAGGTACTGTCTCAGGTACACATAAACCTGACTCAGGTGCATGTGATCTCATGAAATGCAGGGGCTGATGGGTAACGTAGTCCTGACAACGCAGCTGTAGCTGGTGTTTTATTTCCATTCTGGCAGAAGAGACAGGACTCCAAGCCCACTGGTTGCAAGTTAATATTGCAGCGAACATCGGATAATATCAGCACTGCACCTCACACACATTAGTTAACGCATGAAGTCTAGCTACATTAATAAACTGTTCCTGGAGTCATGGTCCGCTTACAGATTTTACATATTCCCTATTCAGGAAGTTTTCAGTGTCACCAAAGCTGCTTCTTCACCTTTTTATCCTTCAGTTTAAAGCTTTCTACTCTCAAGATCTCAACTTTCTCCCAAAGAGAATGAGATGAAAAATAAATAATCCAGGAAAGGATGAATAGATGGCCTACTGAAAAAAAAAACCACAGAAAACCTGAGGAATGTGCTGTATTTGTCTATATAAGCATCTAAAGCTAGGTAATTAAACACAAATGAATTAATCAGTGTGAAAATTGGTGGTTTGATTTACATGTTACATGCTCGGCTTCATATTAGCTTCGTTCTCAGAGTAGATTAGCAAAGCAAGCTAACTGTATTAGCTACGCACTCTCATCAGAGGCACCAACGATCTCTGCTACTTCCTTCCAAAGCTTTACTTTTCTTCCTAATGTCTCTATACATGTTTAAAGAGAGGTCAGATATGACAGGATGGTCTGAGGAATCATTCGAGACAGTCGATTGGATTTGTTGCTTTACTGAGTCATAGCTAATTTGCATAGATTTGAGAAAATTGCAGTTGAAATCTGGCTTGTTGCTGAAATCGCAGCTCTATGTCACACACGTGGAGAGAAACACGTACAGTACATGGTCTCCTGTCGCTTGTGAGTGTGAATGCGTCTCTTTAAGTACTGAATCGAGTGGAATAAGACTCGTAGAACGCTTCCTGGTTTATTATATAGACTTGATTACAGCTAAGCCTTAGTTATTTGATGACGTACGAGGTTTTGGACCGTGTACACAAAACCAAGGCTTTGTTCTTAAACTTCAGGCAAACATTTCCCAGCTTGACATCCTAACAGCAGTCACGTGTGTGTGTGTGGGTGTGTGTGTGTGTGTGTGTGTGTATGTGTGTGCTTTAGGTTTGAAAGTGCCGCAGTCTGCCTGCTGTATCAGTGATAAAAACGAGCTTTAAAGCGTCCTCACTGAAGCTCTTCCTGCTCCTCTGATTCTGTAATCCCCACCTCCATGTATCTCCATGTATCATGTCTGAGTCAGAGCTTTTAGCCACTCTCCTTTCTTTCCTTTTTTTCTTTTTCTTTTCTTTCTTTCTGATACCCGTGCTCGCTCTAACAGGAAGAAGACGCTAATGGCCCTTGTGTTCCCTTTTTCGTGAGGTTTCTCGGTGTCACCAAAGCCGCTTTTCACCTCTTTAAACCCCAATTTAAAGCTTTCTACTCTCTGCTAAGATCTCACCTTTTTTCCCAGAGAGAGCGAGCTGAAAATGAATTCTCCGGGAAAGGATGAAAAGGAAAAAACTGCTCTTTCATCTCCAACAGTTTATTAGCCTAAGCTAAATTGTGCGGCTCTGAGAAACTCATTGATATAGGACAGCTTTTTACAGCCTGCACCAGGCTGTGTTTTATTCCTGAGAAGATGATAATGATGATGATGATGATGATGATGATGGTGATTATCGTACTTATCACTCGTCCATGTTTTTTCAGCTTATTTTGTGCAATCATGATCAAACGGTAACCTTGATCACATGATCACAAGAAACCTTCCTCTGTCAGAGGCTTTCATCTCACACATCGCATAATCCACGTCGACGTCTGTAACAGCGAAGAATATTTAAGTCGTATTCATACATGTTAAAAAATCCTCCCTGTTAACATCAGCTACACTGACTCCATTTCTGACATTTCATATTCGTAGATTTCATTAGCTCCATTAGCTATGTTTTGTTAAGTACCTAAAAAACAGGCACAACACAAATTAAATCGGGTTACGAACTGAAATACACACACAACCAGGAGTGGAACTTTTGCTCTACACTCTACTCTGTGCTCCAGCTAGCTAGCTATTGCTACTCGACTAGCTGGCTAACATTAGTTAGCTAGCTTGAGTGCCTTCTGTTAACCAGCTTGCTGGCTAACGTTCGGTAAAAAAAAAACATATAACACAAATCATATTGAACAACAATATACACAGATCAGATGACAAACACACCCACACACACACACACACACACACACATCACAAGCGGACTGGTGCTAAAGGTCTTCTCTACATTTCGCTACACTCTGTGCTCCAGCTAGCTAGCTAACGTTAATCAGTTATTGGTTATAGAACGAGCCGTAGTACCGCTAATCAGAGCCACAATGGCCGTCCTCCTTAAATGACACCACGGACAGTGCGCTACTAACAGACGGGCAAGTGCTTCAGACTTGGCACAGGAGTTAGCAATGGCAATCGGAGTTCCTGTGACAGCTCAGACAGCACGAAGCACACTGCATAATGTCAACCTCTATGGACGGCATCCAAGAAAAAAAAAACTTTTGCTTGCTCTTTGGCACAAAACTGCAAGATTAAACTTTGCTAAAGAACATGAAAAGAAGCCTGATGAATATTGGGAGCACATACTTTGGTCAGATGAGACCAAGATAACGTTGTTCTGGTCAGATGAGGGCCAGCATGTTTGGCGTGAACCTGGCCAGGACTACCACAGTGACTGCGTAGTCCTGACAGTGAAGCACGGTGGTGGGAGCGTGATGATATGGAGCTGCGTGAGTGAAAAAGGTGTTGGAGATGGCATCATGAATGCCTGTGGATAAACCAAAATCCTGGCTGACAAGATGATTCCCAGTCTCCAGAAGCTCAGCAGACGAGGAATATTCCAGAATGATAATGATCCAAAAGCACACTGCCAAAATCACACAAGAGTTTCTAAAGAAGAAAAAAGTGACCTGGCTGAGTACGTCGCCTGATTTGAATCCAGTAAAACACCTGTGGGGTATTTTAAACAGAAAGGTAGAGCAACACAAACTGTGAGCATTTGCACTGGCCCACTTTTGCACATCCTGCACTAATGTAGAGTTAATATCTCTATTTTTATTTTATTTTCCTAAATTTTTATATTTCTATATTTTGTTTACTTTATTAATATTTTTTTTTATTTCTTGTATTTTACTGTTACTGTACTAAGCACCAGTCCACCAAGACAAATTCCATCTACATGTAAACCTACGGTACTTGGCAATAAAGGTGATTCTGATTCTCCAGGAAAGAGCAGCGGAAAATAAATTGTCTCTGAAGAACATGGCAGAACATCTCTCCAGAAATTTTATGCAACACTACTATAATCCATGCTGAGGAAGATTGATTTTTGTCTGTCATCAAAAATAAAGGTGGATATATGAAGTATTGAAAAAATAAAAGATTAGAATCTCAGTAATGAAAGATGCATTGACTTTTGTTGCATTCACTTCCTGGATTTTTAATAGAGTAAATCTAAACTGTTGGTTTTTAATTTTACATAAGAGCAAATATCCAACTGTTCAACTTAGAAGTAATGCAATTATTGTCATTTTGAATCATTTGACATTTATGTGATATTGCACAGGGGTGCACTCACTTCTGCTGTATACTGTACATTCCTGTGCATTCTCCAGCTAGCTAGCTAATGTTAGCCAGCTAGCTGGCTGATTTTGGCTATGTGTCTTCAGAATGAACGTGGTTACATTGCGAAGCTGGAAATCAGGTGTACGATGTACAAACAGTTCACTGAGAGATCGAAATTAAGCTTGTACAGCCGGCCGAACAAACTATTCAATTCAACTCAATTCTATTCAGCTTTATTTTTTTATGGCACTTTTAACAATGGACATTGTCACAAAGCAGCTTTACTGAAATATATATAAAGTTTCGCATATAAATTTTAAATGTATAAATTTAAAAAGCTAGCCGGTTAATATTAGCTTGATAACTTAAACACGAGCACTTGAAGTTTTAGCGTTTTAAAGCTCAGTCAGAGTCACAACAGTCCTGTTTTAATACTTTTCTCTCACATATAATGCACTTCTCACCTCCGAAACAAGTGTTTCTGAGAGAGGAGAGAAATATCACTCTCTCCCCACAACGGAAAACTGCTACAGCTGTCTATAAATTTGCAAAGCTTCTGCTGACCTGCTTAAAAGTGATCGTTTAAAATCGTTTAAAACCTTTAATACTGTTTCATTTATTTGAGTTTAGCTAACGTCGAATGTCTTACCATGCTGGAAGTGATTACTAAAATAATTTATGCCAGATCCATTACTTATCTCTCACTTGCAGTTTTTTCCTCTTTATCTTCCCATTGTGTTCTTCTTCTCTCTTTGCAATTCTTTTTCTCTTATTTTTAAATATTTTATCTTCTCATTTTCTTCCTGTTTTGCTGCCAACTTGTGTTTGATTTGCTGGGCGCATTCACGTGTACGTACAAAATGTTCTAAGTATTTTTTTTTCCTTTTCTTTTTCTTAGTTTATTTTAATAATTAGTTTTTCTCATGGATTTGTTCCTGTTTTGCTGTTTGATTAGTTGATGAGCACATGCACATAATATTTTTAAAAAGCTATTTTTTATTGTTTATTTTTGATTCCATTTTTTTCTCTCTCCCTCTCTCAGGAATGATCTTAATACTCCAAAAAATTTGGCTTTATATTATATGACTGTGCTCCAAAAACATTTTTTTAAATATACAATTGTATTATAAAAAACAACCTCATTAAATTAAAATCCCATAATTGATACATATACACACTACACGACTACACAGTTTCTCTTGCCACTTCATCTAGTACAGCTTCAGTAAAAGATTTATTGCACACAAGTGTGTGATCATTACATTAATTTCAGAGCCATTCATCCTTATTAACACCAGTTCTCCGTAGGGAACAGAATGACACCAACAGTTGGATCTGGAAGTGTTGTTAGTTTAACGGGACGTTCCTGAGAAATAGAGTATTGAACCAAAGTGGAAAAAAAACTTCTTAAACTTCTGATCCTGCGCAGACTCTGAAATAAACTGGATTTCTCTGAAGCCGAAATTCTGAAAGCAGGTTGAGAGCGAGTGACACTCTGCATCTGTGTTTTAAACACTGGACAATAGATCATGTCCGTAATCGTCTCAGTGTTGGCCCTGGAAATGCTGAACCCGCGATATGCAAATCACAAACGATGGCCGAATTTTTTCTTTATCCACGTCACACCAAGGCACAAAACTTCAAAATATTCATGTTCATGCTGCGATGAACAGCTCAGTCTTCAACATTCTATGAACCCTGTCGAAAGCCTGGGATTTGAATTCAAGAGTCTACATGGAAAAGTGTACATGGAATATACAAGATTCTGTACACTCTTAGAA